>NC_137043.1:17917960-18287960 GCF_032717465.1 Coenobita brevimanus | reverse complement strand
CACATCAACATACTGCACCTTCCTTGGCGACGTTACCTCATCACTTCTGCACATTTCTTCCTCTGATGCCACGTAATATTTGTCCTCCACATTGGGAATCACTTACGCCTTGAATTTCGTCGTCAGAGAGATTGTAGTGTGACATGTCTTTACTGGACAGGTCACTGCTAACAGGTGAGTTGCCAAGAAAATGGCGCGGAGTTGGGTCCAGACAGTGTCGCCACCTGACGGCAGGGTAGAGGAAAGTCTCCCACATATTAACTTCAAAAATCACCTGTGAAACTTGAAAAATGTGCAAATAATGGACCTCACAATTGCAAAACATGAAAATACGTTCTCGGGAGTCACAGTAACAAAACGTTGCAACATGTATACGTGTTGATGGGACACCTCGGGTTAAATAACAAGATTTACCAGTTAGGTAGTCAAGCAGCCTCTCGACATTTTCAGATGTTTACAATAGGTTCTGGCAGGGGGGGGGGCGGTGACAGTTCAGCAGTGGGATAGTTCGGACGATGCATTTCCTGAGAAATGTATGGGACCTACGGCAGCGAGATCTTGTGTGAAAGTGGGAGGGTTTGTTTATTTTGACTACACAGAATCTCCAAGCTAGAAACTCCACATTTTTTTTTTCAGGTCAGATTTTTGTTTTTTTCCATCTCCGATGCAATAATTTGAGCATATTTCGTAAGCCCTACCTTTATGAATATGCCAAGCATCTAACTTTGCATTATGAGGGTGAATCTGTGTTGCATGTAGAACACATTGTTATGAAAAACGAATGAATTCTCTCGTGTGAAACGAGGGTACCCATCAATTAATTATATAGATTCGGGATGACTCGGACAATTGCGGAGGGGGATGGTTTGGACAGTGTCCAAACTATCACTCCACTATTACCAGGTCATGACCTTATCAAATGATAACACTATTTCTTTTAATCATTTATGTTTGAACATACAGTGAAACACCATCCTTAATAATTATCAGAGAATAGACATTTATAGTTTTGTTTATTTAACCTATTCATCAAAGTGTAAAAAGAAGGAAGGGGTATTACAATTTCTATTTCAGTTTTGCAGGCTTCAATACACATTAAAATTCTTAAGTTAATCAGTCAGAAATTGAGAAATAAATAATAAAACAAGAGGTTAAGCTTCCTTTGAAGTCTGAAATAAGGCCTACAAAGTGAAAAGCAAGTCAATATTCTATAGGGAGAGAGGGGGGGGAGGCCATTTATGCATGATTTTGAAGCAGAAAGTAAGAGGTTAAGTCAGTTATTAATAAATCTGGGGAAGGCTGTTGATTTTTAGTGATAAAATATTCGTTTTTTTTTTTTTTTAAACAAATATCAAGTGGTTCATTTGGATTCCAAAGTTTCATTTTGTACTTTAACCCGCCCCATCCCGGAGACGTGAATACACGTCCTCACATGATGTGCACTCATATCCCGGAGACGTAACTTAACGCGGCAACATTGCAAGGTCATTGCAAGGTCCCTAATTTGCACAATTTTCAATTTTTGAGAGTGATTTTTGGCACGTATACACAGGACACCTTCCTCTACAAGATGCCAGGCAGGGACAATGCCTTACCGAGCATGACCTCCTCCTCCCCCAGGATGACCTTTTTTCAGCAATTCACCTGTTATCAGTGACCTGGCCAGTAAAGCCTTGTCATCCCACGGTACAAAATTCAGGGCCAGAGTGATTCCCCAATCGATGACAATGTGGAGGACAAACATTAGAGGAAGAAACAGTCAGAAATGATGATCAGGTAATGTGGCAAAAAAAAGGTCAGGAATGGTGATGAGTTAGTAAGTGAAACAATGCTTATAATGCCTATATTACCGTTTGAAAACCAATATACTCTCGTACTACATACCAAATAAATGAATAAATACCGTTTATGAGTGATGTTGAATAGTTATCCTCCCATAGAACTCGTTTTCTTTGCAGCCAGCCTGATAGAAAACCCTGTAAGGAAAGGAGGTACTCCTACCTGGATCGAGTATTTTAAACCTCAGGTGAGCGATTTCTCTATGAATTTTCGATGTTTCTCACCAAAAGCGGATATTTGAGCCAAAAAAAAGAAGGTCCAAAAATGTCGGGACTGGGGCGTACATCTGCCCAGAAAACGTCGGGATGGGGTGGGTTAAGAAGAAAAAATGTCTCTAAATTAATAAATGTTTTTAGCCAATCCAACTCACATAATTTTAAGAATATGCCGAGTAATACACATGGCCGAACCATCCCACCCTTCTGTCCGGTCCAACACCACTGGTAGGGATGATTCAGATGATTTAGTCACTCATGTTTCGTTAAATACAGCTTAAAGCTGAAAAGAGCTAAGAATTTCATATTATCGGCCTCAAGAGCCAAATGATGTGGCATCAGTTTAACATTAATGAGATTACACTCCTTAAACTTGAATTTTGATCAATTATATATATATATATATATATATATATATATATATATATATATATATATATATATATATGTATATATATATAATAATAAGTGTCCGAACCAACACCACCCACCACTACGAGTTAGAGTTGCCAGTATTGCCTGTTGTTTGTGACCATAGTTGTTTCGTAAGTTATACATTAATTTTTTTGCACTTTTTCTTTATACTGTAATGTTTTATAAAATTATATGTGATTGCTTGTTCAATTATGTAATTTAATTTAGGTCTGTATGGTAAATAATTAAAAATGTTGTGCAGTGTAAGAAACTCTGGCATGTTTTGGATATCTCTGAGTTGGCAACTGTTGTTCTCATAAAATACAGAACCTTCGAGAGTAATGTAAGGCTATATAAGGATGGAGAAAAGACTAGAGGATGTTCAGTTGGTTTTCGGTTCAGTTTGAGTGTAGTGCAGTGTCAGTGTAGTTTGCATATGTTCGCTGCTTGTGAAAGGAATGAAGTGTTGTTGGCAAATAGTGAAGAGTTATTGAAGCTTGTATATCATCGGAACTTGTGAATATACTGAATTGTTGTCAAACATTAACTGTAAATTTAGTTATTAAAGTTTGTAGAGCTCCAGTGCTTTTGAGAATAGTGAAGTTGGAAAGCAATAAATGTAATTATTTGGAAAATAAAGACATTGAACTTAAGAAGCCAGTGTTCATTTACGACGTCTGAGCTGATCCTGTGTACTGTATTCGTACACCTAAAGGCTGACCATAGGAAGAACAACTCTCTGGGCAACGTCCTTCCTGTATTGTACCACTGCTGTTGGAGCCTGTGGCAGTGTGGGACAAGGGCGTAACAATGCAGATGACGAGATCTTGCAGGAGGACTAAAGAGGCAAAAACAGGAGGGTGATTTTGAATGCTTTATGACCTTCTAGTGCCAGATTCCTACTGGCTGCAAAAACCTTCAGTAGGATGACGTAGTCATCACTTTTATCAACCTATCACAAAACCGTTCTATTCAGTAAATGAGATGCACGTGGTAGTAAATTATTAGTAAACAGTATATCCGACACATTGAACTGGAAAATGTTCTAAGTTTAATAAAAGAGATTGAAAGGAGTATAACTGTAATTGAAAATCTATTGTATAGTAGAGTATAATAGTTAAACTGACTTTAACGACAATACAGAAAAGTTTATATTTGTCTTGTTACCATTCTGTACCTCGGAAAAACGTTAGTAAGCTATTCCAGTTAATATCAGACGATTATATTAAGCTGATAGTGAGTAATGGGAGCCTGAGAGTGTACTTACTGTCACCATTAACTCTTTCATGGTCGAGAAAACTCTAGTATTCTGTTCTAGCTAACATAGCTGATATAACACGATTCTATTTAGCTGAGAGTCTATAGAAGCAAAGAGTATTGATAGGAAAAAGGAGAGAAAAGAGATAAAAAAAAAAAGAATTTAAAGCATATTCAAACAATGCACACACACACACACACACACACACACACACACACACACACACACACACACACACACACACACACTACAACCTGCCAATATCACACACAATATCATGTAATGCCATACCCAATTCCCATCCATGATTTTGCCTATTTTTTAAAGGTCAGATATGCATCCTTAGGTCTCCTTGAGTCTTTAGTGGAAAAGTTTCAAGAGAACGGAAAGAAGTTGTTTGAGGCCTTCATGGATTTGGAGAAAGCATACGACAGAATGGATAGACAAGGAATGTGGAAAATATTAAAATGAGTGAAGTAAATGGGAAGTTGCTGAAGAGTACAGTATGTATGCGGTTGCTAATACTGCAGTGCATATTGACAGCAAACCAAGTGAAAATTTTTCTGTCTGAATGCTGGAGTGAAACAAGGATGTGTCATTTCTCCGTGGTTATTCAATCTGTATATGGATGGGGTTATAAAAAAGGTACAGTACAAGGTGGGGCAGTGGCTGCTTGAGCGGCCCTAAAGAGAGAGGGCAGCATTTGGAAACTTCTTGTGCCATTGTTTACAAGTGATACTGTATTAAGTGAAGAAAAAAAGGAACTGCAAGGCTTAGTAAATAAGTCTGGGAGAGTGTGTAAGAACGGGAATCTAAAGGTGAATGTAGGGAAGAGTAACATTGTGGTCTGCAAGAGAAATGATGTCACTGAACGTACAGTGAGGTTGAATGATGAGGAAATGGAAAATGTGAGTGGATTTAAGTACTTGGTTAGTGTGATGAGTAAGGATGGAAGTTTGGAGGATGAAGTGCTTGAAACTGTGCAACAAGGAAGACAGGTTGCTGTTTTTTTTGTGATAAGAAATAGGGAAGTGATCATGGAAGTTAAAGAGTCGCTGATGACAGTATTGATGTACCAACTCTAACGTATGGAAGTGAAGCTTGGACCTTCTTGGAAGGACACAAGTCAAGTGAGAGCAATGGAAATGAGTTATCCAAGAGGAGCATGTGGAGTTACATGGAGAAACAGACGGGCAAATGAAGAAGTGAAGGTGAGTTGTGGTGAGGATGTGGATATGATAAAAAGGTTAGGATAAATACACTGAAATGGTTTGGACTTGTGGAGAGGATGGAGACCAAGCGACTAAAGGGGCTATCACACGCGAGACTCGTGGACGTCCAAACTGGCAGTGGACGTCCAAATTTGCCCTCACGGGAGGGTCATGAATGTCCATGGATGGAAGGCCGCCTGACCCATTCATGGACGTCCAAGGTCACCGTGGATGTCCACGACTTGGTAGTCTCCTTCTTCTCTATGGAGTTTACATGTAGCGTGTGTCGTCTGCTATCTTGAACTCTGCAGTGAGCTGAGGTGGTAAATTATGATTAATTCAAAACCGTCAGTAAACTTTGTACTTTTAATATATGTTTGTCACAGAAACTTTTCATTTATACCAAGATGTGGTAAATATGATGGAATGTGCGACTGATTGTTTACAAGAGAAGCCTGCACACGTTTGAAAGGCATACTCGGGAAGAAAGCACTGCTATGCAGAATTCTATACTGGCTGCTGCTTCTCTCCGTGGGAGCCATTCTCTCATCCACAGTGCCCTCCTTCTCCCCCTCCTTTGTCTTCTTGCAGAGGCTTCTTCCCCTGCCAGAAGGGTTAGGACTGCAGCACCCATTGCAAAACACAATCTAGGTTCACGTCCATTGTTGTTGTTGATAAACACATCTGCTAGGGAGTTGGAAGTGACCTCCCAGTCGCGTGGGGTGAACTCGATAAACAAGAAGTGGCCGTCGACGTCCACCTTGTGATAGGGTATGGACGTCCAAGCTCAGTTTAGACGTCCATTTTGTGCTGCACTAAACGTTCACGGGTCCCCGTGTGATACCCGCTTAACGAGGAGAATGTATATGAGTGAGGTGAAGGGAGAGAGGGAGGGGGAGGCCGAGAATGAGGTGAGGGGATGGAGTGGAAAGGTATTTGTGAAAGGGGTGTGTGAACTGGTTGGAGGGCAGTGAAATGGCAGGGGATGGGGCGACATGGAGGCGATTTATTTGTGGTCACCCCTTACTGGAATAAGGCTTCTGGCAATAGACAGAGAGATAGATTTTATGTACAATATTGTTGGAGTATTGATACACAGTACCTCCGAATGTCAACAGCCTTTAAAAAATATTCCAAGGCTCATAAAAATAAGGGTAAAGAAAGTGCCTGTTAAATAAGCCCTTCCATAGTCAGGACAACTTTTGTATTTCATTACAGGCAACGTCAGATGAGCTTATTCATAACTGTTGTTGCTATTACCATTAACCCTCTGATGGTCGAAATAATTTACCAGAGCATTATTATTTCAGCTGACATCAGACAAGTGTATTCAAATGAGAATGAGTATAGCTGGACACAGTACAGCTGGGAAGCTTGGCACGAAATCGCGATATTGCATTTTGTGTTCATTCACTTGATAAAACTCATCTAAATCTGTTCTAATTTTTTGTTCTGTGTAGTGGTGATTTATAATTCCCCTAAACTCCTTTCATGGCAGGGACAAATCTAGTATTTGATTCCCTCCCTTTCAAGGAGGGAACAACTCTGCTACTCTCTTCCAGCAAATAGACTCTTACATTCATCCTAAAACGGACATATGAAAGTTGACTGTAGCGCTTTAAAATTCAGTAATTCAAAACAAAACAAAAAAAAGTAAAAAGGCACTTTCGTAATGAAAAACTTACAAGAGAATATTATTCTAGCTTCGTCAATTTTATTAATAAACAAGCCACTTACCCCGGGATATCGCCCTAAAAGTTTGGGTGCAATATGCCCAATTGATACTGAAATATTTTGGGAAATGAAACACACACACACACACACACACACACACACACACACACACACACACACACACAGGCGTTTACATTAGCGCCTCGCTAAACGAGTGATAATGATCAGTATGAAGAGTTTTTCGTCTCTCTCTCTCTCTCTCATTTTATGTCTGTATTGACTATTTGCTGTTAAAAAGGAGAAAGTAAGAATCAAGTCAATGTATTTATGTTCATTTACTTTCGTTTTTTTTTTTTTTTTTTCAGCAGCCAGAAGATTTTTTAATATTGCTGTGCGAATGAATCTTACAGTGATAATACTGGTGCCATTACCGGCGTTCTGCCGTGACAGTTCTGGTATTTGGCACAGCCAAAGCCAGTCGGTTCTGTTCAGGTAAGTGAGTCATTTGAACGTCGCGATTTATGTTTTACTCTCGCCAATGTTTTCAACCATTCACACCGAGGACTCATTTCTCTCTTCTTCATGCTGCTTATACAAATATGATAGACATTAGGAGAGCTTTTTCCAGTCCAAGGATTAGACTAATAGTCTCCAGTATCTCTTTTCATATATATAAAGATGCGTTGTGGTGTGGATGTGGATGTGATAGGAAGCGTTAGGAGAAATACGCTGAGGTGGTTTGGCCATGTGGAGAGGATGGAGGGTGAAAGACTGACGAAGAGAGTGTATGTGAGTGAGGTGGAGGGGGGGAAAGGGAGGGGGAGGCCAAGGATGAGATGGAGGGATGGGGTGGAGAGGTATATGAGAGAAGGGGGTGTGAGTTGGAAGCAGGGCAGTGAAATGGTGGGGGACAGGGTGACGTGGAGGCGATTTGTTTGTGGCCACCCCGAACGGGATTGAGACGTCTGGCAATAGATAAATAAATAGGTCTCTTTTCAAATAATACTGCCGGTGCGGAAGAATAAAATATAAATGGCACGCGATGCCAATGGATAGGTTAATGTTTCTGTTATGGTACCTAGTATTATGTTCATTCACTGAAAAAAAAAAAAAGAGGGTCCTGGCTTTCATATTTTTATTTGCAATTTATTGATATTTCCTGTACAAAAATGATGGTCATATACTCGTATTTCACACTATACTGCTCTGTGAATGGGCATGTTTAAGCGTGAACGGGCAGACACAGTAGGTGTCTGTGTGTGTGTGGGAGGGGGGGGGGGAGCGAGCGTGGGCATGTGAGGGGCTTTGAGCAAGTATGTTAAATGTGTGTGTGTGTGTGTGGGTGGGTGGGTGTGCTTTATAAGCACACAAAAATCACAAAATACCGTACGTCAACTATCAGTATGAAAAAAAATCCTACCAGCAACACAAGGAAAGTAACGAAGTTTAGTAAAAAAAATAAATAAATAAATAAATGAATAAAAAATAAGTGCTATTAAATGTTCGAGCATGTTTCCTTGACAAACTGCGACACGTTTTACAATCATTATAGGTGGGGCAGTTCACCATTAACCCACTCCATGTAGTGCTGCTCTTGGGTTCCTGCCCTTTCCTCTCTTTCTTCCTTCTTTCCTTCCTTCCTCTTCTGCCTTTCTTTCCTTCATTCTTTCCTCTTCCTTCTGTCTATGGGCGACACTACACTGAGTGACAAGCCAAATGATTTCCTGTACTCCAGGAATCTATGTGCTACGCTGGGTGGTAATCAGATAACCAAATTATGGCGTCAGGTGGTTTAGTGGGTAATTAAGGCGCTCCAGTCGGATTGAGCCAGTGGTGGGTTACATCCATGGGGTGGCTGGGGTTTGTTGCTCACGTAATGCCACTCGGGGTTGAGTGAGGTTGGTCACTCTCATCTTAAATGTTAGGACCAACTTGCCTAGACCCGGGCTTCTACGCTCCTCATGGGGTATCACTGGATTAGATGGTGATGATGATGATGATGATGATGATAACTTATCCATGAGATATTCTATTATTGCTTACATTTGTGACATGGCAACACTACAGAAGTGAAATCTGTATTTTGAATATAGGGCACTCTTTTCATTCTGTGTTCTGTTAAACCTCTCTCTCTCTCTCTCTCTCTCTCTCTCTCTCTCTCTCTCTCTCTCTCTCTCTCTCTCCCAAGTGGCCAAATGTTTTCTCTCAAATCCTTACAATGATAATATTGAGAGAAAAATTTTGAGGGGAGGGATGACGAAGTAGGAAAGTTTGCAAGAAATTGCATATGCACATCTGGTTCATGCCTCCCCCCTCCCCTACACACAGGCTTTTTTCATGGCTGTCTGTCTACTGTCAAACTGTTTCTATTTGTTTTTTGCTTACAATAACCTTCTCATATTAAAGCTTTCTTTGTACATTCTTCCTGAACTCATTTTTCTCTAGCTTAGTAGTCCTCAGTAGTGAGAGAATTATCCTCAGTCTATATATCCTCCTTAACCAGCCGACTCCCGTTGACGTATTTATACGTCCACACGTTTTCTCACTGTGACTCCCATTGATGTATATAAACGTGCAATAATTGCAAGATCCCTAATTTGCACAATTTTCAAATTTCGTGTGTGATTTTTGGTACGCATACACGGGACACCTTCCTCTACAAGATGCCAGGCAGGGTCAGTGCCTTACCCCGCATGACCTCCCCCCCCAGCACGCCACTGTCTCAGCAATTCACCTGTTACCAGAGACCTGGCCAGTAAAGACATGTCGTGCCATGGTACAAAATTCAAGGCCAGAGTGATTCCCCAATCAATGACAATGTGGAGGACAAAGTGTACGTAACATTAGAGGAAGAAACAGTCAGAAATGATGATCTGGTAATATCGCCTAAAAAGGTTAGGTATGTTGATGTGTTTGGTGAGCGAAACAATGCTTATATTGCCTATATTACTGTGTGAAAACCAATATAATCTTGTACTACATTTATTTTTGTACTAAGCAAATAAATTAATACCATTTATGAGTGGTGTGGAATAGTTGCCCTCCCAAAGAACTCGTTTTCTTTGGAACCAGCCTGATAGAAAACACAGTAAGATGAGGGGTACTGCTACCTGTATCCAGTATTTTAAACCTCAGATGAGCAATTTCTCTATGAATTTTCATCTTTCTCACCAAAAGCAGAGGTTTGAGCCAAAAAAAAAAAAAAATCCAATACTGGTCGGGATTGGGGGGGTCAGTGGTGGAAAATCGGTTGGGACAGGACGGGTTAATTTTGATGACATGTATTCTGTTCTAACTTCCATCAGAAATTTTAATTCAAATTAGGTGAAGGAAAGCTGGAAGATTTTCTGCATGTCTGTCTATATTATGCTATTATGCTTGACAGTCACACTGTAGTTTCTGATGTTGTTTTCTTACTTCCTTCGGGTGTACTTTATTTATCACAGGGATTCCTGCTTATGAACGGGTTCCAAAAATTCTGGAAGCTGCATTATGCACAATCTTCATTAACAGTGCTCTTCTCTCTCTGTTAGAAACAGTCTCCATTTCATCCTTTACTGTCATGACTTCTTGCCTGGTCTCAACGCTGAAATAAAAACATACTGTATTCCTTAGGTTCCTTGTTCCTTCTCTTTTTCCCCCATACATTTGAGTTTGGTGCCATTCTCTTATTTCTTCCACAGTTCACTTCAAACGTGGTACAAATGTACCTTGGCTAATACACTTAGGTAATTTTTTTGCTTAAGCCTTTCATAGGGCAATGAACCTACACGTGGTGGTGCTGTGCACCCTGGGTGGAGCAGCTGCTGCTTCCCCTTGGAACCCAGACTCCCACATATTTCATTGTACTTACCATAGCAAAGACCCTGGTCTGACCCAGGAGAGGGGCTGTCTACCTCGGGGGGGGGGGGGCATCGAATCCTTCCACGGTGAATGTACTATCCTCTACATTTATGACCTGCTGATAATGCAATAGTTTACATGTGATCGATGCTTCTAGCTGGACAGAAGGACCGAGGTAAAATAACAACTACAGCTCGAAAAAGAGCAGAGTTAAAGGGTTCAGAGATCAAGCCATACAAACACATAATTGTGGGGATTTTGTGTTATTGTATCTCAATCATATATCAGGCAAATTTACACTTAAGTTTGTCAGTGGACTACAGCTAGGAATGCTGAAAATTTGTAATTGTATTTTTATTGCTATTTTCAGATGATTATATTCCGTTTATGAGGAAGAAGCTGGAACAGTATCTGCATGTCTGCCCACTTCATCTCGGATAGATACAAACAGATATTTTGCCTGAAAATGTTATTGAAATCGAAATGTTTTTAATCCTTTTGGGAGCACGGACACATCTGAGTTTTATACTCAGGTTACATCCATGTAACCTTATTCAGATGAGAAATATATATCAGTCCAAACAGTATTCGAAAGAGTCCTAAAACACTTGACAAATAAATTCCGTTCATGTAAAGAAAATTGTCTTTTGGTAACGTTAGTAAAAAAGTGTTCATAGAAGTGTTCATAGAAGGTAATGAGGTCCTAAAGAAAACTAAAGCCTAAGCTGACGAGAATACGGGCTGCAAAATCAGATTTTATAAACCCAGTTTTACTAGAAATTGCCTATTAAAAAAAAAGCATCAAGAATAAATTAATTAACGGTGTACTAAAAGTGTTATCTATACCCACGACTTTTCCTTGCATTACTTTCTGATTTAGGTCAATAAAATTTTGTTGCAACGCCGTTTAGAGAGAGAGAGAGAGAGAGAGAGAGAGAGAGAGAGAGAGAGAGAGTGGCAACAACTGTGTTCCAGTCTGCCCAGGTCACATGACCCACAGGGACCATGTTGCCCCCAGTTGTGCGCAGTAGGGACAGGCAAAGTAAATGTCCAGCACGCATTTTGCTTTTAATTGTGATTAAACTGGAGTTTTTCATTAAAACATACCGTCCTATGTTGCTTTGAATGCTCTTCCCAACCTGGACAAGGGAAGAAAATACAGAGATTTCCTAAAATACTCAGAGAATATAGTGTTATGTCCTTGTCCCACACTAGCACATGCTCCAACAGTAGTAGTTCAGTACAGGAAGGGCATTGCCCGGTGAGTTGTTTTTCCTGTGGTCAGCCTTAAGGTGTACAGTACACAGGATCAGATTAGGGATCATAAATAAACACTGGCTGCTTAAGTTCACTGTCTTTATTTTCCACATAATTACACCGAATGCATTCCAACTTCACTATTCTCACAAGCATAGGAGCTATACAAATTCTACCAACAACTACACCACTGCTTTCACAAGTACCGCAGCTATGCAGTCACACTGCACTGACACTGAACTAAACCCAAACTGGACTGAAAACTGACTGAACTTGCCCTAGTCTCTTCCCCATTTCTATATAAGCTTGCATTGTTCTAGAATTATCTACATTCTATGAGATCAACAGTTGCCATCTCGAAGATATCAAAAACATGCTGCCAGAGCTCTCTTACATTACATAACACTGTAAATTATTAAGCATACAAACTTAAACCAAATTATACAAATTAACAAGCAATCACATAAATAAAACATGATTGAGAAAAAGAGCACAAAATTAATGTAAAACTTACAAAATAACTACGCTTACAAACAGCAGTCAAACTGGCAACTCTGTCTGATACCAGAACTAGCCTATGGTAAACATTGGGAATCAGTAAGGAACTTCTTGACTACCTAACTGGGAACTCCTGCTTCTTAACACTAATCCCTTCCTAGTTCTTTGTCGTCCCGACAAAACTACACAATACATACAAACATAGACCTTAACCCTTTCATGCACGATGATGCAATGCGAGTGTCTGAAGAGTAACCGATGATGCAACATGACGCAACTTCCCTATAAATGGTCATACAAACTTTTCCTGTGGATGGATATGTGTCAAATTTGGTTGAGTCAAAGCTGAGGGTGGCCAGGTCTAGGGGAAATATATGGCAACACCCGGGAGCTTATCAGAGGGGCAAGCGGCCTATATTTAGCTCAGTGTTCTTCTGGCAGTCAACCTTGAAGGGTGTGTGAGCGCACGGCCGGCCATTTAAACCCACGTTTCCTACTACCTCACAGTCCATACCTAA
This sequence comes from Coenobita brevimanus, assembly GCF_032717465.1. Lineage (NCBI taxonomy): Eukaryota > Metazoa > Arthropoda > Malacostraca > Decapoda > Coenobitidae > Coenobita > Coenobita brevimanus. Next base: position 18,275,233 of record NC_137043.1, on the reverse strand, counting down.
AGTGTGTATAGTGATACTGTGTTATATATTGTGCAGTGTGCTTGTGAAAAAAGTTTATAAGTGTTTCTTATATATTTTCAGAGAAAGCCAGATTTGATATTTCGAATCTGATTTTTACTGTTCCGCTGCTGTTTTACGTTACCTGAATAATGTCTTGCAAGGGGCTATCTGATAAAGAATACATGAAATACTTGTTCAGTGGCAGTGTGAGTGGGGAAACCAGTGAAAGTGAAACAAAGAGTGAATATCAAAGAGAGATTATGTTGAGAAGGAGAGAGTGAGGAGCAGGAGAGCAAGGGGTAAATCTGCCCCGAAGGATGATAAGCGCAAAGCCGTGGTCAAGGCTGTGTCAATAAGCACAACAGAGAGCACAGTAGTAGCACCACCACTACCACCACTCCTTTCACCACTGCCACCACTGTTGTAACTACTACTCCTGTTACTACTGCCATCACTCCTAAGATAGTCATCACCTCTGCCATCACTTTTATGACAACCACTATCCCTGCCATCAGTCCTATTACCCCCGACACCACTGCCATCACTGCCACCAGTCCTACCACCACTGGTATCACGTCTTCCACCACTACAACCACTCCGACCCTCGAGACCGAGACGCATTATCGCCACCTATCTTCCCCCCCTCCATCGCAAACACTGACCTCTTTCCCCCCACAGTCACCCTACACTCTCACCACACTCCAACCTTCCCGCTTCTCACCACCCATCCAAGATATTTCTATATCATCTTCCCCTGCTAAATCAGGAAAGTCACTGTCCCCTTCAGACTTCATTCCCCCTGAATATAAGCAAGCATCATCATCAGCAGCACCACCACCACCACTACAGCCATCTCCACAACCATCACCACCACAACCCTCTCCACAACCGTCACCACCACAACCATCTTCATCATAGTCATCACCACAATCATCACCACCACAACCATCTTCATCACAACCATCACCACAACCATCTCCATCACCACGATCACATGAACCTTCATCCACCCAGCTATCGTCAACACAATCACCATCACCATCTCCCTCCCCACCACGAAGACGAGGGTGGCGTGGACCTAGGCGAGGTAGTGGTGGGTGGCCAAGAGGTAGTCGTCTGTCTGGGGGTCGTGTGCGCCACATACATACATAGTCAAGCATTTCCCCAGGTGATGACTGTCAGGAGGAAGCTTGGAGTTCTGGGTCATTCACACCCAATGCTGGCCCCTCCATTGAAACCCCAGGTTTGGAAGTGGAAGCACCAACACCACCACTCCAATACTTCCAAATTTTTTTTGCCAAGGAGTTGCTGACCTACCTGACAGTTGAAATTAACAACTCTGCTAGGTTCCTGGGGACTGCACTAGACATTTGGTACCTCTGCAATGAAGAAGAAATGGCCCGGTTCCTTGGATTATACTTTCTTATGAGGATTTGTGAACTGCCAACCATAAGACACTATTGGCGTTCAACAGAGATTCATGAATACCCCATATTTCTGCGAGCTATGAGTGGAAAGTGGTTCAGGGCCATCCTGAAGCACTTTCATGTTTTCATTAGTCTCGCCATACCCGAGGGCAATCAGGACCGGCTGATAAGGATTTGCACAGTGATGCAGTATCTCCTTCAGATGTTCAAGGAGATTTACATACCGGGCGAACATCTTAGCCTGGATGAGGGATCTCTGGCTTGGAAGGAGCAGCTCTCCTTCCGTGTATATAACCCTATGAAGCCCCAAAAGTATGCCACAAAACTATACATCTTGGCTGAGGCAAGGAATGGTTACATTTGGAATTTGGAAGAATGTACGAGGGAGAAGAGGTCTCTAAAGAACACAGTGTGTGGCCTTGCTGAACCTTTGAAGGGCAAAAGATACAAATTGTATATGGACAATTATTACAACTCTGTATCACTGTGCGAATGCCTCTTCACAGAGGGAGTGTATGTGTGTGACACAGTACAACTGGCAAGGGGAGCACAGTACGACTGGCAAGGGGAGCACTGAGGGAGCTGCAGGATATCAGCAGTGCTAAATGCCTTCCTGGTGCTGGAGTGGAAGCTAGGCACAAGGGCAATGTAATGGTGTTGCTGTGGAAGGACAAAAGTATTGTAAGTATGGTGTCCACTTTCCACAGCGACACCACTGTCCCTAAGCAGGTGCATGGGAAGGTCAAGGGTCGAGACGGGAGATTCCACCACGTTCTGAAAATAGTGAACAAGCCTGTCGTGGTGGAGGAATTATAACAGGCACATGGGCAGGTGGATCATTTCGATCAGATGATTCAATACTACCCCGCCCAAAGGAGGACGGTCAAGTGGACCAAGAAACTGACCTATTTTATTTCATCCACATGGCCCTATCTAATGCCTACACCCTGTATAAAAAGAACACCACCAGGTCTATGACTCTTCTGGAATTCCAGGAGCACATGTGCAACAAACTCCTGGCATTCCGGGGGGAGGAGTGGCCGGCATCAGGTCATGCCCTTCACCATGCCCCTGACCTTCCCTCGTGATGACAACCACCTGTACCTGCAGCAGCCACTACATCAACTGCAGCCTCTGCCCTACCTGCAACAATCTCTCCACCTCCTGCAACAATTGCTCCACCTCCTGTTGTAGCTGGCCCATCAACAGTGACTCTGCCAGTTACTGCCACGACTGCTCCACCTCCCACAGTAGCTGGCCCGTCAGGAGTTACTCGGTCTGCTGCTGCCACTGCACCTCCAGCAGGTGTATGGAGGTGAGGAGATGAAGGAGCACCGCCATCCAAGTGCCGTCGCTATATCGACGATAGGACAAGCTTGGACTCAGCTCTGCTCCACACCCTGCAGAGAATCCCCAACAAGAAAAGGCTGTGGTGTGTGTTGTGCTACTTCAACAAGAGGAGGAGGGACACCAGCTATTTATGTCCTGTTTGCAATGTGCCACTCAGCACAGGACTGTGCTTTTGTCAGTATCATAGTGATGAAAGCATACAGCAATAAATCACATCGCGTGCACGCACACACACACACACACACACACACACACACACACACACACACACACACACACACACACACACACACACACACACACACACACACACACACACACAGGCTGTGATCGTACCTTTCCTCCTCTCTGCAACTCCATCTCCTCTCAAGAAACACTACAACACTGCTAGAGGACGTGAGTAACCAGCATATTTGTCTAGTTTTTATACCATTGTATTGTATTAAATGTGTGTTTACTATATATTTCTCATAGGGATAATGTGGTGGATTTCATTGCTATTCTTGTTCTGGTGCCAACATCATTTCCCATGACAAGTTGTAGTTTCACACTATTGTTACGTATTACATACAAAGTTGTTTATTCACAATTATCAATGTGTAATATAGTGTGAATGATAAACAACCAAACACCATTTCACTGTAAAGTGTGGCTTGGGATAGGATGCGTAATCAGACAGTCTTTTTCAATCAAAACAACCTAGGGTAAGTCTTGGGGAAAATATTTACCTTGTTGGTATACTTAAATGTAATCAATACTACTTTATTGAGGTGTATAATGTACAGTCGTCAAACTTTCCACCTGGGCCACCCAGCTGCCAGAGGTGGGTAACGGGAGCTGGCAATAGTGTATATGTTTGTTCGTGTGTACATGCTCGAAGAAAGTTTGGATCATCAACTCTCGTCTTCCGTAGTGAACCTCAGCCAGAGTTCATCCCAATATTCAGTAGTAAATTTTTAGCCGACAGAATTTCAAAGGAACTTCTTGAAAGTATTGGATAATGCAAGTATTGAAAACAATAAGTAAAATTATCTAAAAGATCACATCTTTACATATATTACAAATTTATAAACTTATTCTTTTTCATGATAAACCCATGGCTCATCACTTAATCATTACGTCGATCACTGTGCTTGCAATGTAAACACGGCAATTGTTTTGATAGTTCATATATATTAAGTGTGTGAAACAGTATTGTGGGTGACGTGATAGTTAACGCTTCCGCCAGCCGATTCGTGTGACGTGGTTCCACCCCGTCAGAAGAGATGGGTTTCTCCTATTAAACACCAGGCCCTTATCTTATGACCTAGGTCTTAGCAGCAGCCAGTCAGCAACCAACATCACAAATCCTCGCACCCCGGGCCTCGGTGACAGGCGCTGAAGCTCCTGTTCTTGGGATTTAAAAAAATAAAATAATAATAATAATAATAATAGTAATAGATGAAAAATATAAAAAATCAGTGTTCCACCTTGTAATAATAATTTCATATTCGTTATGTTTCATTTTCCAATCACATAAGTAATATCACAGACAATGGTTATATATATCTCCCAACAATTCATGAATCAATAGCAATTGTGCTTAAAATGACTGGAAGCTTTTGCATACTTTGATGTAGCTGTGGTGTCTTCATTTTGCAGTTATGTGAGATAATGTTGTTGAGTGAATAATCGATGAGCGTGTAAATGTGTGACCTCACACAAAAGCGGCATCGCTCACAATCAGTTTTCCCTGTAATGTGTTAGCCATTCGTTAGATCATCGGACTACAAAGGTGTGCTGTAATGACCAGTCATATGAAATATGAGACGGGGAAGTCATTATCATAGCTGATATAATAGCCACATTCGACAACGGTATGTATAAACTTCTTGCCTGTTGAGGTGACAGTATTTTAACCTCCTACCTCTCCGTGGTGCACCATAGAACACATACAAACACATACCTGAAGTACTATCAATGAGGAAATAAGCAACCGTTAACAGTGTCTGAACATCATTCTAAAGTTTATTGGCCAGTGTCATTCATGGTGTGATTATGGCAGGTAATCTTACTTGTAGCTGGATGTAGATGTTAGGTAAATGTATTCCCCTTCAACCTATACTGATAATGGTATCAAGCTATCACCATATGAAATGGAATTACTGATATAAGGAGAGAGTGAGAGAGAGAGAGAGGTTTGAAGCAATTCCAGTAGATAGTGTATTAACATGTTATGGTAACAGTGTAAAAACAACATAGAAAATAAAATGTTTAGTATTGTTAAGAATGCAAATATGTAGTAGAATGCTAATGGATATCAAAAACTAGTTCGGCAATTATTATCACTGACGGCATGAATAACGTAATCCCCCCCCCCTCCCCGTCCGGCGCCTGCCCTGGCCATCACTATGCCAAGCTCACCCCATGATCTAAGTAGGGGAGGTCAGCCAGACAGCGGGGAATCCCCGCCTGCATGACGTCACACGTGCCCCCACTGCCTTCCCAATCCTTGCTCTCAAGGCTGGCTGGCTGGTGTCGGCCTGGACGCGCTATCTGAGATTCGACCACACTGCTTCATTCATAGCTTCATCTCTCCTATAGTATTTTATGTCTTTATAACCATTTACCATAACAATACTCAGTAAGTCAATAAATCACATTAACGTCCGCCTGTTACATTCCACAGCAGGACTTAATTCATGCGTCTCCTATTTATCTATCTATTTTTTTTTTATTTAATCGCACCTTCCCACCAAGGTGGGTTAGCGATACAACTAAGGAAAAGAAAAAACAAAATAACAAAAACCTTCACACACAAATACACATTCGATCACATTCTCACTCATCTATCTATCTATCAATCAATCTATCTATCTATCTGTCTATCTATCTATCTATCTATCTATAAAACGCGAGCAATGTTTATGATGGCTCTTAGAGGGATAAATGAAGAGATCAATGTCATTTCCATCATTTATTTGTGTGAAAAAAATACAACCATCATTATTGGTGTATATAATATTCATTCTCTCTCTCTCTCTCTCTCTCTCTCTCTCTCTCTCTCTCTCTCTCTCTCTCTCTCTCCCAGGGCTTGATGCTGTGTTGTCTAGATCACGGTGTCCCCATTCATTCATTCATGCACGGAATGGGACAAACTGAACCCGCTCGCCACAGGGCTGATGTGACGTCACGCGGGCTTACGCAGCGTGCTGTCTGGCTGACCCCCCCTACTTAGATCATGGCTCACCCCTTAAGTAGCTCTCCCACCGGCTAGACCAGTTGCAGGAAACCGGTCGCATGGAATTGTTGTGTGCCACTGGTTGCACGGACCAAGGCCAGATAAGAATAGTATAATATATATTGTTGTATTATATACAATAGTATACAGTATACCTATATCATCATATATATTACCGTATTATAAAATTAATGTAGTCATATTATAAAGGAGTGTTGTTGTGTGGATGTGGATGTGATAGGAAGCGTTAGGAGGAATACACTGAGGTGGTTTGGCCATGTGGAGAAGATGGAGGGTGAAAGACTGACGAAGAGAGTGTATGTGAGTGAGGTGGAGGGGAGCCGAGGATGAGATAGTGGGATGGGGTGGAGAGGTATATGAGGGAGGGGTGTGTGAGTTGGGAGCAGGGCAGTGAAATGGCGGGGGACAGGGCGACGTGAAGGCGATTTGTTTGTGGCCACCCCGAACGGGCTTGAGGCATCTGGCAATAGATAGATAGATATTTATTTGGCCTAGGTCAGCATGATCTGTGGCATACAGTTTTCTGTGCGACCAGATTCATGCAACTGGCTGAGTCGATGGGAGAGCCGCCTTACTCCTGAGACATTTTTTCCCCACCCAACTCCGTACCCAGCCATCTATGGGATGAACTCTGACTCCAACGGAGGTTCACTACGGACGAAAAGAGTTGATGATCCGAACTTTTGTCGAGCATGTACACGCGAACAAACAGATACACTGTTGCCAGCACCCATTACCCACCTCTCGCGGCTGGGTGGCCCAGGTGGAAAGTTTGGCGACTGTACATGGTAAAGTTGTGATGCCTTTATTCATGTATAAATCCCAGTTGTCTGTGGGGTTTGGCACCTCTGAATGTGCTGACCTCGGTGCCACACCCAGAGGGGACGCCGGCCAGCTAGGGCAGAACGCACGTATCATTAGAACGAGAGGGACATATTAACTCTGAGCACTCTGTGTCACAGTTGTATCTTTCTGTGGCCAATAAACAGAGATTTAATCCGCTCAGTTTCAGTTCACCTTTACACACTACCTCTAAATTCCTTCAACAGGATTCTACACCGATTCCCACCATCTCCTGTATGTGAGAAGACGTTTTGGTGGAGTGTGTCAGCCGGAAGTGTTTTCAACCAGGTGCAACGTTATAACCTTGCTTGGAATAGAGAGGTCACGTCTAAGATGATATATAAATTGATGACCAGCTGTGGGGTTCCAAGCTGATATAATAGTGACCAGTTGAGGAATCCATACAGCCCAAACAATTTTTGGTGCCAGTGGTGGAACGACACAAACAACACTGGTGTTCAGTGCCGGGATACGAAAAGGTACTAAAGGGATTTGTGCAGTGAAAAACCCTTGCAACCGCTCGTGAACCTGCAGGTGAAACAGAAAATCTTACTCTCCTATTGCAAAGGGACTAATTGCGGTGCGAGTAAGTAAAGCAGATATCAGAGTAATCTCGTTCTCTCTATATCTCTGCCTGGTGAGATATCTCTACCTTCAAGCACGAACTGGTAATTATCTCGCTCTGGTGTGCGAGATATCGGCTCATCGAGGCCAGTGCGGTGAAGGGTGGGATCATCTAGACACATCTGGCAACTCTGGACGTGGAGGCTGGAGTGGAGTGAGGCAGGGTGAGTGTGCAGTGTGTCCCGGCCCAGCAGTTACCCGAGGACCAGTGTGGGGAGGGGATTGTCGTTTGGTTGGAGGAGAAACCTTGCAGTGCGTGTGGATTTGCAGTACGAATCTACCAAATACTTCAGCATCATTTGACACCTAGGTAGTGTACATGCACAGTGAACCTTCAGACACACTTTTTAAGCAGCACATGTTAGTTAGATAATGTGTGTAAAAATAAAGGTTTCTCAGTTTCCCCTATATAGATACATTTTCTGTACATCTTGTCTGTGTCCCATTCTCTATTGCTAAAAGCCATAACTAATCTATTTGTATCAGTTTAATTTTTCCTGTGACTGGGAAGGGAATAAATTCTGACAAGGTTAGACGGATACAGTGAAGAAGTGGAGACGGATATTAAGGGGAGATTCAGACAAACCAACCACGACGGAAAGTGAATCAGACTCAGAATTGGGTGAGTAGTTAGTAACTCTGGATAAAGGCATCCAGACTCTACGGAGTGAAGGACATCTTGGGGTTGAAAGTAGTCAGGACATTTCTGAGGAACTGGATAGTGGGGACCTGAACACTTTACATTTGCATTCTGATTGTTCTTATTCAACAGTTCCTGAAAGTTCAGTTAAGTCCAAAATGGCCACTAGTCTTACTAATGAGGGTACTCGTAGTGAAGAGACTGTGGCTGTTGAACAGGGTACAACAGCACCCTTGGTCACTCAGGATAACCAAAGTCCAATTATCTCTGCTAGCTATGCAACCACTCACACACCCACTTAGCCTACACCTCAGGCATGTTCAGTACACCATTAACCTTTGGACAACAAGGACAAGACCATGTATTTGCTAATGTTTTTTATGCTAATCCATGGGGCATGACTACTAACAGTATTGGCATGCAAACCCAGGATCCTTCTAGTAATCCATGGGGCATGAATACTAACAGTATTGGCATGCAAACTCAGATGAATCTTCCTCCCTTATGGCAACTACCTAACATGGCGACCACTAATCTGGCTACTGCTAGAGTTCCTTCAACTTTACCTCCTGTAGCGCCGGTTAGACAGTCCCAAGGACAGTTTGTTCAGGCACCTTCGAACCCAGATTGTATAAAGGTGCGACCTACAGCCCAACCGAGTTTACAGGTTACTGAGGAAGATGACTACAACATCCACCAATTCTTAAGAGACTGCGAGGCCCAAATACATAGGCTGCAGTTTGTTAGTGACTGGGAAAAGATTTGGCACATTAAAGCAAATATTAAGCCAAATTCCCCAGCAGCTGAAATGCTAGAAGACTCATTAACCGGGCCTACTTCTCATGAATATGAAAAGTTTAAGGAAGCCCTAGTTAGCACTTTTGCAAGCGACTGCTAGATGTTGGATGCTTGGATGTTTAGGTTCATAGATATAGCACAGCAGCATCCTAACTGTACTGAAAGTTAGGCTTTGACGAAGGCAGGAATATGCTATGCAGAAGCTAGCAAAGCCTTGCAAACTTCGGGCTGGGGAGACACAGCTACTAGTTCTCCACAGAAAAAGACCATAGCTGTAAAGCCAAAAGTGCAAAGATGGTGTGTCATCCATGGGCGGTGTCCTCATTCTTCGGACTATTGCCCAATTGTTCTTGCCAATCAGGCAAAACTGGCAACCAGGTTAATTCGGGAAAAGTTCAGGACCACACACAGAAGTAAATAAAATCGTACAGTCCACCGATGCATGTGTGGCAGCTATTAAAAAGTTGGATTTGCTCTCGATACCTTGGATCATAGGGAAAGGCCAGGTGTCTTTGATAGTGGACACTGGGGCATGCACAAATATTCTAGTAAAGCGCTAGAGAGGCTGAAGTATGAAATGCCTCAAGCTAATTGGGCGTTGTCAGCACCTGACGTGATTTTGACAGGTGTGGCAGGGAGTAAAATGAAGATCGTAAGCCAGGTACCGTTGACACTGAGGGCAGATAAACGATCTCCTGTGTTACATGCTACCTTTTATGTGGTTGAGGATTTCCCTCTGCCAGTTGATGGATTATTGGGCTTTGAATCCATGGAGGAGTATAATGTGATTATACACCCTCAGAGACATTCTGTTTCCTTTAATGGAAAGGAGTTTATATGCCTTAGTCCCTCAGCAACACAAGCTGGAACTGGCATCCAATCAGGAGCCGTTCAACCAGTTGTTACCCCGACAAGTGAAGCGTCAAGGGAGTCCCCGGATGCACACGAAACAGAAGGTAGGGATTGGAAGCAGGTCAGGGCTATAGTGAGTGGGAATCACGACTTACCCAGTCGAACTGTCTGCAAAATTCCCGTCCAAATACCTGATGTGTCGGAGGGAACTGATGTGGTGTGTTTAACAGAGACCGTAAAACATAAGGCATTGTCACTAGAGTCCACCCTAAGTGGTGTCGGACCTGATCAGAAGACGCCCCTCTTCATCGCAAATATGAGTGGTGGCGCAGTTAAGCTCAGAGATAGATGTTATATAGGCGACTTGATGTCCTATGGTGCCCGTGTAAAGGAAGTCAGTAACGTACCAGTGATCTCACCCATAGTCACATCACAAACAACGACTCAGTCGGAACCTACACGTCTTGGGGGAGGAAAGCTGCTAGAACAGTACGTGAAGGTAACAGATACTGTTGGTCATAAAACACAGTCACTAGCATTTCTTAAAGAATTCTCCAATGTAGTGGCCCTTCCAGGAGAACCACTGGGTAGGACGGACAAGGTGAAGCATCATATTGGGTTGTGCCCTGATACAAATCCGATATATGTGCCTGCATATCGCCTACCACACAGCCAAAGGAAAGCAGTGGAAGAGGAAGTTGAAAAGATACTTCATGATGAAGTCATTCGGCTTTCTTCCTCACCTTGGAATGCACCACTCCTTCTAGTGCCTAAAAAGGACGATGGTGTGAGACCTGTTGTAGATTTTCGGCATGTGAACAAGGTAACCATACCGGATCATTACCCGATTCCGCATCTCAGAGACTTACTGCAGTCCTTGGGTAAAAGAAATACCGTGTTCACCTGCCTGGATCTAGCGTCAGGGTATTGGCAGGTGGAGCTGACCGAAGAGTTTCGTCCCATCACTGTCTTTAGCACTCACCGTGGGCACTTTGAATTTCTCCAGATGCCTTTTGGACTGAGTAATACCCCTTTGACATTTCAGAGGATGATAAATCAGTTGTTTGGTGATATGATTGGGCAGGACGTCCTGGCGTATCTAGATGACTTAATAATGTGAGCAAGGATATACACACTCATTTTAGTAAGTTAAAATGAGTGATGGAAACCTTAAGATCCGCGGGTCTGAAAATCAAGCTATCGAAGTGCAATTGCCTAAAGGCAAGTGTTAGATTTCCAGGGCATTTAGTTGATGGCGATGGCATCAAGGCTCTGCCGGATAAGGTTACAGCCATGGTAAATTTCCCTACACCCAAGTCCAAGGACGATGTTCGCTCATTCCCAGGGCTTACTGGTTTTTACAGGAGCTTTGTCTGCAATTATGCTGCTATTGCATCACCATTGATGACGCTACTTAAGAAGGATGCTGCATGGCAATGGGGATCATTGGAAGAGAAAAGATTCAATGACCTCAAGAATGCCACGACAGAGACTCCCGTGTTAGCGTTTCCTAATTATACTCAACCTTTTTACCTGTGCACAGATGCCTCAGGTTTAGGACTGGGAGCAATGTTACAGCAAAAGGATGAGGAAGGCAAAATGCACACCATTACGTATGCCAGTAGGGCACTAAGATCCCCAGAAAAGAATTACTCGGTAATGCATTTGGAGACATTAGCAGTCGTGTGGGCATTAGGACATTTCTGGGATATCATTTTCGGGTACTGGATAATTGTTTTAACGGATCATGCACCCATACGCGACTTGTTTAAGGGGAAGAACTTGCACGGTAAGGTCGCACGTTGGTTCAACAAGGTAATGGAGTTTGACCCAGAGGTCAGATATTTACTAGGCCGACAAAATGTCATTGCCAGCAGGCTGAGTAGAAATACTGTTGCTGCCACGTCTGAGGATATCCCTCTTTCTGGGTATTCCCCGGACAAGGTAAAGGCAGAACAACTTAAGGATACGATGTGGTCTCAAGTCATCTATGCCTTGGAGCCTGGCGACGAGTCATGTCTACCTGAGCTTCCGGTACTGATGACTCACTCCCATCTTCAATGGGGCCTTTTATATAAACAGCCCCCCGGGAAGAACACTGTGTATCAGTTGGTTGTTCCTGCTACACTACAGCAAGCCATGTTACAGTTGGTTCATGACGTACCTCAAGTGGGTCATCCTGGACGCTACAGATGCATACGTGAGGCAAGAAATACTATTGGCCGACCATAAGGTGACGAGGAAGGACATAGAAGCCCACGTTAGTCAATGTGTCAAGTGTGCGGAAATGTTAGGAACAACGGGACCTCCGACTCCCATTTTGGAATATCCCCTACCGGAAAAACCGTGGCATATAGTCTCCATTGATCTCTTAGCGTTGCCAAGGAGTCATCAAGGCTAAAGCTATGTATTGGTGGCAGTGGACCATTTTTCGCAATTCACTTGAATTGTTTTAGCACCTTTACAGATGAAAACTGCAGAGGAGGTGGCGCATGCTTTTGTAACCTCAGTGATTTGTCCATACTCAACACCTAAGGTATTGCTCAGCGATAATGGCAGTGAATTTCATAACCAAGTGTTAGAGAAAATCTGTCGTATGTATGGGGTAAGGCAAGTCTTTATTACGCCTTACAGTCCCAAGAGCAATGGCCTGGTGGAGAGGACAAACAGGAAGATACTGGAAGTCTTGAGACCAGCAACTGCTGCACAGACAGACTGGCAAGACTGGTTGCTACATGTGGCGGCGGCCATCAACTCAGAAAATTCGTCAACGGGGAAATCTCCTCATTATATCCTTTAAGGAGAGGAGAAGGTGTTACCCTACGATTTGCTAGCTGGACCTCCTACCCCAGTGTATAATCAAGAGAGTTATACCAAAGTACAGCTTGCAAAGTTCCAATACATACATAGTGAAGTACGAAAAAGATTAAAAGTCTCAAGAGCGGAGATGATGGTGAAACAACACAAAGGTAGTCAAGAAAAGATGTTGGAGATAGGCCCAAAGGTTATGATCAACAACCCTAAGAGAACTTCCAAGCTTAGACCTAAGTTCCGTGGACCATATACCATTGTGGAACACGTGCGTGGACATACTTATCGATTAAGGAATGTTGCTAATGGAACTCAGGAGGCAGTACATGCTGACAGGATCAAACCAGTAAGTCAAGAGCTAAGCCTAACTAACCAATTGTCTGATGTGTTGTCCTCTCTGTCTTCATCGCAGTCTATGTCATCGTCTGTACCTGTCGCTAACCAAGAGTATCGCAGCAAGCTATGATCCCACAGTAAGAGCAAATAAAGGAGTATCTTCTCTTACAAACAAGTGGCTCACACTTGCATTGCTTGGAGTGGGCCTATGGAACAACGTCAGACACGGACACGACTTCATTGATGCCAGGAGCACTGAAGAGCCCACTTGGAGAGGTAGTGATAGTAGAGGATGCAGTATGCATATACTATCCAAAGGAAGGATATCTCCAAACTCCAGATATTGTTTAAGAGGTCTCAAAGGGATTCCTTCACCTCAGACACCAACTGTCAGAAGTCGGCAAATTATTCAAATGGAACCCACAGTTGACCTCAGATAATGAAGCTTTGGTACAAACCTTGCTTGGTATAACCGAGCTTCACAGACAGGCCCACTAAATTGCATGTCGCTTTACCTAATACAGATTCTGATCTTTCCAAGCATGTCCATGCACATACTAAGAGAGGACTTGTGGATCTCCTAGGTATCCTGTCTTAAAAGCTTTTTGGTATAGTGCTAGACAAGGACGTAGTGCAATTCGGTAGACAGATGCATGATTTGGCATTGGCGGCAAAGGTGAATAACAGGCTAATTGTCCACATGTATGGACAGTTAGGTGAGTTCACTAACAAAGCTAACGAGATAATTAAGACTACCAACCATCTCGTAGGAGTTGTGAACAACATCCAAACCAACTTACCAACCCTGGCTAACTTTGTGTTAATCGCTGAGTATTTACATGCTCTCGACGAGTTAACCACTGCTTTGGAGTTGCAGCCCACCAATATGTTTGACGGCTTAATCGACGCAAGTTTGAATAAGGTTAATGTTTTATTGCTTCCTACTCACATTTTAATCAGTGCTCTTGACGTAGCTATGGTGAAACATGGATTTATGCCACTTTTTGGTGTGAGTCAACTGGAGTATTATTACCCATTGTTAGAGGCCCAGTTGACTCATGATGGCATCCTGATATTGGTACCTATGAGGAATGCTGTGACATACCATGCATGGCTACTGCTAACAATACACTTGTTATTCTGATTGAAGGACCAGAGATGCTAGTTGTTTCGGATGACAAAGGGTATATAGCTGAAACGACTGTGGATGAATTTGAGAAGTGTAAGGCCTCATTTCTTGATCTCCATGTATATCCTGCTTTCCATTTTGTCTTCATTCCGTCAGGGGTAGAGAAATGTAAGATGACCTTGTTGGACACAAACACTTCCTCTACACTGCAACACTGCACTTTCCAACCCATCCAATTGAAGTCGGTTTTCCATGCTCATGTACATGCGAAACAATACTTCTATCCTGAGACAGAGGACGTAACACTCACATGTGCCTCACAAAACCAGTTCCTTACGGTAAAGGGTTACTATGTTGCACCTGATTATTGTGAGTTACACAGTAAAGAGATAGCAGTTCTACCTAACAAGCACCATCTAGCATTGTCGGTGAACTTCTCGTCCCAGTTACGACCCTTTTTATCTTCATTCAATGTGTCTACCTTGAATGTGAACAGGCTGTCTCATGTGCTCAAAGAGATACAGTTCCTCACCCGCCTGAACAAGACTGATTTAGAACCATATGTACTATTCTATCTCCCTTCATACCTTTCTCCTTCCTATTTTGGTCCTGGCATTGGTCTTCTACTTGTTGTGGTATTGTCCTGTGTTTGTGTTTGGAGCTACTATCTACGAGGCCAAATGAGAAACCCACTAAAACCACGGGTCAGTACTCGCGGATTGCAAGTGGACATGGCTGAATAGTTAGCTACCCTACACATTGGCTAGGCTACACAGTAGTTAGGACAACAATGTCGACGGGGACGTCGAAAGGTGTGGCTGAGCAATGTTCTGGTGCCAACATCATTTCCCATGTCGAGTTGTAGTTTCACACTATTGTTACGTATTACATACAAAGTTGTTTATTCACAATTAACAATGTGTAATATAGTGTGAATGATAAACAAACAAACACCATTTCACTGTAAAGTGTGGCTTGGGATAGGATGCACAATCAGACAGCCTTTTTCAGTCAAAACAACCTAGGGTAAAGGGAAGGTGAGAGAGAAATATATTGTATATATTTTTAAAGACTTCGGGAAAATATTTACCTTGTTAGTATACTTAAATGTAATCAATACTACTTTATTGAGGTGTATAATGTACATGGTAAAGTTGTGATTCCTCTATTCATGTATAAATCCCAATTGTCTGTGGGGTTTGGCACCTCTGAACATGCTGACCTCAGCGCCACACCCAGAGGGGACGCCGGTCAGCTAGGGGAGAACGCACGTATCATTAGAACGAGAGGGACGTATTAACTCTGAGCTCTCTGTGTTGCAGTTGTATCTTTCTGTGGCCAATAAACAGAAATTTAATCTGCTCAGTTACAGTTCACCTGCACAAGCTACCTGTAAATTCCTTCAACAGGATTCTACACTGACTCCCACCATCTCCAGTATGTGAGAAGACGTTTTGGTGGAGTGTGTCAGCCAGAAGTGACTTCGACCAGGTGCAACGTTATAACCTTGCCTGGAATAGAGAGGTCACGTCTAAGCTGATGTTTAAATTGATGATCAGCTGTGGGGTTCCAAGCTGATATAATAGTGATCAGTTGAGGAATCCATACAGTCGAAACATTCTCTTAGTCATTATACTCATAAAGTATAGGTTGCATCAAAAATCTGAAGAAAGCTTGATCAAGCTGATGATTTCTTATGCATACTTTTGTAAAGCAAAGTAACCCATATGTGAAAGTAATTGGGGAAATGTTACAATAGACGAACATACTCAGCCTATGGGCCGAAGCGTAGGTGCTGTCACCGTGCGCAACTCATCGTAACTTTTCAAAATTCATTTTCTCAATAACAGTAAGGGTTATATCACTGTGAATTATATCATTGGCATCTTTAACCTTTGGGCTACAAAACTAGATGGAGTTTACATACTCGGTATATGTTTGTTACGGTGTCACTAACAACATACGAGAAAATAAACAAATCAGATGTTTTTAGGCGATTTTCGTAGTTTTTTTTTTATTTACTCCAAAACTATTGGACTTATCAACCTGAAACTTTCACAGATGAAAGATCGTGAAATTCTACATATAGACATGTCTTTTGCAACTGCGCGTCATGGGAAAAGATTTTTATGATGATGTTGGGAAGTTATGAGAAGCGAGATTTCACCTAAATAAGGTTTATTCTGGCATCATTTTTGAACATTTATTCATCTGTTTTATGTTTTTTTTTCTTATCTGATAGTATAAACATCAATGAAGATGATGGGAAGTGATTTATAACAATATAAGCACTTTCCGAGTGTAAATTGGACCATAGAATTTTTTTACTTGCCGCGTGAGTGGAGCCAGCCTGAGTGAGGTTTTTGTTCTGTGCATGGAACCAAAACTTACTGAAAACTTTTGGTGCACAAGAGGGTTAATCCTAATGAAACATCTAACTATACACGATATAATCCTTCAACTTATCAGGTCTTCTTCTGTGCCACTTCTGACAATGTCCCTGCTCTTCCACGCTGTCGACTCCCCCTGGAATGTCTTGATCCTCTTCCTGATTCAGTTCTTTCCTCAGAAAGCTGTCACCATCCTCATGCACTTCAGCTCCATGGTCCTCCTCAACAGCCTCGGCTGCGGGAGAGCATGTTTCCTCGGAGACGTCCCTGGTGTATTGTCCTGGCCCATGGTACTGCCACAAATGGTTCACATGTACCACCTTTGGGAGAGACTTCCTGTCTCCCTAAATCCGATACATTATGTCTGATAGGCGGTCCAACACAGTTTAAGGCTTGTCCCTTGGGCTCTGCAGCTTCGGTGACTGTCCCTTCTTTCGCTGAGGATTGTATAACCTTGAAGCTTACCTCACTTGGCTTGGCATCAACTTGCACTTCATCACTTCTCCCAAAAACTTAAATGCTCCTCACACTTGATATACCTCAGCCAGCCTTTCCTGAAGGTGCTTCGCATAGCCGGTGGTGTCTGTAGGCAGCTGTACACCAGGTGGTCTTCCCATTAACAAGTCAACATGTAAACATAACTCGTGGCCCAACATCAGTTTTGCAGGAGTGTAGCCGGTAGACTCATGGGATGCGGTCTGATATGACATCAGCAATGCAGATAATTTCTGGTCCCATTCTGCTTGTCCATCTACTCAGTACTTTGCCAGTTCTTGTCCCAGGGTCCAGTTGAATTTCTCCACCTTCTCATCTGAATGTAGCCATAGAGGGGTCGTCCTGGTCTTCTTGATCCCCAATAACTTGCAGCTCTCATGGAACACAAAAGACTTGAAGCTTCTACCCTGGTCTGAATGTAGCTCTTGTGGCATACCAAAATGACAGAAAAACTGGACAACCAATACCTGAGCAACAGTCGCAGCCTCTTGATCGGGGAGGGCATGGGCTTCTGGCCACTTTGTGAAGCAGTCCATGGCAACAGATATATAACGGTTTCCTCTTTCAGTGAGTAGCAAAGGTCCAACAATGTCCACTGCAACTCTTTCCATTGGTGTACCCAGTTGGTACAGCTGAAGTGTGGCACAACCACGTTTCTTGGGTCCCTCTTGGCACAACAGACATCACAGGCTCAGCACCACTCTTCAACATCCTGACGCATGCCAAATCCAGTAGAACCTCTGTCACAGCCGGCTTAGAATTTTCTTGACTCTCAGGTGCCCACTAGTGATCTGGTTTTGGGACTTATCCAAGATCGGACCTCATCTTCTTCAGAATCACCAGTTGCCAATACTTGCTAAGGCACTGATGCTCCAGTAATCCATTGTTCAAAGAAGGTCCCACTGACTCCAGTAGCTCTTGGTTGCATGGCTTAACCCGTCACGTCCCAAGCTATTTCGCACCTCCGACACCCCCCAATCCCGAGCTATTTTCAAAAAAAAAAAAATTGGCTAAAACCTCCGCTTTTGGTGAGAAACATCGAAAATTCCTAGAGAAATCGCCCACTTGATGTTTAAAATACTTGATACAGATAGCAGTACCTCCTTACCTTACTGGGTTTTCTATCAGGCTGGCTCCAAAGAAAACGAGTTCTATGGGAGGGTAACTATTTTACACCACTCATAAACGGTATTTATTTAATTATTTATTTGGTACAAATTTATATTTAGTACGAGAGTATATTGGTTTTCAAACAGTAATATAGGCATTATAAGCATTGTTTCACTCACTAACTCATCAACATACCTGACCTTTTTTGGCGACATTACCTGATCATCATTTCTGACTGTTTCTTCCTCTAATGCTATGTAAACTTTGTCCTCCAGATTGTCATCAATTGGGGAATCACTCTGGCCCTGAATGTCTTTATTGGCCAGGTCACTGGTAACAGGTGAATTGTTGAGACAATGGCATGTGGGGGTGGGGGGGGAGGTTATGTGGTGTAAGGCATTGTCCCTGCCTGGCATCTTGTAGAGGAATAAAGGAAGGTGTCCCACATATACATACCAAAAATCACACATGAAAATTGAAAATTGTGCAAATTATGAACCTTGCAATTGCACAACGTATCAGTATGTCGATGGGACTAGCTGTGACAAAACGTTGTGACATACCCATACATCGATGGGATGCCTCAGGTTAACTTGGAAATTTCTTCCCAAGACGGTCGCACTGTACTCCACTGCAGCCACTGTAGCACTGGTTGTAAATCTGCATCCACCCTCTGCATCCTTTTCAGGTCTTCTTCATCTGATGCTGGCCCTGTCACTGCAGTATGGCTGCATGTCTTACTATGATCTTTTTTACTACACTTCTTGCCATCCATTCTTCTGTCTTCTCACACACTATTCATTAAGGTTCTCCAGCATTTCCTCAGTGGAGGGGTTCTTGGAAAAAAACAGGCTGATTGTTGCCTCTCATCACCAGCCTTCACTAATTTACCCTCATCCTTCTCAATTGGACACTCAAATCTGAAGTGTCCCACCTCACCACATGTCCAATGCCCATTTGTTGCAATCTGACATTTCCTTGCACTGTTTAGTTCTTGCTCCTTCTTCCATTTGTAACAATCCTCCTTCTTGTGTCCCAGCTTCCAGCAGAGCCAGCAACCTCCTCTGATCTTCTCCTGTTCTCTCTTCAACTTGTTGCAATCCACTTTCCGATGTCCTGGCTTTTCACAGTACCAGCACCGTCCTTCAAAATTTTCCACTTCCCGTACCTGTGCCTTTCTTGCCTTGAATCCTGCACTATGGCCTGCCTGAAAAATGGATGTACTGGAACTAACGTAGGACTCTGACTCTAGAGCCCTGGCTAGTGCTTCTTGCATGCTTTTGGGTTGTGCCTGCTTCACTTGCACTTTCAACTTTGCACTATCAAGAGCATCCATGAACTGATCCCTTGGTAGAATAGTCAACAGGTTAGATGCTGCTCCAGGGTATGCCTTGTAAGCCATATTCTCCAGGTCATGAGCAAGCTGCTATAAGGATTGTCATCGAGCCCGTACATGGCTCCGGAATCTTGCTGTGTAAACCTCAGTCTGGTACATGGTTCCATATCTGCACTCCAGCACTTCTACTAGGGACTGATAACTGTTCCTCTCCATCATTGACATCAGGCCCAGAATTTCCATTGCAGCACTCTTGAGGCTAGTAAGCTGCACTGCTGTCTGCCTATCATCCCAACCATTCTGATCCGCAAGTAAGTCAAACTGTTCACGGGAAGCTTCCCAATATACTCTACCATCGAATTCCTGAGGTTTCTTTTTAACCATCTTGCTCACCATAAGTTTGCAATAAGTTTTGGAGCCAGGCACAAAACCAAAACCCAGCTTAGGCTGCCTCTGCTTATGCAGAAAGGAAAAAAATTCTAAGGCCAAATGTTCCCTCAGAAAATGCTTATATTGTTATAAATCATAGCCCATCATCTTCACTGATGTTTGTACTATAAGATGTGAAAAAAATAAAATAAAATAAAACGGATGAACAAATGTACAGAAATTAAGCGAGAATAAACATTACTTAGGTGAAAACTAACTTTCCAACAACTTTCCAACAATTTTCCAACATCACTGCATAAAATTATTCCCAGGATGTGCAGTTGTAATGTATAATTATATATGCAGAATTTCACAAGCTTTCTAATGAATTCCGTGGCGATTTGATACGCCCAACAGTTTCCGAGTAAATAAAAAAAAATCACCAAAAATGTCTTATTTGATCATCATTTTGTATGTTAATACTGACACCGTAAAAAAACATATATGTAAATTACTTTCAGTTTTGAAGCCCAAAGGTTAAGGAAGCCCATGATATAATAGACATTGTTATAACCCTTACTGTTATTGAGAAAATGAATTTTGAAAAGTTAGGATGCGTTGTGCGTGGTAACAGCACGTAAGGTCGTGCCCGTATGTTTGTGTTTCAGAAGTTTTGCCAAAATAATAATTTGCACACATAAGTTTTTTTGCTTTACAAAAATATGCATAACAAAATATCAGCTTGCTCGTGCTTTCTTCAGATTGTTTATGCAGCCTATACTTTACGAGTAAAATGCCTGAGAGAAAAACAATAAAATGCACTACATTTTCCCTGTGAGAATATACAGTATAGTAAACACGCGCATTTTATACCTTATAATACACAGTATAAAAACTAGACAAAATAAACTAGTTACTCACATCCTCTAGCAGTGCTGTAATGCTTCTGGAATGAAAAAATGGAGTTGCAGAAAAGAGGTCACAGCCTATGTGTGTGTGTGTGTGTGTGTTTGAGGTGGTGATAAGAGGCAGCTGTCTCTGTTGTGATGGTGGTGGTAGTGGTGGTTGTGGTGATAGTTGTGGTGGTAACGAAGGTGGCCTTGACTGTGGAGAGCAGAAGGAGGTTTATCATGTTGCCTCTCTCTCTCTCTCTCTCTCCCCTCCTCACCCCAGTCATCCTTGAAATCACTGTCCCCAGATTCTTTGTCTGTGTCCCCCTCATTTTTAGTTTCACTGAATAAATATTTCAGGCACCTCTCCTCGGATAACCCTTTCCCTACCATCGTGGTTTTTTTCAGTATTTCAGATTTGAAATTTGGATTTCTCAGAAAAAAATATAAAAAAACACTTCTTCACCTTCTTCACTGACACACTGCACTATATAACACACTATCACTCCAATACACGTAAGGTATGGACAGGTGACTTAAAAGAAAATGAGAAATAAAATGGCTGGCCAAGCATTAGCACACCCTCCTTGCCTCTACGATCATTTATAGGGAAATTGCATCATAGTGCATTATTGGTTACACTTCAGAATGCAAGCACTCTGACTTGCATTCCATCATCGTGCACGAGGGAGTTAATTGGACCCGCATTATAGCCATGCATTTCACTGGTTTGGGGCCTAAAAACTAGGACATCATAACTAAGTCCAGGACTTAAATCTACATTCTTATTATTCAACCGTGTAATGCTACCTTGAGATGCTTGGGATCTGTCAAGATTCACCATGCATTGTCCATTTTTTTTTTTTTTTCATTTGCTCCCTGTACACTAACCTGAGGCTCAGTCACTATACCCTCAACTTTCTCACTAATAATCTTCACAGGTCGACTACATGCATCAACTGGTTATCTACATGCTGTCTGCACTCCATCATTAATTCCTCACTAATTAACTTCAACTGGTCATCTGCATGCAGTATACACGCCATCACATTATTGCTTACCTCATACTTCTGCTGCTCTAGCTTGGCATCTACTTCCTCCTTAAGCTGTTGCTGTTCTTCCTTCATTTCCCTCATGAATGCATCTAGCTGTCCTTGCACCCTCAGTTGTACTTCCCTTTGTTGCTCCTGTAATGCCTCTTGAAGTTGTTCATATCATTCTTTTTGTTCTTCACGTTGTGCCTCTAGTTGTTCATTCTGTGCTTGCAATTGTACTTTGATATCATTCCTGAGCTCTTTCTGTTCTTGACTTTGTACCTGTAATTGTTCTTTGAGTTCTTTCTTTTGTGCCTGTAATTATCCTTTAAGTTCTTTCTGTCCTTCATTCTGTACTTGTAATAGCTTTGCAATTGTCACCAGGTATATTTCCTCCTCTTGCCCAGTTCGAGATCTGGTCTGCACACCTGCTTCCATGTCGAAGGTTAGACTCACTGCAGCCCTTAATAATCCACAATCCTGACACCAGTGTTACGTCCCCTTCCCACACTGCCACAGGCTCCAACAGCAATAGTCCTGTACAGGAAGGACGTTGCCCAGTGAGTTGTTCTTCCTATGGTCAGGCTTAAGGATCAGCTCAGGTGTCATAAATAAACACTGGCTTCTTAAGTTCCCTTTATTTTCCAGATAATTGGACTGAATGCTTCCCAACTCACTTCACTATTCTCACAAGCACGAGAGCTATACAAACTCTACCAACAACTACACCACTGTTTTTACAAGTACCACAGCTACAATCCCACTGCACTGATACTGAACTAAACCCAAACTGAACTGAAAACCGATTGAACTTGACCTAGTCTCTTTCCCATCTTTATATAAACTTGCATTGTTCTAGAATTATCTACATTCTACGAGAACAACAGTTGCCAACTCTAAGATATCTAAAACATGCCAGAGCTCTCTTACATTGTATAACACGGTAAATTATTTTGGCATACAAACTTAGACTGAATTACACAGTTTAATAAGCAATCACATAAATAAAACATATTGATAAAAAGAGCACAAAAATTAATGTACAACTTACAAAATAACTACGCTCACAAACACCAGCCAAACTGGCAACTCTGACTCATACCAGAACATCAGGAATCAGTGAGGAACTTCTCAACCACCTCACTGGCAAATCCCACTTCTTAACAATAGGAATGGGAAATATAAGTCTGGTGAGTAAAATTGAAGGGCAAATTAAGTTATTTGTGTTTAGTAAGTTTAACCCGCCACGTCCCATTGATGTATGGATATGTCACCACGTTTTTGTCACGGTTACACCTAATGACTTATCCATACATTTTGCAGTTGCGAGGTCTGTCATTTGCACGTTTTTCAAGTTTTGCAGGTGATTTTTGGTAGGCATATGTGGGAGACTTTCCTCTACCCGCTATCAGGTGGGGATACTGCCTGGCCCCGCCTGACGCCCCTCCCCTCCCCCGCACGCCATTTTCTCAGCAACTCACCTGTTAGCAGTGACCCGGCTAGTAAACACATGTCGTGCCACGGTCTCTCCAATGATGAATTTCAAGGCAAAAGTTATTCCCGAGGTGGAGGACAAAGGAAGAAACAAGCCAGAGGAAGAAACAGACAGAAGTGATGAGACAGTAACATTGTAAAGAAGGTGCCATATGTTGATGTGTCTGGTGAGTGAAAGAACGCTTATATTGCCTATATTTTTGTCTCAAAACCAATATACTCTTGTACTACATATAAATTTGTACCAAATAAATAAATATCTAACCTTTTATGAGTAGTTTGGAACAGTTACTCCTCCCGTAGAAAACTTTTTCTCTGGAGCAGGACCCACAGAAGACGGTATACCAGGTATTCAGAGGGACACCTGTATAACGCAATTATAAGCTCAGCCTAGCACTTTTATGGGCATTTTCCAATGTTTCTCATAAAAAGCAGAGGTTTTAGCAAAAAAAAAAAAAAAAAAAAAGCTTCAAAAATCTGCCGGGATGGGGAGGGGAGTCAGTGGCGAAAAATCGGTCGGGATGCGGCGGGTTAAATATGTACTTTATAAAAGATATTACTTCTAATACTAACATTTGTTGAATCAGTTCATTGTCACAAATTAAGTAATCTTTAGGATACCCCGTCAGTCTTGCAACTTAAAGTCATTTGTTTAAATAGTCATGCCACAACTGCTAACATGGGATTCAACAGGTAAGCTTAGCAGATCTTATGATATGTGCTTTATAATTCATATTACTTGTGTTTTGAAAGGCTGTCAAGAACTTTCTTGCAGTTCATATACTTTTATAGTAATTGTATTTTAAAACTGCATAAATTTGGTATTCCAGAAATGAGTTGTTAGTTGTAAGAATCTTGATGAAGAATTTTTAAATGATGAAAAAATGAATATCATATTCCACTGCCTTTAGCAGATTAATGTAGTAAGACCTACTCCGGAAGTCACTGTAGAAAATACACAAAAATAAAAATCCTTACTACATAGAAAATGAAACATACAAAATCTGAGGGTAAGACTAAGAATAAATACACTGCTACACCCATGCAGTCATCCTTTTATGTTTTCATGTTATGTGAAAGGTACTGCAGTAAACAGTGTTGGTTGTGCTTACTCTGTGCTATATTACAATGGGGGTTAAATAAAAAAAAAAATTATAAGTGTAGAGGGATTTTTTTTTTCAGTAGCGACATCCAACCTACGGTAACAATTCTCTATATATCCTGATATTACCAAGTACTGTCTGTCATCATTGATATAGATAATCATAAAATGAAATATATATAATTGCAAAAATTGCTAAACTTATCACATTATTGAGTAATATAAACGAAAACAAAAAAATTTGGAAATACCCAACTCCCGAAACACTGGTGTGAGACGGGTGAATGTGATGTAGCAGCCAGACCTCACATTGAGTGTGAAGGAGGGGAAGGCAGGGGACTGGGGACAGAGGAGGGTTTAGTGATAGATTGGGAATCACTTGTGGGTGTACAATGTTTGATTTGGAAGGTGTGTTTGAGTTAATTTGGTAAGGTAGATGACAGTTATGATGCTAGCATTTTATGAAAATAATTACGTAAATGTCTGTTGAACATAGAGGATGGAAGTGATGCGAGTATAAGTGGCTGGGGAATGGCTGGGAGAAGGAGGGAGGTGAGAAGACAGGAAGAAATCAGTAGAATAGAAGTTGTGGAAGCAATAAAAGTTAAATTGGGGAAAGCCCTAGGAATTGATGGAATGTGTGGTGAAATGTTGAAGCATGGGGGAGATTAGTAAAATGGATGTGGAAGATGTGCAGAGTGGCCTGGGAGGAAGGTAGAGTTCCGGAGAATTGGAAGTCAGGTATAATTATTCCCTTGTACAAAGGAAAAGGGGAAAAAGAAGTGTGTGGTAATCCTAGGGGCATTTGTCTTCTTAGTATAATAGGAAAAGTGTATGGTAGGATACTTATTGACAGAGTTAGGGAAATAACAGAGGAATTAGTTGGAGGAGAACAGGGAGGCTTTAGGAAGGGAAGAGGTTGTGTAGATCAGATATTCATTCTTAGATCTTTAGTGGAAAAGTTTCTAGAGAAGGGAAAGAAGTTCTATGCGGCTTTCATGGATTTGGAGAAAGCATATGACAGGGTGGATAGATAAGGACTGTGGAAAGTATTAAGAATATATGGAGTAGATGGGAAGTTGTTGAATGCCGTGATGAGTATGTATGATGGTGCTAAGGCTGCAGTGCGTGTGGATGGTGAAATAAGTGAATTTTTCTCTTTGAAGGTTGGGTTGAAACAGGGATGTGTCATGTCTCCATGGTTGTTCAGTCTGTACATGGATGGGGTAATAAAAGAGGTACAAGGTAGGGTAGTGGATGTTGGAGTGGCCCTGATGAGATAGGGTAGTGTTTGGAAATTCCCTGTACTGTTGTTTGCAGATGATACTGTTTTGTTGAGTGAAGACGAAGGGAAATTAAGAAACAGATGCACTCGCAAAAGGAAGAAATAGTAAAATTTGGAAAGGAAGTCAACAAGAAAGACACAACCATAGATGAGCTAACAGTTGAAGTGAGTACACTTAGGAGGAAAATTAGTGAAATGGCAAGTACAGTAGTCAATCACGAGAGTATTATGGAAGAGTTCAAAAATGATACAGAGACAATTAGGCAAGGAAGCAGTCTGATAGACCAAAGCAGTGATATTGAGGAGAAGATAACACAGGTGAATAAAGCTGTGCAAAGCTACAAAAATGATGTGGAAACCACATATGCTGAAATGGTGAAAGTAAAGAAAGACTTGGAAACGAGGGTGGAAGAAAAAAGCTTTAAAAAGGAAGTGAAAAGAATAATCCAAAACAATCCTAAGTTAGTCAGAGATTCAATAGATATCAACAAATCTATAGTAATCACTGGTATAGAAGAGGAAGAAGTAAAACACAAGATCTCAAGAGACAAAAAGGAGATGGCAAATGTAATGGGCATATCGAAAGAAGTATCAGAGGAAATCTGTAGTAAAGACATAGAGGAACACAAAAGGTTAGGGAAATACGAGAAAAGCAAGTCAAGACCCCTAAAGGTAACCTTCCAGAGTGTAACACCACGGAGGAGATACTAAAATATGCAAAGAATCTTATAGAAAAAGAGGAGTTAAAAAATGTATGGATAAAAAGATGCCTAACACAAGAGGAACTGGAATTACTGAAAGAGAAGAGAGAGGAAGCAAAAACAAAAAATGAGGGAAGATCAGAGGAGGAAAAGAATACATTTTTTTTACAAAGTAATTGGATTGCAGGTACGAAAGTGGTACATAAACAGGAGGGAATAAAAAGTAGGAAGGTAGTAGAACCAAATTATGACAAGTAAAGCAACGCTGGGTCTGGTTAGTACTTGCATGGGTGACCACCTGGGAACACTAGATGCTGTTGGCATAACGTTCTCCCTACGTGTCAAGTGGGGTTGATGGAGGATTAGTGCCCTTCCCTGTAAAACAATTAACTCTAAGCCCTTGGCCACCCCGTTTGGAATACATGGCGTCTGGCAATGAATGAAAAAAAAAATAATAATATATACAAGATGATTAAGTTGATGTACTCCAATGTGGATGGAATGGTATCTAAATTATTAGAGATGTATGATTATGTCAGAGAAAATGAATCACATATAATATGCCTAACTGAAACAAAATTAACACCAAGGATATCAAATGACATCCTAAACTTAAAGGAATATAATATATGGAGAGGAGATAGGAACTTATAAAAAGGAGGAGGAAGTATAATATTAACTAAGAAAAATCTAAAAGTCAATGAAATAAAACTAGATATACCCTCACAAGTAGAACTGATTGCAGTAGAGATAAATACATCTGAAGGGAAAGTAATTGTAGCCAATTTGTACCTGCCACCCAGATCAAACACATGGGAAAGAGACGAATATGAGGACCTGGGGGAGAGTACAATTCAGAGTTTAAGAGCACTACTACATAAAATGGAAGAGAAATCGGAAAGAATTATACTACCTGGAGATTTTAATACAAATATAAATTGGAATACTCTAGATATAATAAGCCAAGAAAGCTGTTGGGACCAAAAGCTCCTGGATCTTGTGCAAGAGTTTTTCCTAATGCAAAATGTAAGGGAAGGCACCAGAAAAAGATGACTCGATGTACCCTCAATGCTAGATCTCATATTTACTAGGCAAGAAAACGATATTGACAATTTAATATATCACCCTCCATTTGGCAAGAGCGACCATGCAGTACTAAATTGCAATTTCAGGATTGCATATGACATAGTTAATAGCAATGAAAGTTACAAAAAGAGCCTAAATTATAAAAAGGGAAAGTATCATGACCTAAAGAAGTACTTCTTAGAAATTGCTTGGGAAAAGGAGCTTACAGGACAAGATTTAAATGCTATATATGAAAAATTCTGTGAACTTTATGTAATAGGAGTCCAGAAGTACATCCCACAGCACAAAGAAGCAGAAAAGAAAATACAGAAATGGTTCAATACAGAATGTAAAAAATCAAAAGAAAAGAGAAATTTGTTGTGGAATAGATACAGAAGACAGAATAGTGAAAGGGCATATAATAATTACAAACAGGCAAGAAACGATTATACAAGAATAAGGAG
Organism: Coenobita brevimanus; assembly: GCF_032717465.1. Classification (NCBI taxonomy): domain Eukaryota; kingdom Metazoa; phylum Arthropoda; class Malacostraca; order Decapoda; family Coenobitidae; genus Coenobita; species Coenobita brevimanus. Next base: position 18,247,447 of record NC_137043.1, on the reverse strand, counting down.
GGAAGCCCAAAAACAGTTTGAAGAGGATATAAATAAAAGTAGTGATCAACCAAAGCTATTTTACAGCTACATCAGAAGCAAAACCAAAGTAAAAGATAAAATACAATCCATTACGGATGATGGAATCACCTATACACAAGAGAAGGATATTTGTGAAGCACTAAACAAGAATTTCCAATCAGTTTTTACAGAGGAAAAAAAACTGAGAGGGATTATGTGGAATATGCATGCCCACACATACTATCAGATATACCAACATCAGAAAAAGAAATACAGGAGGAGCTAAGTAAATTAGACAAAGGAAAAGCAAATGGTCCTGATGGAATTTTATGTTGGGTGCTACGTGAATGTGCAAAGGAGTTAAGTAAACCATTGTTTTAAATTGTCAAGAAATCCATGAGTCAAGGTAAACTACCTGATAATTGGAAGAAAGCAAACATTGTTCCCTTATTCAAGAAAGGGAATAGACAAAATCCACTTAACTACCGACCAGTATCACTAACCAGTGTTATAAGCAAGGTATTAGAAAAGCTTATAAGAAAATCTTGGGTAAATCACCTAGAAGAACACAGTATGATAACAGAAAGACAGTTTGGTTTCAGAAAAGGAAAATCATGTGTTACTAATCTGTTGAGCTACTATGACAGAGTAACAGACACATTACAGGAAAGAGAAGGATGGGTGGACAGTATCTATTTAGATTTCAAGAAAGCATTTGACACAGTACCACACCAAAGACTTTTATGGAAACTGTACCATCAAGGAGGAATTCGAGGCAATCTGTATTGTTGGATGCAAGATTTTCTCATGAAAAGAGAAATGAGAACAGTACTAAGGGGAAATTACTCATCATGGAAAGAAGTGACTAGTGGAGTACCACAGGGCTCAGTGCTGGCACCAGTCATGTTTTTAGTGTATGTAAAAGATACAGACAGTAACTCTGGAAATGAAAGCTATCTAAATATGTTTGCAGATGATGCAAAAATACAAAGGAGAATTACTAATACAGACTCTTGTAAAGAGCTACAAGAAGAATTAAATAATCTTCATGAATGGAGTAATACATGGCAAATGGAATTCAATGTGGACAAGTGTCATGTAATCAAGTTTGGTAAAAGTGGAAAAAGACCTGATTGGGATTATACATTAGGAAATAAAACCCTACACACATCAGAAAGAGAGAAGAATCTAGGTGTGATTATCAATAACAGACTATCTCCGGCTTACCGCATCAGTGAGAAGGTACGGAAGATGTATACACTGCTTGCCAATATGAGATTAGCGTTCACATACGTAAAAGAAAACATGCTAAGAAAGATAATAACATCATTCATCAGACCAACCCTGGAGTATGCATCAGTAGTCTGGAGTCCTCATCTCAAAAAACACATAGACAAGATTGAAAAAGTTCAAAGGGCTGCTACAAAATGAGTACCAAGCTTAAGGGATCTAAGCTACGAAGAAAGACTAAATAAACTGAATCTACCAACACTACAGGAGAGAAGGAAAAGAGGTGACATGATAATGCTATATAAATGCATATCAGGGAAGGAGAAAATAGACATCAATGATTACTTAACCTATGGGGAAGCATCAGCAAGAGGACATTGCAAAAAACTGCATAAGAAGTGAGGTGATAAAGACGTAAGGAAATTTAGTTTCTCAAACAGAGCAATTGATCAGTGGAATGCACTACCGAGTGAAATAGTTTGTGCCAAAACAATTCACAAATTTAAGGATATGTACGATAAATATGGTTTAAGACACGGGACAGTACGAGCTTGACTCATTCCTGTAAAGATACAATTAGGTAAGTACACACACACACATATGCACGCACATGCAAGCAAACACGTAAACATCGTACCCAACACATTGAAAAATAAAAGAAGGAATTACTGTCACCAACAGAACCAGAGACGAAAGGGTTCAGGGAGAACTTAACAAGTGGAGAAGTTGTAAAGGCAACAGAAGAATCGTTGTGAAGTGGAGGGATAAAGCTAAAGAAGAACTGCACAGTGGAGGGGTAAAACAGAGGAACAGTTACAGAGTGAGATGGTGAAGTTATGGATGAGTTGAGAACAGAAGAGTTAAAGAACTGAAGAGTTTCCAACCTAATGTCTGTAGGACGAGAAATTTTAGAGCTGGTTTGCAAATCAGAGAAGCTGCACAGTGAATGGTAGTACAACATACTTCCTGCCTCCCTACCTGGAAGTTAGCAAACTATTCTGAACAATATATAAAACCATTTAATAAAATGTGTGAAGATGTAGGGATGACAGTATACCAACAATTATTGGGATTAGATAGAGGGCAGTAAAACATGTAATTCCATCACCACATCATCATTTTTTACATCAGTACACGTCACTGTGGTGTAGCTGAATAAGCATCCCTAGTAGTAGCAAGAACAAATTATACAAAGTGTGGACTGTTTTGGAAGCTACCAGTCCAATAATTCAGATACCTTGCCTCCATGCTTTCTGCCCTTTCTTTATTATTTGCTCCCTTTTCAACCAGACACCAATATCAAACCAGCAAAGGTTTCTATGAATCGCCCGAGAGAAGCTCTTGGATCGTTAGTTCATACGAATGATGATGGTGGAAGTTTAGCTCTTTAGCTAAGGTAATGCCTGGCAAAATAGTGGGCACTCCAACCAGCTGTGGGCTGTAGGGCTGATGTCTCACCAGTTATGATTTCTAAGAGCATCCTTACCCTGCCGCGTGTCAGTGCCATTTTAAAACGATCTGACATAATTCCACAGCCAATGCCAGTGCCATTTTAAAATGGTTTAAAATAAAAAATTCACTGTGACTGCATTTTTCAAGATTCGCGGGTAAAAATTGGCAGACATGTATGGTAACTGTTCCTCTACCATCCCCCTGGCTGTCAAGGCCATACACTCACTTGCTCCCCCCCTCACACTCGCTCTGCTTCACTTTGCCTGTGTGCCTCACCCAGTGCTGTACAAAGTGAAGGCATTATGCAAATTTTTTCATGTAAAGGGAAGTGTACATATTTTCTTGTAAATGTTAGGATATATAGTGAAGTCAAGTTGTAAATACTGTCTTGTAAGCGCCAGAACTGTACATAATGAACTCAGGTTGTACCTATCTTCAAGTAAGTGTAGAATAATGAATTCACAGTGCAAAAGACACGCAAATTGTGATAGATGCTGAAGTAATAAGTAATCAGAAAAGTGCACTGAGCATTGCTATACCTTCCCAGCATAAATACCTGAGTATATCTTATATAGAAAACGGCTTTCACGTACGTGGTGAACGTGAGAGTGGCTATACCAGTACACAAGTATGCAGGACTCAATAAAACCCATTTCTGAGCCTCAGAGAGCATTTTAATGGCAAAATTCGTTGTTTCCACATCAAAATCTATCATTTTAGCCCCCCCAAAAAAGGTAAAAAAATGGCCAGCACTGGGGCGACCTATAGGGCTAAAAATAGTCAGCAAGCGGTGGGTTAAGCAAACGTTTTGGCTGTAAAATTTTGCCCTCTAATGATGGGGAAATTTAGCCCCTGAAAAATGATATTGGCTGGTGGTTTAGTGTATTAAGATGGCTCGACTGCATTTGCCCAAGAGGATTTAAGTACAAGGAGGGGTTGAGGTTTTGCTCTTATAATTTCAGTCATAGGAGATCAGCTTCTTAGTTGTCATATATGTCCGGACTGAAAAGCATATCCCTGGGCCCCAGCACTCCAAATGGGGCATTAAAGGACAGAATGAAGAGATATGGTTGTCTTCTTATACTGCATTCTGTCTGCTGCCAGACTTATTACTCAGCTTGTTAGAGGGATCTAATAGTATCAAGATAAATGAAACTTTGCTTGTATCTCCTCCAGTTCTGCAAATCCCTCCAAATATTAATAAAATTGTCTGATGATGCCTGAAACAATGTAGCAGGACAAAGGACATCATTAATTACTGCACCCACCTCTGTAATACTGTAGGAGCAAAGAAATAAATATTTATTTGGGTAAAACACCTGGTCCCTCTTATATACAGAACATCACTAATATTATATTCCATGTAATGCAAGATGATTTTATTCAGCTTAGGGTTGGCATAGAAACCTCAAATGGCAATACTGGCACCATTAATCCCTACACGTCGGGCAATATTTAACGTAGTCATCACTGCACTACAGGCAATTTCTCGGACACTGCTGCAAGTTGCTTATTTTCAAACCTTAACCCACTGCATGCCGGACACCTCAGACATAAAATGGCACGCCAGTGCCAGCCAATTTTCAATTTTTTTGTTTTAGGCTAAAATGATAGATTTTGATGTGAAAAAATGAATATGACCATTAACCCGAGGTGTCCCATCGATATATGGGTACGTCGCAACGTTTTGTCACAGCTAGACCCGTCGACCTACAGGTATGTTCCACAATTGCAATGTTCATAATTTGCACAATTTTCAATTTTCATGTGTGATTTTTGGTACGTATACACGGGACACCTTCCTCTACAAGATGCCAGGCAGGGACAATGCCTTACCCTGCATGACCTCTTCTCCCCACACGCCATTGTCTCAGCAATTCACCTGTTACCAGTGACCTGGGCAATAAAGACATTCAGGGCCAGAGTGATTCTCCAATCGATGACAATGTGGAGGACAAAGTTTACATAGCATTAGAGGAAGAAACAGTCAGAAATGATGATCAGGTAATGTCGCCAAAAAGGTCAGGTATGTTGATGTGTTAGTGAGTGAAACAATGCTTATAATGCCTATAATACTGTTTGAAAACGAATATACTCTCGTATTACATATAATTTGGTACCAAATAAATAAATAAATACCGTTTATGAGTGGTGTAAAATAGTTACCCTCCCATAGAACTCGTTTTCTTTGGAGCCAGCCTGATAGAAAACCCAGTAGGTAATGAGTACTGATACCTGTATCCTGCTAGCTGTATCAAGTATTTTGAACCTCAGGTGACCGATTTCTCTATGAAATTTCGATGTTTCTCATCAAAAGCGGAAGTTTGAGCCAAAAAATTTATTTTCCAAAATTGGTCAGGATTGGGGGGAGTCAGTGGTGGAAAATCGGTTGGGACGGGGCAGGTTAAAAGACTCACCGGAGGCTACAAGTGCGTGTTCTGGAAGTCCCAGGTCCGCCCCTCAGGTGTGGTTACCCAAAAAAATGGCAGTGGTGAGAGATAACCTCGTTTTCTATGAAGGTAAACTCAGGCATTCTGACCAACGTTACTCTGGGAAGGTCTGACAATGTTTTTTACACTTTTCAGTTCACTTCATATGCATAATTTTTTTTTCACTGGATTTCATATAGAAAACATCTTTTTTTCCCATATAAATAACTTAGTACTGCAACATCTGTCATCTGTCACGTATCCCTCTCACTGTGCATCCTTCGCCTTAAATCTACGGTAACTTACGTACAACTTTACTTCACTATGTACTGCACTTACACTTACGGTAAATTATTTACAACATGCCTTCAATATACACAGACACTGTAAGAGTATTTCTGAGTGTCTCACTGTGAATACATCGTCTTATACTTATGATAACAACATTATTTCATCACCTCCCTCATCCAAGGGCCTTGGGGAAGCATGTGGAAGTGTGGGGAAGGAGGGAAATGTCTCACTGCAGGTGCTGGGAAGTGTGGGGGATAGGGGAACACTTTCCGTCGATGTGCTGGGAAGTGTAGCAAAAGGAGGAACATTTTCATGAAATGTGCTGGGTGTGGGGAATTGGGGAACAATTTCTGTGGATGTGCTGGGTGTGGGGAATGGGGGAACACTTTGTTCTGAAGTGCTAGGGCGGGCTGGGTCACATGGGTGCGAGGGATAGTGCGGGCGAGATGACTCACCCATGTCCCCAGCCAGTCGAGTATTCCCAAATCTCCCTCTCTTTCTCCTAACACTTCCAACCCCACGTGGGGAAATCCTCGGCTTCCCTAGCCACCCAGGAATACTAGAAGCCTCACCTTCCTCCTCTGAATCCTCCTCCTCATCATGTAGGGCTCTTCGATGACATGCTGATAGCCTCATCCCCCAGGTACTAGCATACCCCACATACCAGGATTTCCTTGGTGTGGGTATTTCCTCCTCACTAGTACTTTCATCTTCCAGTTGCACATAATCCTTATCTAGCACGTCGTTGTCAACGTCACACCATCAGGACCTCCTGAATCTCCTCGTCAGAGAGACTGCGGCGAGACATGACTGTACAGTATGACTGGTAGAAGCAGAGTGACATAGAGTGAGGGCAATGACTCAGTGCATCGATGTATAGGCCTGAGCGCCTGAGGCAAGGTGGTGGAAGAGTTGACGTACATCCTCACCAATTTCTGTGCACCTAGTTTGAAAATTGTGCTCTCCATGATTTTTGAAAAAAAAAGGCCTTTTAAAATGGCATTGGCACTGAGCGCACAGTTGCATAATGCCATTTTAAAATGGCACTGGCATGAGGCGGGTTAATATCTCGGAAAGTATAGCACTTATGGAAATGAATTAATGACCATTTTATTCATGATCTCTTTTCTTGTGAATGAAAGTATCCCCAGATCTGTAGGTCTTTGCATTAATGAGTAATGACGTGAGGAGTATAATTAATTTCCTCTGCGTGAGCAGTGTGAGAGTAGGACTTGTTCGTGTGTCTGACTGCAGCGCCGACTATGGCTTTGATCTCATCGTGATAACTTCCTCCACTACTGGATAAAATAGATACTGTTGCATCCAAGTTATGCCTTACGGAACTATCACTGAGCCCTTTTCTAGTATTCTTGGAAAGAGGCTTGGCAGGGGCAGATGATGCAAGGGTCCATGTATGGCGGGAACAGAATCTTACAAGGGACGTAAGAAAACATCGTCCTACACCTGGCAGAGCCACAGAGATGATTAAAACATGCGTGCCTCGCGTGCTGGGAGGCTATCCCCACCCTTTGGTGACGACATCAAGTGGCGGCCACTTCAAACTGTGGCGCGAAAACACTTGCAGTTATAGCCGTCCCCTAGCGCTCCTGATCCACTGATATTGTGTCGGATATAACTGTCACCCGGAGCTTAGGAACTAATCCATTCCCGGTCAAGACAACTCCAACATCCTATTCCTTGAAAATCAGATTATTATTATTATTTTTTTTTTTTTTCAGTTTAGAGTGAATCACATGAACCTGAGTGCTAAGACATCTCATATCATAAATTGGGTATAAGAATTATATGGCGGTATGTTTCAACATTGCTTTTATATCTTGATAATATTGTAAGGTACATATACATCACAGTCTGAATATATTTAGTTATTTTTTCGGACTGCTGAGCCATGTACCTCCAGGTACAAAGTTTTTCTTGCATAACGGTGACACTGGTAGAAGGTAACAGAGGGGAAGGGTGATGAGGAATGAAGGGAGAAAGAAGATGGGTAAAAAGAAGGATGGGAAAGGAGGAAGGAAGGAAAGGGTGAAGTGGAGGAAAAGAAGTCGGAGAGAAGTGTTGGAGAAAGGATGGGGAAGGGAATGTTGGAGGAGAGGGGGGTCTAATGAAAATGTGGTGAGGAGGGAGTAAAGGGATGGGAAGGAGAGAAACAATGGAAGTAGGGATGAAGGAACTGTTCGAGAAGAGAATGAGAGTGATGGAAGGAAACGGAAGAGAGAACAGGGTAAAGAGAGGATGGTGGAGTAAGAGGGAGAAGAATGGAAGGAGCTGAAGCGGAGAAGGGAGACGGGAGGGATGGGGGAAGGAATGAGGGAAAGGCGATGTAGATGGGAGGGAATGGGAAATAGATGGGGGGGACGCGGGAAGAAAGGGGACAAAGGGAAAGAATGAATGCAAAGAAAAAGAGTATGGAATGTTTGAAGGGTAAGGAGCAGGATGGGGAGGGAAGGGTGATGGGGTAAATGAGGGAGGGGAATAATGATGGGGTAAGGGGAAGGAAGGAGGGAAGAATGGAGGGATGGAACGTGGAAAGAAGTTGAGAAAAGGGAGGAGGAGGAGGGTGGAGGGTGGAGAAAAGGGAAAGGAGAGACGACATTTAATGCGCAGACAGATGTAACTATCGAAGGATGAGAAATAGAACATTTATTACGGGGATGATAGAACGACTGGAAAGGGGAGGAGAACGCGTATTGTAAGAAAAGGAATGAGCGACTGAAGCATTTGGGGGGGGGGGGAGCAGATATTAGGGGGAGATAAAACCTTTTATTGTATTCGTATATCCGATTATGCATGTAGAACTGATTGTCCGTTAACTGGATCCCAGATGCCTTCCGACATCTTACACGCCTTCCCTTTCACCGTTTCTACGTTAATACCCATCATCAGTGCAGAATACATGTTAATGCTGCCTCATTCAGAACTACAGTGAGGGAAGGTGACTGTAGGAAAAAAATTCCCTACGACAGCTTACTGTAAAAGGGATAAAGAATGGGTGTTACAGACAAAGCTCATAAGTAGGAGGTGACAGGGTGAGGTGTAGGGGTAGAAAACAACCTCAGATATTTCAGCACTCAGACAGACTCACGCGCTCGCGTGTCACATCCCGAGTGAGCGGTTTCCTCTCAAACGGTGCCTCGAGTTGAAACATAAGATGTTCTACATAACAGGCAAACATATAACCATCGTTGAGCTGAGGTGAATTCAAAAGTTTTCTGTTTCTTTAAGTTTTTAGGCGAATTAGGAGACTTCTAGACATATTCCCGTAGTCTTATTGGTGGTATGCTCCTTGAATCCCTCCTTCCTATCAGTTACACTTTTGGACAGTGATGTATTTTACTTTGTGCACTTCCCTCCTGAGCAGATACTTCGCGTTCTTTCTTACCAAAGATCCTTTCAACTGAGTTGATGACTTCATGAAGTCAGCAGGAGGATCGTCATAACTTGTAACCAAGGATATTCACTCCTACCTCATATACATGGCTTCTCATATTTCACGCAACCATGACTTAGTAATCAAATTGTCGGAGTGGCCCGGTTCCGTCATTTAGAAACAAGCCAACTGCAGGGCGTTGTTAATATCTGGAAGGCTTATGTTGATAGATGTGCCACTTAATGTGGACATAATGCCATTTTTTGAGCAGACCAACTATCCTCAGGTGTGAGGGAACTCGTAACTTTTCGGTTGACAACGGGAGTTCTAAACCACGGTGGCTATTTTAATATTCTCTTGTATGTCACTGTATGTCACTTATACAAAGTGCGTGTGTTATTCTTTCAGAATATAATGTGCACTGTTCACCTCAGAGGACGATGTCGCGCATTTTCGAAAGTTAATTAAGGGAGTAGCCACAAAGTTTGGACATAAGATCTTAAGAAGAGATTACCTGACTGGCGAAGAGCAGCGTGCTAATAACTTCACCGCATCATCTCTCACGAGGAAAATTATATCCCTCTCACTACAAGGACCTCAACAAAATTATATGTTAAGGTAAATGCGTAAGCAGTTTCTCAGAGGGAACATTATAACCTCTCCCTGCCTCTGGCCTTGTTGCTCCACTCTTACGAATGTAGTTATGAATACAGATAGTTGGTGCCATGTTGGGCTGCATGTGTTGTTGATGCTGACACCTGGCAAAGACTAACCCAATCCAACATCAACTTACCCACCTCACCCCACACCATTACCTTTACACCCACACCACTCAACCCACACCAACACCACCCATCTTACACTTACTCCACACAACAGTCACTTTAGCCACCTACACTACTCCATCCATATCCATACCTTCTCAACTCTGCTGAAATGCACCCCATTCGGCTCGTGGCTTACCCACCCCTTCTGCGCTGTTATATATTTAAATTACAAGCACATCAGTTTTACTTCAATCTACTCCATGTGGTTGAAACTACCCGTTCCTTCCCACCCCACACCAACCCTGTTCACATTACGCTACCAGTCCCATCCCACCCCAAATTCACTTGGATCCAGCCTTCATTCACCTCACTGGTGTTGTAAGCGTACACCTGCTCCCATTGCCCTATATTCTCATTCTCCCAGAACTTACATCCACTTCTATCTAACGTTCATCCTCCCTACACAACCCACCACACATGAACCTCATCCAACGCATAACCATCTCAACATCCCCCTCAACTCAAATCTATACTCTCAGCTCTCTGCGCGTACACTCATATCCACTGCACTCAGCGTACAGTGCGGTACATATACTGCTCAGCAATTGGTATTAGCTATAAAAAATTCATGTGTTGCAGGGATGGCTAGGTCAGCGAGCCCATTGTCTACCATGCAGCATCTTTTGCGTTCCATAATAAATTGTTTCCTATGCTCTATAGTGTCAACCATTTCCTCACCCCTCCCCTCCTTATTCCCTACTTTCATCTTTCATTTTCCTTCTTTCCGTTTGCTTCCCTTTTTCTTTCAATCCATGTTCCTTCCTGTCATATTTTTACCACACCCACAGGGACGACAAACTCCATTGTTTGTCCCTAACTGTGTCACTCACTTACTCACTCACTTTCTGACACTATAGATTTTGATGGATGATGTAAGACAACTGCAGCCGCAAAGATTGTGTCACTAACGAGATGTGTGTGTGTGTTGAAGGGAAAGGAGTATTGGTGGTGCTTCCAAGGTGTGCTTCTGGCATGTATAGGGTATATCTGAGGTGTGAGTTGTGTGTATCTAGGGTGTTTCTGGCCGGTGCCCAGAAACTAAGGTCATCTTTTGGGATGTGGTGGGGTGGTGGATACGGAGGGGGTGGGTACATCTGCCAAAGGTACTTTTTGCCATCTACTATTCTCTTTGCCTCCATTTCATCTTTTCCCCCTCCTCTTTGTATCGTAACACCCTATTTTTTTAAACCTCATTCCACTGTCCACTTTCATATCATTTCCATCATACGCCTGTCTTTCCTTCCTTTCCTCACGTCCTCTGCACACCTCATCTCATCTTTTACCACGTTTCTACTTTCCATCTTTCCTTTCCTCCACTTCTTCACTTTCCGTCCTCCTCACACCTTTGTCACCCTCCTTTTTACCTCCATCTGTTTTCCCTTCCTGTTTTTCATGTCTTCCCACATTTCCTTCCTTCTAATTTTGTTTTTCATCTTCCCTTCCTCTTTTTGTTCTTCTCTTCTTCATCGCCCTATCTCCATTTCTTTCACTTTTTCCTCTGTATTCCATACCATCTAACTGTACAGTACAGGCAGCCAGGAAGCCATCTTTCCTTCTTTCCTACCCTTTCCTTTCCTTTACTTTTATTTCCTTCCTTCCATCCTTCCTTTATCCCTGACACTCTCTCCACCTCAGTTTTACCACAGTTCTCCCTCCCATCTTTATATCCTTTACGGTCTCGCTACATCTCTTTTACCAGTTTTCTTCCTCCCATACTTTCCCTCCCTTCCAACTTGCCTTTCCTTTCCCTTCCTAACTCTTCCTTTTATCACCGATCCATTCTTTCACTTATTTTCTTTCTCTTTCTCCTCACACAGCATCTGCTTCTCCTGTACCCCTTTTCTACTTCCCAGCCTTTCTTCCTTCTTCCTCTCATTCCATCAATATTCTCTTATTTCCTTCCCCTTTTTCATACCTAAACTTCCTTAATCGGATGACTGTTGTCCAGAATTCTTGTCACCTCTGCTGTCAGTCCATCCATCTGTCCATCTATCTATCCATTCATCCATCTATTTATCTCTTGCTCCTCACATTTAGATTTGCCTCTTCTTTTCTCTCTCGTTGTTTTCCATCTTCCCCTCTTGCCACACCAAATATCGATTATCAATATCCCCAGGCGGGTTTGTTCCTCGCGGTAATACTTTTTACCCCACGTACTCTTACCCTCAGGCTCCTTGACTGCATTTCAGCCGGGCATCACCTCACGACTTACCCCAGTGAGTTAAACCTGCGCCAGCGGTAGCGCGAAGATTGTACTGTTTGGCTTGACATGTGTAGCCTAAATCTGTCTGTTAGTCTGTGAACGGTATAACCCAGACAATTTTAATTAGATTTAGACGACAGTGGGTGGAAGGGATAAGGGTTAAGAATGACGAAATGATTGTATATAGAGAACAGTGAGCCAAAGTTTATGGTTACAGGGCTAAGCCAAATGTTTGGCTCCATGAGCGACTGTATACAGGTGCGGGCGTTTTTCTGAATGCCTCATCTTGTTCTGTTTGTGCTGTCTATCATCGATTTTATTCAGGCAATGAGAAGCCCAGAGTAATGATACAAATAAATAAGACTACATCTAACCCCTACAGTTCGAAATGTCTCCTATGAGCTGACGGAAATCGACCTGAGGTAGCAAAGCTAGAATATGATATACGACTTCGCTCTGAATCATATAATACTGTCCCCCTCCTGTCTTCCTTTACCTTATCAGCACTCTTATTTAATATGAGTCAGCCAAAGTGAACACGACCCCTGATTGTTGAATGTCACAAATGGAACTCTTGTAATTATCATAATTATGTGAACAGTGTGCATCCAGCATCACAGACAGTAGTCAGCAATGATACAGAAGAATCAGAGATGTTTCACTCTACCTTAATTTTCAGAAATTGTCAGGAATTAGGGGCTGTCCACACTTCTTTAGCAGCAACAGTAGCAGCAACAACGCCAGCGACGGTGGTACCGGGAGCGGCTGCAGCAGAGAGGCAGCAACAACAACAACACAACAACACAACAGCAACACAAAACAACAACAACAACAACAACAACAGAAGTGGAAGAAGAAGAACTGGAAGAAGTTGAAGAACAAAGTTGCCAAAACTACATCTCACCCCCAGCTGCACTGCCTTCCTGCCTTCTTACTTGCGAGACACCGAGAAACAAGTGCCACATACATACTTTCCATTATCTTACCCACGGCCCCCTTAAGATCTTCAATAAGGTCACCAATCTGATTTTAAATTCCTGATAATACAGCACGATTTTATTCAAAGTTTATATATATATATATATATATATATATATATATATATATATATATATATATATATATATATATATATATATATATATATATATACTGTATATATTACTGGGGAGGCTAGTTATGGCTTTACTTAATCCCACCAGGCTAAAAAATCCATAAGTATAGCAATAATTAACTCTTTCACCACCACGCATCCTTTGATATTGCCTTTATTATCCCATACAATAGCCTATTACGTATCCATAAATATATACTAGAAAAAATATCTAAGATGGCTGTTAAGATATATGGTCAGTAAAAGTGCAGATGTAAGAGACGAAAAAAACAACGAAGCCAGTGAGCTTTTAGGATGAAAGAAGATCCAGAGTTTTATACTCATTACTACATTCCTCCAAATACAAACGTTTTGTGAGTACAGTGTAAAATGTACTAATGCTTATAGGGCTCTTCATCTTCTCCCATCCCAAATGCTCTGTAGTTCTGGGTTTCTTCATCAACTATTTCTGCAGCTTCTCCATCCTTAGATCTCAACAATCTCTTGATTTTTTTTTTTTTAATTTCTATTATGATCATTTTATGAAAGCTAGCCACCAAATAAATATCAGCTATACTATGAAACGACCTTTAAGTACATGATCACTACGACGATTACTGATACAGTACATGGGGTGCTACCCAAAAGTTTCCAAAATTTGAATGCAGGGCGGAAACTGCTTGTCATATGGTGTGTGGATGCTATGTGGCAGTGCACGCTTCCTTTGTTTGTTAATGAGTCAAGTGGCATTGTGCAGGGTGGATGCGTTTGCTGCATGTGTGTATGTTTATATCATTCTGTTTGGGTTAGTTTGCAAATACTGTGATCTTAAAAATGGAAGATGTGAAAGGGCATCGTGTGTGCATGAAGTATTTGTGTGAGACAGGGTGAACGCGGCAGAAACTCATAAAATGTTAAAACAATCATTTGGTGACATTACTTTGGATGTTACACAACCCTATGACAGGTTTCAGGGTTTTAAAAATGGACGAACCTCAACAGATGACGATGCACGTTCTGGTGTCCTTTACACCAGTTCAGCTCCTGACTATGTGGCCAGAGTTGGTGCAGCCATCCTCTAAGATCGCAGGAGGACAAGCCACGATGTTTGCGACATTGTTACCTTATCACATGTAACTTGCCAAAGCATTTTGTCTGGCGACGTGAGGCAAAAACTTCCAGACAAGTGGCACACAAACAAATGGGTGCTTCACTATAACAATGCACCCGAGCACACAGCCCTTGTTGTTCAGCAGTTTTTGGCTTCAAAATGCTTGCCGGTTGTCTCCCCGCCCCTTCCTCGTAATCACAAGATTTGGCTCCTTGTGATTTTTTCCTCATTCTGAAAATGAAAATCCAGCTGAATGGACTAAGACTTGATGCCACTGAGGAGATCCAGGAGAAAATTGCAGAAGATCCTGAACATGCTGATGCACAAGGACATCCAGAACCCATTCCGAGCTTGGGAGAAGCACTGGGATCTATGTTTGCATTCCCAAGGAGACTACTTCGAAGGGGACAGTGGTGATTTGAAATAAGTCTTTTTCCTTCTTTACTTAAATCTGGGGAACTTTTGGGTAGCATCTTGTACGTCAAATGCTCCCTTGGAACTGGGCAATGCGCAACAGTGGAGTTTATAAATTCTGGGAATGATTCTAAGTACTTGAGAATGTTTTTAGACTGTAACTCACACACTGTAACGTGAGTGGTGCTCTATATACGAAACTTAACCCCCCTGGTTATTATGAAGCGTTTTGGTGCCTTATACTCTCATGTATGCCTGTACGTTTTGGAGTTATAACTGATGAAGAAAGAAGCGAGAAGAACGAAACCGATATTTTTGCAGCCAGATCTCACAACTGTTACGAATGTTAGTGGGGCTTTGTGAGCAGTGTTTTAGTCCGCATGCTCAAAGATGGGCTTCACGAGCGTTTTGGTGTTTGCATCCCTATAGCTACATTATGTATGGGAAGCCATTTTGAACATGCATCATCGCTACATACTTTAGTAATCTCTACTGCGATTAATTACAACCGAAGCTAACTCCTTCACCGCTACATATCTTTAGATATATCTATAAATAACCCTCTCTCTACTAGATATCCCCAGACATAACCTTAATTAACCCCTTAAATGCTGGACATCCATCGCAAGTTGAAGGAAAATTATTTGGTGGTTGTCAGAATAAAGTAGAACTAAGGTAATCTGGGTGAAAGGGATAACAGATGGGGAAAACAAATGGTGCATCCTTTCCTTAATGCCTTTCTTCTACCTTTCGACTTTCATGAGGCACAGGAAAAACAAATGATGCACATTTTTGCCTATATCTCATCCTTGTCCCTCGTTTTCCCACGAGGTATAATGCGCATTCAAGTGGCAGATTAGGACCCGACAAATATTATCTGACTTAATGACCTTCATTCTGTCGATGGGCATACATCTGTCCTCTAGATTTCTTGAGGAACAGGAAAGCAAATGTTGGACTCTTTCCCTCATGCCCTTGCTTCTTGATGGAGTCGGTGGGGTTACAAATTATCTTTCTAATCTTAAAAGTGTCCATCAAAAAGCGAGTTAATGCCACCATCTCCACTATCAATGTCACCACCAACAGCCTACATCTTCAGAAACTAACTGGAGTGTACACACTCGGCTGTGCCTACGGGAACATCAAGATACACAAGTCCGGCAACCCTCTACACCCGATCATCTCACAGAAACCCACTGCCACTTACACCATAGCCAAGAAACTCAACGAACTACTGATACCGATACCATACATCAATACATAACACCTATATTCTGTCCTCTGCTTCAGACTTCTTTGAAGTCTTACATGACGCCCCTCCAGCTGACGACCACATTATTGCCTCCCTCGACGTTGAAAGCATCTTTACCAATGTTCCTGCGGATAAGACAGTTGAATTCATTTTCGACTGTGTATACCGTTGCGAAGACACCAAGCCCCTCATCATCCCAGAGAAAGCCCTGAAGACTCTCCTGGAATTCTGCACGAAGGAAGCTCCTTTCACTAGCCCAAGCAGTCAGATTATCAGCAGATCGACGGTGTAGAAATGGGCAGCCCCCTCGGAGTCCTGTTCGCTAATTTCTACATGGGAACCATCGAATCGAGACACCTAGCTACTAGCCGCCCCTCTCTATAATGGCGCTATGTCGACAACATCTTCTTTCTTATGAAAGACCTTCAGGAGCTGCAGGACCTCATACTGCATTTCATCGCTGCCTCTGGACTAAACTTCACCTATGAAGACGCCAATGATGGATGCCTCCCCTTCTTGGACATACTCATCATTCCTCACAACTTAGGATTCAAGATTAAGACTACAGTATTCACTAAGCCCACAAACAAAGGACTCTGTCTAAATGGAGATAGTGAGTGCCCCAGACGTTACCTGTGCTCCACCATCAGCGCCGACGTCAGGAGAGCTCTCTCCCACTGCTCCACTTGGAAAGACGCCCACCAAGAATAGAACACGTGACACAAGTCCTCGTTAACAACGGCTACACTAACACCGACTTATCCGACTTAATTAAGAGACACATGAACAAAAGGTATACTCACCAAGACACCACTACACCCACAACTGGCAAACACATCAAGATATACTACAGAAACCACATGCCTACAGACTACAAGACAGATAAGATGATCATGAAGGACATTGTGTACAGAATGTACATCCTACAGACCCAGAACAATACATTTCTCTCATCAACTACTACAAAACAAGAAAACAGCCCACCTTCTGCTTCGTAACTGACCCGCCGTGACCAAGACGCCTCTTCAGGAGGACCATGTCATTTATCAGCATAACTGCAACAGTGAGGAGTGTGGACCTCGCTCAAACATTTCTATGACATGGACCAAACTTTCGAGGCACCTCACCTGTCATCTACAGAATGGAGCCATCAAGAACCACTACGCCATCCTACACAACTCCCACCTGACACTACAAGACCTGGATGAGAACACGAAAGTAATCGACGGAGAACAAAACCTTCGCCGTCTCTTGTTTCTAGAGGCAATCTACGTTATCACAAAACAACCTACAATAGACACACAAGTCGATAATTTCCAAATCCTACCGTAATCAATACGCCACATAAGTTTACCCAACGAAGCACCCAATGAGCGATCAGCTTAGTTTTTTTTTTTTTTTTTTTTTTTATGTGTCTGACTCTGGGCATAGGCTTCACAGCCTGCTATCAAGGCCCAGCAGTCCTCCTACATACCATACACCTCTACATGTCACCACTTCGGCGCTAACACCCACCGTCCATATTGAATACATGCTAGGGCTGTCTCATACAGGACTGGTGTATTGGTATTAGCGGGGGTATTTTTACGACATGTCGGCGGGTCTTCTGGTAGATCAGTAAAGCATGATTTAATGAAATTCAAATCCTTAAACTGTTCCCTGCCCCAGCCGGGATTCGAACCTGGGTCCGTTAAGACTACAGGCCACCTCTCTACCGATTGAGCAGTTGGTCAGCTTCCCCCACCTGTCTCCACCTGATTCACCTGAATCATATATAAACAGCCACCCACGACAGAACAATCAGAGCCAGCCTGAAGATGGAACAAGATAGTTCCGAAACGACTCTGCTCTTTGGGGAACTCCTGAAGAAAGTCCAAGAAGTTCACCGAAAAATTGTACGGCAAATAGAAACCTTATATAAGAAAATCAGTAAAGGAGAATGTAGCACAGCTTTCAACCTCGTATGCCTCCAAGAAAATATCTTGTTTGTGTGTGTGTGTGTGTGTGTGTGTGTGTGTGTGTGTGTGTGTGTGTGTGTGTACTCAGATTAGGGAAGAAACCGTATGGAGAATGTTTTATACCGCTAAATATATTAAGATTAGCAAAACGTTGACTACAAGGAGATTAAATCAAAGTGTATAAAATTTTAGGTTATGGAGAAAATAAATGATTGATTGTCTATTTCCTTCAGATCACAGAGAACACCAAGCACTGCAGTATCGTTGTGAATTCATGTTACCCATTCATACCAGATTATTATGATATAAAATGCAATTTCCTTTTCACTGTACAGTGGTAATGTACGAGTAGATCTCATTTTTTATCTGTCGGTTTCGGCCTGAGGGATTGGTGTGCGAAAAGTTTCTCTCTCTCTCTCTCTCTCTCTCTCTCTCTCTCTCTCTGTCGAGCCCTCAGCAGCTCGTATCAACCCCTCATTCAGTCATATCCCTTACACTTCCTCTTCTCTATAGCCTTTTTCCTGTTTTTTTTCCTCATCTTTTTAAACCCTTCATATTCAGTTCTTTTCTCTTCGGCGTTCCCTATTAATTTCTATTTTCTCCAACCCCCTCATATCCCCTCGTCTTCTCTCCAGCCACACTTTGTCCCTGTCTCTTCTCTCCAACTTTTCCCTATACTTTCCTTCTTCTGCCCGACCTTTTTCTGCCCCGTCTCTCCTTGTCTCCTCTTCTCTGTAACCCCTTCTTGACTCCTACTCTTCTCTCTAGTTCCCCTATAATCCCTCTTCCTCTCCCCAACCCTCTCCCGACTCCCTAACCTTCCCTCCTTTTTCCAGTACCCTCCCCTTTTAGCTCCTCTCCTCCCTGTCTCCTGCCTTTCTCTCGACACCCCTCTTCGCTCCCTCCTCTCTCTCTCTTCATTCCTACCCCTGCCTGTCGGCTCTCTAACCCATTTCCTCTGTCCAACCCTTTCCTTACTACTGTTCATTTCTCCAGCCTCTCCCTTCCCCGTCTCATTTCTGGCCCCTCTGTATCCCTCTTCCTCTCTCCAACTCCCTCCCTCGGCCCTCCCCCTTTTCTCCACTCCCTTCCCTCTCCTCCATTTCCCTTTCTCCAACCCTCTCTCCTGCATCCTCTCCCTTCCCTCCCATTCCACCCTAGCCGTCATCAACCCGCAGCACGACCCTCAGTGCTTCTCCTCACTGAGCCCTGAACAATATCTGCACGGAGGTCGACAACTTTAGTACTGCCACATTCTGCTTCCTGAAAGATTTGCTAGGGACCCACATACCCACCTCAACCATTTAGGAAAAAGGAAAAATTTACTTACTCTCTTTCCACTGTATATCCTGCCTAACCTCTTGAGTGTGGTGACTTTTATGACTCTCTCTCTCTCTCTCTCTACTCTCCCTCCCCTTTCCCTCACCCCCCCCCCAAAAAAAAAAAAAAAAAACTTACCCACCCTCCTCCCTGGATAACCAACTTAACCTCTTGAGCACTTTTATTATTTTATTGTTGCTATAAACTGCTGTGTAAATTTTTACCCTCGCCTCCAAAAAGAAAAGAAAAAATTTTGCTTTCCTCTTTCCACATATTCTCCTTAATCTATTTAATGTGATGACTTTTATTAATAATATTCTGTTCTTGTTTTAAAGTGACGATTTTATTTTTGCCGCTGACGGTCAATCGCATGAAATTAAAGGGAGGCCTTTTATTGTGAAAGATTGCTCCCAGAAAAAGAAAACACACACACACACACACACACACACACACACACACACACACACACACACACACACACACACACACACACACACAGTGAACTAACAGTGGAATTAAGTACACTTAGGAGAAAAATGAGTGAAATGGCAAGTACAGTAGTCAACCACGAGAGTATTATGGAAGAGTTCAAAAATGATACAGAGACAATTAGGCAAGTAAGCAGTCTGATTGACCAGAGCAGTGATATTGAGGAGAAGATAACACAGGTGAATGAAGTTGTGCAAAGCTACAAAAAATGATGTGGAAACCACTTATGCTGAAATGGTGAAAGTAAAGAAAGACTTAGAAACAAGGGTAGAGGAAAAAAACATTAAAAAGGAAGTGAAAAGAATAATCCAAAACAATCCTAAGTTAGTCAGAGATTCAGTAGATATCAACAAATCAATAGTAATCACTGGTATAGAAAAGGAAGAAGTAAAAAACAAGATCTCAAGAGACAAAAAGGAGATGGCAAATGTAATGAGCTTACTGAATGACGTATCAGAGGAAATCTGTAGTAAAGACATAGAGGAACACAAAAGGTTAGGGAAATACGAGAAAAGCAAGTCAAAACCTCTAAAGGTGACTTTACAGAGTGTAAACACTGTGGAGGAGATACTAAAAAATGCAAAGAATCTTATGGAAAAAGAGGAGTTCAAAAATGTATGGATAAAAAGATGCCTAACACAAGAGGAACTGGAATTACTGAAAGAGAAGAGGAAGGAAACAAAAACAAAAAATGAGGGAAGATCAGAGGAGGAGAAGAACACATTTTTTTTTACAAAGTAATAGGATTGCAGGTACGAACGTGGTACATAACCAGGAGGGAATAAAAAGGAGGAAGGTAGTAGAACCATGTCATGACAATTATACGAGTATAAACAAGATGATTAGGTTGATGTACTCAAATATGGATGGAATGGTATCTAAATTATTAGAGATGAATGATTATATCAGAGAAAATGAACCACATATAATATGCCTAACTGAAACAAAATTAACACCAAGGATATCAAATGACATACTAAACTTAGAGGAATATAATATATGGAGAAGAGATAGAAACTTAAAAAAAGGAGGAGGAATTATAATATTAACTAAGAAAAATCTACAAGTCAATGAAATAAAACTAGAAATACCATCACAAGTAGAGCTGATTGCAGTAGAGATCAACACATCTGAAGGGAAAGTAATTGTAGCCAATATGTACATGCCACCCAGATCAAACACATGGGAAAGAGACGAATATGAGGACCTGGCAGAGAGTACAATTCAGAGTTTAAGAGCATTACTACATAAAATGGAAGAGAAATCGGAAAGAATTATACTAACTGGAGATTTTAATACAAATATAAATTGGAATACTCTAGATATAATTAGCCAAGAAAGCTGTTGGGACCAAAATCTCCTGGATCTCGTGCAAGAGATTTTCCTAACGCAACATGTGAGGGAAACCACCAGAAAAAGAGGACTCGATGTACCTTCAATGCTAGATCTCATATTTACTAGGCAAGAAAATGATATTGACAGTTTAATATATCACCCTCCATTCGGCAAAAGCGATCATGCAGTACTAAATTGCAACTTCAGGATAGCTTATGACATAGTTAACAGCAATGAAAGTTACAAAAAGAGTCTAAACTATAAAAAGGGAAATTATCATGACCTAAAGAATTATTTCTTAGAGGTTGATTGGGAAAATGAGCTTAGAGGACAAGATTTAAATGCTGTATATAAAAACTTCTGAGAATTTTATGAAATAGGAGTCCAGAAGTACATCCCACAGCACAAAGAAGCAGATAAGAAAATACAGAAATGGTTCAATACAGAATGTAAAAAATCAAAAGAAAGAAGAGATTTGTTGTGGAATAGATACAGAAGACACAATAGTGTAAGGGCATATAATAATTAAAAACAGGCAAAAAACGATTATACAAGAATAAGGAGGGAATCCCAAAAACAGTTTGAGGAGGATATCATAAATAAAAGTAGTGATCAACAGAAGCTATTTTACAGCTACATCAGAAGCAAAACCAAAGTAAAATACAATCCATTACGGACGAGGGAATCTCCTATACACAAGAGAAAGATATTTGTGAAGCACTAAATAAGAATTTCCAATCAGTTTTTACAGAAGAAAAAAATTTTGAGAGGGACTATGTGGAACATGCATGCCCACACATACTACCAGATATACAAATATCAGAAAAAGTAATACAGGAGGAGTTAAGTAAATTAGACAGAGGAAAAGCAAGTGGTCCTGATGAAATTTCATGTTGGGTGCTACGAGAATGTGCAAAGGAGTTAAGTAAACCATTATTTTTAATTTTCAAGAAATCCTTAAGTCAAGGTAAACTACCTGATATTTGAAAGAAAGCAAATATTGTCCCCTTATTCAAGAAAGGGAATAGATAAAATCCACTCAACTAATGCCCAGTATCACTGACCAGTGTTGTAAGCAAGGTATTAGAAAAGCTTATAAGAAAAGCTTGGGTAAATCATCTAGAAGAACACAATATGATAACAGAAAGACAGTTTGGTTTCAGAAAAGGAAAATCATGTGTTACTAATCTGTTGAGCTACTATGACAGAGTAACAGACACAATACAGGAAAGAGAAGGATGGGTGGACAGAATCTATTTAGATTACAAGAAAGCATTTGACACAGTACCACACCAAAGACTTTTATGGAAACTGTACCATCAAGGAGGAATTCGAGGCAAACTGTTTTGTTGGATGCAAGATTTTCTCATAAAAAGGGAAATGAGAACAGTACTAAGGGGAAACTACTCATCATCGAAAGAAGTGACTAGTGGAGTACCACAGGGCTCAGTGCTGGCACCAATCATGTTTTTAGTGTATATAAATGATATAGATAGTAACACTGGAAATGAAAGCTATCTAAATATGTTTGCAGATGATGCAAAAATACAAATGAGAATTACTAACACAGACTCTTGTAAAGAGCTACAAGAAGAATTAACTAAACTTCATGAATGGAGTAATACAAGGCAAATGGAATTCAATGTGGACAAGTGTCATGTAATCAAGTTTGATAAAAGTGGAAAAAGACCTGATTGGGATTGTACGTTAGGAAATAAAACCTTACACACATAAGAAAGAGAGAAGGACCTAGGTGTGATTATCAATAACAGACTATCTCCGGCTGACCACATCAGTGAGAAGGTACGGAAGATGTATACACTGCTCGCAAATATGAGAATAGCATTCACATACATAAATGAAGACATGCTAAGAAGGTTAATAACATCATTCATCAGGCCAACCCTGGAGTATGCATCAATAGTCTGGAGTCCTCATCTCAAAAAACACATAGACAAGATTGAAAGAGTTCAAAGGGCCACTACAAGATGGATACCAAGCTTAAGGGATCTAAGCTTCGAAGAAAGACTAAATAAACTGAATCTACCAACACTACAGGAGCGAAGGAAAAGAGGTGACATGATAATGCTATATAAATGCATATCAGGGAAGGAGAAAATAGACATAAATGATTACTTAACATATGGGGAAGCATCAGCAAGAGGACACTGCAAAAAACTGCATAAGAAGAGAGGTGATAAAGACGTAAGGAAATTCAGTTTCCCAAACAGAGCAATTGATCATTGGAATGCATTACCGAATGAAATAGTGTGTGCCAAAACAATTCACAAATTTAAGGATATGTACGATAAATATGATTTAAGACACGGGACAGTTTGAGCTTGACTCATTCCTGTAAAGATACAATTAAGTAAGAACAATTAGGTAAGAACAACTTACTCAGTATCCTCACTCAGCATACTTGCTCAAGTCCTTCATAACTACTGTTTTTTTAAAATAATTTTACTCCTGTTATGAACTGACGATTGCATTTTGCTACCAACAGGTGATAACATTCAGCTAACGTTATGCCATTCCCCTTCACGGTCCCACATACGCCTACTACACCTTCACCGTCCCACGTAAGTCTACTACCTCCTCACCGTCCCACTTAAACCTAGTGCCTCTTCACCATCCCACGTACACCTTCTTTCGCTTCACCGTCCCACTTACACCTACTATCCCTTCGTCGTCACACACTCGCCTACTACCTCATCACCGTCACATACTCACCTACTAACTCCTCACACTAGCACACCCACCTACTACCTACTCACCGTCCTACACCCACCTACTATCTCTTCACCGTCACACATTCACCTAATACCTCCTCACTTTCCCACACCCACCATCACACTAGCACACCGACCTACTACCTCCTCACACTAGCACACCCACCTGCTATCTCCACACACTAGCACACCCACCTACTACCTCCTCACACTGGCACACTCACCTACTACCTCCTCACACTAGCACACTCACCTACTACCTACTCACCGTCCCATACCCACCTTCTATATCTTCACCGTAACACACTCACCTAGTGCCTCCTCACGTTCCCACACCCACCTACTACCTCCTCACACTAACATAATCACCTACTACCTCCTCACACTAACACACCCACCTACTACCTCCCACACTAGTACACCCACCTACTACCTCCTCATTCTAGCACACACACCTACTACCTCCTCATTCTAGCACACCCACCTACTACCTCCTCACCGTCACACAAACACCTACTACCTCCTCACCGTCACACAAACACCTACTACCTCCTCACCGTCACACACACACCTACTACCTCCTCACCGTCCCACACCCACCTACTACCTCCTCACCGTTACACAAACACCTTCTACCTCCTCACCGTCCCACACCCACCTACTACCTCCTCACCGTCACACAAACACCTACTACCTCCTCACCATCACACACACACCTACTACCTCCTCACCGTCCCACACCCACCTACTACCTCCTCACCGTCACACACACACCTACTACCTCCTCACCGTCACACACACACCTACTGCCTCCTCACCGTCCCACACCCACCTTCTACCTCCTCACCGTCACACACACACCTACTGCCTCCTCACCGTCCCACACCCACCTTCTACCTCCTCACCGTCACACACACACACCTACTACCTCCTCACCGACCCACACCCACCTACTACCTCCTCACCGTCCCACACCCACTTACTACCTCCTCACCGTCACACACACACACACACACACTCATACACACACACACCTACTACCTCCTCACCGTTACACACCCATCTACTACCTCCTCACCGTCACACACACACACAGACACACACACACACCCTACTACCGCCTCTCACACCCCCTCTGCCTCCTCCTCATCGCCTGATTCTCCCCACCCTCTTATCCCAGTCTCCTATGCCCCCTATGCCTCTTCTCCACCATCGTCTCTCACTCTTAGCCACTAATGACCATCGGCAACATGAAAAAACGCTAGTGAGTGACGCTAATGGACATCATAGTAAAAATTGTCTCATTTACACGGTCTTCTCCTAAGTAGCTTTGAAAATTTCGTTAACACCTGTTTTCTTACGATTTATTATACAAATTACACATAAGTATGCACTTGAATTTTGTTAATGAATACTACATTGATATTAAAGCGATATAAATACCATACAATAGAATATTAAGGTATGGGGTAAAAAGCAAATCGTTATGGAGCCGGTGTTACGAAGCTTCTTATGATACCTAGGATACGGCCAGAAATGCGTTCTTTTGTGGAAGACCATAAATAATTGTTAGGAAGTTTTGCTGGACGAGCAATCATTTATGGAACACCGGTAATTGTTAGATGTAATCAGTCTTCAACCCACATTACAGAGTGTAGTAAAAAAAAAATACACAAAGGTCAAACGTGGTCTGTCTTCCTCACACATTTAAGTAATATCGTCAAAAATCTCTGGCTTGTTTACTTTTCTGTACTCTCCGTTTTTATGATATTACCTTTGAAGCTGAATGTAATCCTCACCGTCAGGTGGAATGAAGTACGCTAGTTTTCTTATATTGACCTAGACGTTAATTACCCGTCCCAGCCCCGGAGGGGCTCGGGGACGGGTATTGTTTTCACTTGGTTTGTCTATCTGTCTTTTTGTTTGTTTGTTTATTTGTTTGTCTGTGTGTCTGTTAACAACTTTACGTGAAAACTACAGGCGCGATTTTGACTAAAATTACAGTACAGGCTATGACCTGATCACCTGATTAAATTTTGGGCCAAATTGGGCCAAGACCTAGACTGTAGGACAAAAGAATTTAAAATTAAAAAGAAAATCGTTATTTTCGTCATAACTCCTTTCAAATTCGTCATATCGATATGAAACCAAAACCTAAAGGTGCAACTTTGAAATCTGCATCCAATGACATGCGTCATTACATCAAGGGGGTTACCCCCCGGTTAGTGGTAGGGGGGTCGATGTCAGGTGGGTCTGACGTAAATTTTCAAATGGACATAAAATCGTCAATTTTCGCCTGATTTACCCCAGATTTGATATGTGACATCTTTGACTAGATATCCTGCTGTGTTTATACGTCAGCACTAAAACTGCCGCGGACGGTTTGCTGTGCCCGGCACCGCTTCTTGTTATGATGGTTTTAATATTTCTGTTGTCCTGCATTTCGCTTGAGCATTGTTAAATACCCAGGCGTTAATTGAAATACAATGCAAGGGATATAATTCCCGGCTAAAATGTTAAGTGGTAACAGCTGCTCCTAGAATTCACAGTGTAGGCAATCTCAGTCAACATTACTCCTAAACTTCTGCAGCCACATAATGCAATTTGATACCTTATTTTCCTTGCCATTTTCAGATGACAGTATTCAGTTCTATTATGATTCCTTTTAGTGAAGAGGTTTAAGCATGGCCATGTGTAATGCTCCCTAGTTAGGAACATATCCTGTAAGCTTCATAAAATCATATGCCGGCAGCACAAATAAAGCACAAACTATGTCCTTAGGTTGAAGAATTAATCCCTACTACAACAAGACGATGTTATTCTGCTTAGAAGACACTTTCGGAAATCTTTACTACGAAATGTCTTCACAAAGCTATTTTCAGTAACACTCTGCTAACAGAAATGTAATGAAAATGATGCATGAGAGTATTGTGTTAGTTATGAGGGATGATGATTATGATGGTTAACTATTTTTTTCTTTTCATCGTATCTGGGAACCGTTTGAATTTTTTTCTTGTTTTCTGTGTTTGGCAGTGGCATTATTCTTGACTAAAGATATTACCATGGTCATAAAGGGGTACACAGTAAGTGGGAGAACATTAATTTTATGTTCGTGCTCACTTGTAAATTCGGGACCAATTTAATGCAGTTATTTCCCAATTTTGCTTTTGATGTACAGTAAAAGCTGAATTAACCGGCATCCGATTCACCGGCACATCCGTATAACCAGAATGCAAATTTGATCCGGCATGGGGTCAAAAATATTCCGGAACTTCTGACTGACCCTGTTCCTTTTACTTCTTCATCTCCTGATCCTGTTCCTTCCACTTCTTCACCTCTTGACCCAGTTCCTTCCACTTCTTCACCTCTTGACCCAGTTCCTTCCACTTCTTCAGTTCCTGACCCAGTTCCTTCCACTTTTTCAGCTCCTGACCTTGTTCCTTCCACTTCTCCTCCACTGTCTGTATCCCCATCTCATGATCCTGATGATCCCCCTATAATTCTTGATTAGTTCTGTACAGTAAGGGATAAAGTAGTGTATGCAGCTAAGTTTTCACAATTATTTTGGCCTGTAACATATGCTAAATTTTTCTCTAAATAATTTTTCGTAATGTTTGCTGGTTTCAGTTCAGTCCTGTACAATTTCTCTTGCTGTCTTTTTTGTGTATTGTAGTGTACCTATACTGTATCTTACTGTACCGTATCTAATATTGAATAATGTACTTTACGAAATAAAGTTCCAATTTTGGTCCTGTTTCATATGTTTGACTTCCCAGAAAATTGCTAAGAGTAACATTCAGTTATCCAGAAAATTCCATATCCGGAATGGAAGAATCCCCATGCATTCCAGTTAATCGAGCTATTACTGTAATTACACTCAAGCATGTCCTATATATAAATTTGTAATTGATACAGACTCTTTAGGCTCTGTGTGTGTGTGTGTGTGTGTGTGTGTATATATATATATATATATATATATATATATCAGCAGCAGCAGCAGCGGCTCAAGTGTCCACTGCAGGACCGGCCTATCCCAACCGAAGTGGGGACAATACAGCCAGCCTATATATATATATATCCCACTGGAGCCCAGTGTCCGGAATATTGGACAGAACCGGGATTTTTCAAGTCTCTATAAAGTAGGGAACCCCCAGGTAGGGACCTATGAGCTTCACGACAATGAGCCGATAGGCGGAGGGCAGTACACTCAGTATCCACCCAGTGCCATGCCTTGCCCAGCACCCCTGGGATCCAATGGGTTAATGACTGGCAAACCCATCAGTCTCTTTAACCCATTGGAGCCCAGTGTCCGGAATATTGGACAGAACCAGGATTTTTCAAGTCTCTATAAAGCAGAAAACCCCTGGGTAGGGACCTCTGAGCTTCACGACTATAAGCCGATAGGCGGAGGGCTGTACGCTCAGTACCCACCCAGTACCATGACTTGCCCAGCACCCCTGGGGTCCAATTTAATATATATATATATATATATATATATATATATATATATATATATATATATATACAGAGAGAGAGAGAGAGAGAGAGAGAGGTGGGCAGTACCAAGGTACAAAAGTACCAAGTTACAGTTCGAGTACCGGTAGCAGTAGTGACACTACTTTGTTCATCGTGTACCAAAACTGGTACCGATGGTACATATTGAAGCATATTTCGTCGGTACTCAGTACCAGTACATTTTATCTATATTCACTCATTGTGTGATTTAAAAAAAAAAAAAAGTGAGGAGAAGGCCTACATGGGAATGCTGTTACCGACCCTGACCATGTGCCTCAAGAAATTAAAAAGGGTGAAGGAAAGCGCCGATCTGATGGTGTGTTAGCCTCCAGTGAACACAGTGATTGGGTGTGTGGAAGGCAGGTTAGGCCATCGTTTTGAAGACACTGACTGCCTGCTTGCTGCAGCCTTTCATCCCCAATTCAAGCTGTCGTGGTTGGCATGGTTACCTGAGTCTCCCTCCTACGACATAGAGAAAATGAGGAGGAGGTTGGAAAAGAAGATGGAGTCACTACTGAAGAGCAAGGTAGAGGATGTGGAGAGCAGCACCACTGGTGATGATGACGAGCAGGATGTCAAGGAAAAGTTTTTAGAACCCCTCTATGTAAAAGGGAAGAAGAAAAGGGAGACTGGGATAAAGCTAGTTATGGAATTTTTGAAGAAACCCTACAAACATAAAATCAACAAGGACTGCTTTCCTTGCAAGGTTTTCAGAGACTTATCTGTAACTTATAACATGCCAATACCATCCAGTGCTGCTGTGGAATGTCTGTCTCCATTGAGGAAGGACGTGCTCAAACCAAAATGGGCGGGACCCAGTGTCTGTCATTTTGAGGTGCTCATTTTCCTCAAGGCAACAGTGGAAAAGAAAACTAAAGTGCACTGTGCAATTATTAACCCGCCACGTCCCGTTGACGTGAATGAACATCCACACGTTTTGTCACTGCCAATCCCGTTGACATACATAAACCCGAATCAATTGCAAGGTCCCTAATTTGCACAATTTTCAATTTTCGCGAGTGATTTTTGATACGTATACATGGGACACCTTCCTCTACAAGATGCCAGGCAGGGACAATGCCTTACCCAGCATGACCTCCCTCCCCCCCCACAAGCCATTGTCTCGGCAATTCACCTGTTACCAGTGACCTGGCCATTAAAGACATGTCGTGCCACGGTACGAAATTCAGGGTCAGAGTGATTCCCCAATCGATGACAATGTGGAGGACAAACTTTACATAGCATTAGAGGAAGAAACAGTCAGAAATGATGATCAGGTAATGTCGCCAAAAAAGGTCAGGTATGTTGATGTGTTTCATGAGTGAAACAATGCTTATATTGCCTATATTACTGTGTGAAAACCATTATACTCTCGTATTACATATAAATTCGTACCAAATAAATAAATAAATACCTTTTATGAGTGGTGTGGAATGGTTACCCTCCCATAGAACTCGTTTTCATTGGAGCAAACCTGATAGAAAACACAGTAAGATGAGGAGGTACTGCTACCTGTATCGAGTATTTTAAACCTCAGGTGAGTGATTTCTCTATGATTTTTCGATGTTTCTCACCAAAAACAGAAGTTTGAGCCAAAAAAAAAAAAATTCCAAAAATGGTCGGGATTGAGGGGAGTCAGTGGTGGAAAAGTGGTCGGGATGGGCGGGTTAATCAGATTATTGTGTATGTAATGACATGATATAGTCATAAAATTGTGTTTATTTTGATAAACAATAAACTAGATGTATAAGAATATGAATTACAGTGGCCGGTTAAAGTTTAGCTATCTATGTAATGAAAGTAAAGGACTAAACGGTCGCAAAACCTTATGCTTTAGTCACCCCATAGTTAATGTGACTGTGACAATTGTCTGACAACATCTTTCATCTCTCCTCAGGTCCAGCTCTGCTGACAAGACTGGTCTCTGAGTCCTCAGTGTGGTAACAAAAAAAAAAAAAAAAAATCGATACTGAGCGAGTTTACTTGATTCATATTCATCTACCAAGTACCGAGTACTGACTTCGTTTTTGTACTGGTACCGGTAGTGACACGTCACTACCGGTACCAGTACCGACGGTACTTTTTATGTACCGGATGCCCATCCCTATATATATATATATATATATATATATATATATATATATATATATATATATATATATATATATATATATATATATATATATATATATATATATATATACAGCAGCAGCAGCGGCCATTAGCAGTCCACTGCTGAACAAAGGCCTCCCCCAACCTTCTCCACGAATTCTTTGACTGAGTCAATCTTTGCCACGTTTTCCCTGCAAATTTCTATATTTCATCTCTCCACCTATCGTCTGGCCTTTTTCTGCTACGCTTACAATCTCTTGGTGTCCAGTCAGTAAGCCTCTTGCTCCATCGGTTATCCCTTATCCTTGCTACATGGCCTGCCTACCTCCATTTCTGTTCTTTTATATATTCTATAATATCTGTTCTTTTATATCTTCTATAACATCTTTGACTTTAGTCTGATTTCTCACCCAAGTTGATCTTTTCCTTTCTCTTAAAGATATTCCCAACATCGACGTTTCCATTGCTCTCTGAGAACGGATTAATTAATTTTCCATTGATTTTGTCAGTTTCCAGGTCTCATAACCATTCATCATACTGTAAGTGGAATTCTACCTTCGTTATATACCTTTCGTTTCTTACAATCTGGCAAGCTACTTTTCATAATGTCTCCATGTTTGCCGAAAGCTTTCTATTCAGTTGTAATGCGTCTTTTTACTTCGCTATCATTATAGCTAAATGATATATAAATGTATACATTTCATACAATCTGGCAAGCTACTTTTCATAATGACTCCATGTTTGCCGAAAGCTTTCCATTCAGTTGTAATGCATCTTTTTGTCTGGCTATCATTATAATGAAATTATATATATATATATATATATATATATATATATATATATATATATATATATATATATATATATATATATATATATATATATATATATATATATATATATATATATATATATATATATATATATATATATATAAAATCAGCCATTTGAGTATCAACAGCAGGACCGGCCTATCCCAACCGAAGTGGGAACGATACAGTCTATGTATCTCTACCAAGTGGCTTATGCCCCAGTCACACAGCAGGTACGACTTATCACAAACCTGAAAATTGCAAAACCAGTCCCCGACCACGAAGGTCTCCAAGCAGTTGTGCCACCGATCGGCTACCGGTGGTAGTCCAGTGTCCTTCCAGCGTCCGTCCAGTGGGTGGCCAAACGGCGACCTTGGCCAGGTACACACAGGTCAAGATACCAATGGGTGGCAGGCCGGTCGTTGGCAGGCCGCCGACAAACAGCAGCCAGTCCACGTCCTGTCGCAGTTTAGACCGGGACCTCTAGGCCACCACTAGACCGACACTGGGCGCGGATTGGCTGGCATCTGGTCTCTGTCCAGCCCACCACCTGTTGCTCGACCAATCTCCGGCTGGATGGCAGCCGGACTTCAACCAACACCCCGGGACTGGAGGCTTGTAGATGGTGGCTGCCACAGTCCAATCGTCACCTTGACAGAGTGTGAACGGCCACTGGATAGAGCAGGCAGTGACCGGCCTCCATCCGAATGGCAACCACCTCTTCCTGGGCCACCATTTTTAACTGAGGATCTATGAAAATAGAGAAATGCATTTTAATTAAACTTTGATTTTAGTTCACAGTATACAATTTTAGTACATGTCTCCTGTTTGTGTGCATGCTGTCGATATTCTAATAAAAGGCATCAGTGTGCATACATATTTATACATATATTTCCCCACAAGAAGATTTTCATACCTTATAAGCCTATATATACATGCAGTCAAATTTGCCTATGGTGTGGACTTCTATGCCACAGTTTTCTATGACACGGCAAGGTGCCAGAGCCAAAAAAAACGAACCACATGCATAAAATACCTATGGCGCGGGGGGTGAGGCTAGGTTTGAAACGCTCCTCTTGCCTCTGAACCCCCAACCCTACCCCTTCCACTTTAGCACTATCGTCGTCGGAGTTAGGTATGTTCAGTATTTTATACCCTTAAAGCCCTTTATTATTTATTGTTTTGTGTTTATTTTGTGTGTAATACATGCATTGACTGATTGCTTGATTGTGTGCCTGTGTAAAATGGGGGAAAATGGGGAAAAGTGGGGTGAAAAGGGGGATTTTGGGCGTATATCCAGAACCAAATTCCATTTTTCCCATAGGTTTAGTTATTTGTATGGCACGGTTTTCTATGGTGCGGGCTTGGCCCAGAACCAATTAGCCATGCCTTTGGTGATATGACTACATTATCTCTCTCTCTTTCCTTACTGTGTGTGTGTATATATATATATATATATATATATATATATATATATATATATATAGTATATATGAGATAGAAGTTTAATACACATACATATTCACCAACTTTGACTACGGCACACTTCTACACAGGAGCATTTCTTTTTATAATTCTTGCCACCACCAGAGATGTTTTTATTAACTTAAGACAAGTTTTCCAACCAATGACGTGCCTTTGTTACCTTGCCTGGACACAGTCCGGCAAGATATTGTTTTCAGTCGAGTTTCTTTGTTTCTTTGTTTCCCTATTTCATTGTTTGTTAGCAACATTACAGAAAAATGGCTGAATGAAATTACATGAAATTTTCAGGATATTTGGCCACTGGTCCCTAAAGAATGTGATAAATTTTTTTAGGTAATGGAGTGGTCCTGAAAGGTCAAAATGAAAGTCATAAATTTTCAGAGGGCTATAAGTTGAGACTGGTTGTAGATACAGATATTTACTATTATCAACATACATTGACTCCCTGTGGGCTTTCATAGAGTACCAAGACCTTTGACCTTGAGTGACCTTGAAAGTCGAACTCAAGGACTCAAGGTCATGGATATTCAGGAAGCTATAACTCGAAACTGGTTGCAGATAGATATTTTCTATTATCAATAAACAGAAAGTTCAATATGGGCTTTTAATGGGTACCATGACCTTTGGCCCTAAGTGACCCTGAGAGGTCAAGCACAAGATCACGGATTTTCCGAGGGCTATAACTTGAAAAAGTTTAAAATAAAATAACTGTCAGGTAAGGTTTGTTGTGCATGACCCTACTTGTTTTGTATATTCTTGCCTCCAGACGATTTCACTTAACTCAGGTCAAACATTTAACTGTTGATGTCTTCGTGACAGTTATATTGTATTAATTTACAATATACTTTTTTGAACTGGATTGGTTGGATATAGCCTACATTACCCCGTTCATTGCCAAGTAGCTTATATAAACTGAATCAAATTGTCTGTTAGTGGCAAGATAAACTTTAAAATTACGTCATCAGAGGGAATGAGCTTACAAAAAAAATGAATAATCACAGACTCCTGAAGGCAATATTTCATTCTTGAACCTTTTTTTTTTTTAGTAATTTGTTTTTGATATTCTAAACTATTTTCCTCAGTTTACAGAAAATCTCTTGGAGGCAAATTCTAATTTTTTCAGTCCCAAAAGACTCTTCTAAGCTGAATATAGTGGTGTGAATATCACAGGAATGTAATATTAACGTCTTCCTCGTGGTAAACGGGTTACATAATAATTTCAAATGATCATATTTCGCTTACGGAACACTTTTTCAAACTAGAAGGGTTAGGCTCAGCATTAATTAACTCCCTTATTACAAGAATCCCTCCTTATAATAAATAAACTATTAGGAGGTAACAAAAAGAAATCTAATACAGGAATGAAGTGGTAAAACTGAATTAAATCGTCTGAAATATCACCAAATATGCGCACATATTGTCCTCGTAGTGCAGTGGTTTAACAAGAACCCACGGACATAGCAAAAATTATTAAGATAAATAATTGCAGTGAAGGAGTTTAACACAATTATATATTCAGCTGCACATTTCCTCAGTCAATTCTATAGGTCTATCCATCTCCTGCCAGACGCCTTAATCCCTTAAAAGGTGGCCACAAACAAATCGATTCCATGTCAACTTATTCCCTTCCAACTGTATCGTGTCACTTGTCCGGTCCTTGGTTGTCACCTGTAGGTCCGTCCGGGTTCGAAGCCTTTTGTTTTTTGTTTTTAGTTTGTTGCTTTACGGGGAGTGGCACTAAATCTATGCCAACCCATTTGCTGACATGTAGGGAACACGTATGAGTTGGTTATATAGTTAATACCGGGCATGTTAAATTATTTCCTGGCTTGCAGGAAATCATTTGGCTTGTTACACAGTGAAGTGTCACCCTGGAGTAGCCCTGCACACAGTGAGTGGATGATGGTCATCTCCATCAGCCAATGAATGCAATTATTTCCAATTCAAGGCCTCAATTCCTACCAATAAAAGCACCAGAATCCAAGCAGCTTGTGTGTATGTGTGTGTGTGTGTGTGTGTGTGTGTGTGTGTGTGTGTGTGTGTGTGTGTGTGTGTGTGTGTGTGTGTGTCTGTGTGTGTGGATATATACCCCTCATATCATCAAACCCCCTGTAGCGGAGGGTACACAATTTGGCCACACTATGGGGTGGTACTACTACTCTACGGCCAGGTTGTGTTAGGAAGAATTCTGCCACCGTATTCCCTGCATGCTGTAAAAGGCAACTAAAAAGGGCGAGGTGAGAGGACTAGGGACCGCCTTCTCTGTTTTTTTAGTTCCTACATTGAGACAGGGAATACAAAGGGATGGGAGGTTGAGTTATCCCCGTACTCAGAAGCTTGGGTCTATGAATGTGCGTGGATGTAGCACGATTGAGACTAAAAGGGAGGAGATTGAGAGAATGTTTGTGAGAAGAAAGTTGGATGTATTAGCTTTGAGTGAAACAAAGATGAAAGGGAAGGGTGAGTCTAAGTTTGGAAGTGTGAATGTAAGGATATCTGGTGTAGATAGTGGAAGGGCGAGAGAAGGTGTGGCCTTGTTAGTGAGCCCAGAAGTGCAGCAGTGTGCGACTGAATGGAAGGAGGTGTCATCGAGACTGATGTGGGTGAAAGCGAGATTTGAACGTGAGTTATGGGTATTTGTGAGTGCATATTGGCCTGGTAGTGTAAGGGATGCAGAAGAGAGGGAGTCTCTCTGGAATGATGTTGATGAGTGTCTGCAGAGTTTTGGAGCGAATGTGAATGTGTAATGATGGGAGATTTGAATGCTAGAGGGAAATGTAGCAGTTGAAGGTGTAGCTGGTATGCATGATGTGCCTAGAATAAATGAAAATGGAGAACGAATGATAGTGATGTGTGTTGTGCGAGAGATGGTAACTGGAAATACCTTGCTTGAGAAGAAAGGTATTGATAGATATACATGGGTGAGACAGGAGGGTGGAAGGGTTGTTGATAAAGCATTGATGGACTATGTGGTTGTGTCCAGGAATGTGATAGGAAGATTGTTGGATGTGAGAGTTTTGAGAGGAGAGGGTGGAGATATGTCTGACCATTACCTGGTGGAGGGAAGGAGTAGGTAAGAGATGGGTGAGAGCTAGGAGAGTTAGGTCTGGCATGGAGGTTTTGAAAATGAGTTGGATAAAAGAAAGAAAATGATAGAGTATCAGGAGAAAATGAAAGATGAGTGGAATGCAGTGAAAGATCAGGAGAATGGCAGTAAGAAGGAGGAATGGCAGTTGTTTAATAGTGCTGTGGTGAGTTATGCAGAAGAGGTGTGTGGTGTGAGACGAGTGGGTTGTGGCACAAGAAGGGGAAGTGAATGGTGGTGCGAGGAAGTAAGTATGGCTGTGGCCGAGAAGAGACGTGCATATGAAGTGTGGCTGCAGAGGAAGGATGAGGTGCCATATGAGACGTATAAGGAAAAAAGGAATAGGGCAAGAAGGGGTGTGTGTGATGCTAAAGTGGCAACAGATGAGAGGTGGGTAGGCAGTTGACTGAGAATTTTCAACAGAATAAGAAAATGTTTTGGAAGGAGGTGAAAAGTGCGAAAGGGGGAGTCTGGGAAGGAAGAGTGAGTAAAAGCAGAGGCTGAAAGGATGTTAAATGAGACGGATGCAGTAAGGAAGAGATGGGTGGAGTATTTTGAAAAATTGTTGAATGTAGAAGAGGAAAGGGAGGATGAGATTGTGGAAGATGGAAGGATGCAAGGATAAATGTGTTGGGAGAGTTGAATGATTCTTTGATCACGGTGGAGGAAGTGCAGGAGGCAGTAAAGGATATGAAAACAGGGAGTGCTGCAGTTAGGGATGGGTGTGCTGTGGAATGCCTGAAAGGTGGTGGAGCAACTATTGTTGAGTGGTTATTTAGTCTGTTGAATGTGTGTTTTGTGAGAGGCATGGTGCCAGTTGACTGGGCAAGTGCTTGAGTGGTCCCGTTGTATAAAGGTAAAGGTGATAAGTATGAATGTACTAGCTTTAGGGGTGTAAGTCTGTGCTGTAGGTTAGGTGTATGGTAGAGTGTTAATTAACCCATGCAACCCCTGCAACTTTGAACCTTAGAAAACCCCCAGATGCGGCAAATTTTCGACTTCTTATTTTTTGCCTAAAACCTT
The DNA here is from genome assembly GCF_032717465.1 of Coenobita brevimanus. Classification (NCBI taxonomy): domain Eukaryota; kingdom Metazoa; phylum Arthropoda; class Malacostraca; order Decapoda; family Coenobitidae; genus Coenobita; species Coenobita brevimanus. Next base: position 18,210,888 of record NC_137043.1, on the reverse strand, counting down.
TGCTATTGATGAGAAACAGTGGAAAACAACCTTCAAAAGTCCTCACCTTGGCAAGAAATGCGATTTCTTAGTACCTCCTTGGTGATGGGGTTCTCTATGAAGGCCCACTGCACGCCCTCATTCTCCCAGTCTATGTTATGGGTAACTGTACCAGATATGGCTAAAATACTCAAGGAACATACAAAGAGGTTTATTACATAGAAACTGGTAAGTCTTACAAGAAACCAATAGATTACATACAGTATAATAGGGTATAAAAGCATATTTATAGTGACAGGACACACAGAAATCGGCAACTGATCGCTCACTGTACTGACTGTGTGTGTGTCTTTTCCACTTAAACTCTAGTGTTTCTCACTTTACACAACTGCTAGAATATATTTACAATGATTTACAGTTATTTACATTGTCATATAGTGTAACTACACACATTATTAGTAGTAGTGCTGAAGGCTCTGGTCGTCATTGAAACAGGGATCTCTCACAATACTGACTGCGTGTGTGTCTTTTCCACTTACACTCTACTGTTTTTCACTTCATGCAACCGATGATTTACAATTATTTACAGCGTCATATAGGCCAACTAAACACATTATTAGTAGTGCTGAACGGTATAGTACTCTTTGAAACAGGGAAGTAAGCATAGTCCTACATCACACTCAACACACTGGTATCGCATGTCTTTTCTCTGACATGCTGGCCTTGATTTAGAGTTCCTGCACACATGGCACTTACGCTGGGGATAAGCCTTCCTTGGGGAAGGCACCTCCTCATCATTACTACTGAATATTTCCTCAGGAGCACGTAATCATTGTCTTGGGCATCGTCATCAAGTGGGGAATACAACCTGTAAAGGTGTCCAGTAGAGCTTGTATAGCTTCATCTGAAAGACCTCGGCATGCCATGTCCATCTCTGGTCAGTGCATGTAACAGAGTGGACGAGCGTGTGGCTCTCTCTGGTCACGCAGGGTTAGCCTGGGTTGCTGCCTGGTGGCAGGGAGAGGAAGGTCTGCTCTGTGTGCCTGCCAAAAATCACACACGATTTTGAAAAATGTGGCCGTGGCAGAGTTTGCATTTGCATGACATTAATATGCGTCTCCAGGGCTAGCCGTAACAAAACGTCAGGCCATATATTCACGTCTCCAGGGCTGCACAGGTTAAGAGAGTGAGAGAAGGTACAGAGGGAGTGACTGGTGATGAGCAGTGTGGTTTTAGGAAAGGGAGGAGATGTGTGGATCAGGTGTTTGCTGTGAGACAGATGTGTGGAAAGTATTTTGCAAAATGTAAGGATGTGTTTTGGGCGTTCATGGATTTAGAGAAAGCGTATGATGGAACTGATAGGGAGGCTTTGCGGACTGTGTTAAGACTGTGTGGACTTGATGGTCAGTTGCCAAAAGGAGTGGAAAGTTTTTATGTAAATAGTACAATGTATGTAAGAATGGGAAATACTGTGTGTGATTGGTTTCCCGTGAGAATGGGGCTGTGGCAGGGATGTGTGATGTCACTTCAGTTGTATAATACTTATATGGATGGTGTTGTAAGGGAGGTAAACGCAAGAGTGTTAGGTGGAGGTTTGTGTCTGGTGAATGCTGATGGTAGAGAGTGGAATCTGAATCAGCTGCTGTTTGTGGATGATACTACACTGGTGGCTGATTCAGAGGAGAGATGGAGACGGTTGGTAGAGGAGTTTGGAAGAGTGTATGAAAGGAGGAAATTGAGAGTAAATGAGAATATGAGTAAAGTGATGAAGTGTTCGAGGTTGGTAGATGGTAGAAGGATGAATGTAGTTTTGAATGGTGAGCTGGTTGAGGAGGTAGAGTGTTTTAAGTATTTAGGGTCACATGTTGTTGTGGATGGAAGAATAGATGCGGAATTGAAGTTTAGAATGAATGAAGTAGGAAAGGTGCTGGGAGGAATGAAAAAAGTGTTTAGATGTTGTTCACTTAAAATGGATGTAAAGAGGAGGCTGTATGAGGGTGTTGTGGTACCGACTGTGTTACATGGGCAGAAACATGGAATATGGGTGTAGGAGAGAGGAAAAGTTTGAATGTAATGGAGATGAGGTGTCTGAGGAGTGTGTTTGGAGTGACGCGTATGGGTCGAGTGAGAAATGATGAAATGCGTAGAAGAACTGGAGTTCTGGGGGAGATGGCTGATCGAGTTGAGCAGAGGGTGTTCCAGTGGTTTAGGTATATGGAGAGAATGGATGAAGAGTGACTGATGAAAAAGATAACTGGATTGGATATGAGAGGTGCAAGGCTGAGAGGTAGACCACGAAAAGGATGGATGGACAGTGTGAAGTGAGCGTTGGGGGATGTCTGTTGAGCAGGGAAGAGTGGCTGTGCGTGATTGGAATGATTGGAGAGAAATTGTGAATGAATAAATGATGACGCAGCCCTGAGGGAATATTTTCCACATTTTATCTGCTCAGCTAGTCAGGTCAGGTGCTGGTAAGGGGAAGGGTTCATTATGATGTGGCAAGGGTAAACCAGCTCTGCTGTAGCGCCCTGATGGGGATGTTGCTGATCGCACTGAGCAGCTGACCCTCGTGCAGTGTGGTGCGATGAGGATCTGTCCCTTCTCACCTTGGGGCTGCGAATGAATGTGTGTGTGTGGATGAGTAAATTGGGAGTGTGTCGTCCTGTCTCAGCTACCTCGCTTTCTTTGGAGGAAGCAGCCTATGTATATAGATAGATAGATCATCAACATCATCACCATCCCAGGAATTGATTGTTCATATTGGTACTACTGATTGACGTTTTTTATTCACTCATAGGTGAACTGTAGGAGTCTGAGTGCTTATACTGAGATAATTAACACTCACAATCAAGGGAAGTCTACATTTGTTTTCAACTTAACGTCAAGTTATTTTATTCAACTCAAAGTCAGTCATAGGAGACTAAAACAATTAACAGGCAAATGATACAATGAACCTCTTCATGGCCATAACAATGTTGGTTTTCTGTTCTTGCTACTGACTGACGATTTTATTAATCTAAAATTAACTACGGACGCATTAGGACTTCAGTACTGGTGCCATGTACTCTAACTTATATTTTGTTCTAGCTAATACAAAGCTGCGTTATTCAGGTGAGTGAGTCAAGGAATGTAGAGAGAATGTATAGCCACTTCAGCGTGAGAGATATGTCAGAGGATGAATTAAATCGCTGGATGGCCTCAAAAGTGAACTAATAAATCACTGTACTAAAAGGGTTATTGTAACTGAAAACGTTCACTAAGAACAGGGATGCTCAAAATGCCGTATTCTTGTCGACTTAGGAGGCTTTGTAGCAACCCTTTCTGAACAATCTGTTTTTCACATTACACTTTCCTCATTTTATAGGTCATTTATAAATAAATAATATCAACGTGCATGACCTGATGCATATGAGCAAATATGAACACGACATATACAGAGATACCGGCGAAAGTGTTTTCTCGCCGGGTTAGGGCAATTGCAAGAACCTCCTGTCAATGATGGTTTCGACTTATAAACGTTGGTATTTGTGATGCTTGTGAGAACTCTGTCAACCTTAACTCCATCATTCAGCACTAACATTTTTTTTTTAAACTAAACGGGGTCAAAAGTTTATGGTCACATCAGCTCCCCTCCTCTGATTCACTTCAATCTATCTATCTATCTATTGCCAGACGCCTCAATCCCGTTTGGGGTAGCCACAAACAAATCGCCTCCAAGTCGCTCTGTCCCCCGCCATTTCACTGCCCTGCTCCCAACTCACACCCCCCTCTCTCGTATACCTCTCCACCCCATCCCTCCATCTCATCCTCGGCCTCCCCCTCCCTCTTCCCCCCTCCACCTCACTCACATACACTCTCTTCGTCAGTCTTTCACCCTCCATCCTCTCCACATGGCCAAACCACCTCATTGTGTTCCTCATAACGCTTCCTATCACATCCACATCAACACCACAACGCTCCTTTATATCCTCATTCGTCAGCCTGTCTCTCCATGTGACTCCACAGGCTCCTCTTAAATAACTCATTTCCACTGCTCTCACTCTTGACCTATGTCTTTCCAACAATGTCCAAGCTTCACTTCCGTACGTTAGAGTTGGTATCACAATACTGTCATGTAGTAACTTTTTCACTTCCATGCTCACTTCCCTGTTTCTTATCACTGCTTTCAAAGAACCAGCAACCTTTCTTCCCTGCTGTACTCAAGCACTTCACCCTCCAAACCTCCATCCTTACTCATCACACTACCCAAGTACTTAAACGTACTCACATTTTCCAATTCCTCACCATCCAACCTCGCTGTCCATTCACTGACTTCACCTCTCTCAAAGACCATCACTTTACTCTTCCCTACATTCACCTTTAGATTCCGTTTCTTACACACTCTCCCAAACTCATCCACCAAGCCTTGCAGCTCCCCTTCGTCTTCACTCAACAACACAATATCATCTGCAAACAACAGTACAGGGAGTTTCCAAACACTATCCTCTCTCACCAGGGCCACTCCAACATCCACTACCCTACCTTGTACCTCTTTTATTACCCCATCCACGTACAGATTGAACAACCATGGAGACATGACACATCCCTGTTTCAACCCAACTTTCAAAGAGAAAATTCACTTAGTTCACCATCCACACGCACTGCAGCCTTTGCACCATCGTACATACTCTTCACAGCATTCAACAACTTCCCATCTACTCCATATATTCTTAACACTTTCCACAATCCTTGTCTATCCACCCTGTCATATGCTTTCTCCAAATCCATGAAAGCCGCATACAACTTCTTTCCCTTCTCTAGAAACTTTTCCACTAAAGATCTATGAATGAATATCTGATCTACACAACCTCTTCCCTTCCTAAAGCCTCCCTGTTCTTCTCCAACTAATTTCTCCTTTCTTTCTCTAACTCCGTCAATAAGTATCCTACCATATACTTTTCCTATTATACTAAGAAGACAGATGCCCCTATGATTACCACACACTTTTTTTTCCCCTTTTCCATTGTACAAGGGAATAATTATACCTGACTTCCAATCCTCTGGGACTCTACCTTCCTCCCAGGCCAATCTGCACATCTTCCACATCCATTCTACTACTATCTCTCCCCCATGCTTCAGCATTTCACCACACACTCCATCAATTCCTGGGGCTTTCCCCGATTTAACTTTCTTCATTGCTTCCACAACTTCTATCCTACTGATTTCTTCCTGTCCGCTCACCTCTCTCCTTCTCCCTGCCATTCCCCAGCCACTTATACTCGCATTACTTCCATCCTCTATGTTCAACAATTCCTTAAAGTGTTCTCTCCATCTGCTCACTTCAAGCTGTCTATTTTTTCTCCGGTGTTTTATTTTCCTCCCTCTACTGTCGTTATATCAATGGCCAATGCTTTTCTGAACCCTCTGTGTGCTTTACTTCTCCATTATGGCGGGCACGTAATATTTGGCTAGTGATGCACTCTCACCCTGCCCCATTCTTGTCCATCTCTCAAGTGCAAAAGTTAACCTATTCTCTCAGTCCTTCATGTATACAACAGGTCAGTTCTGCCACTTTCAGAGTATATAATATCCTTGCCGATGATCTCCAAGTCCTTTAGTACAATGTATCCAGCCAACTAAAATCAAAATGATCATGATTTTGGCGATTCATTCAGTTTTTCTTGGAAGTAAACACTTTTTTGAGGTCCTCCAGCAAGTGATTATTTGTCTTTGCAGTAAAAGGTAAATGTTAAGCTATTACATTCAGCTTTGGAAATTCCTTTTGTACTGAAGGGGTTAATGGAAGCCATATCTAAATCCCCAAGTACAATAAGTCTCCAAAGTTAAATAAAATCGTTAAAAGTTAAAAGGCCGCAATCGTACTCAAAAGATTAAAGTTATATGAAGAGCATCCATGGAAAATAAATCGATTAGATGTCAGAATGTTTGCTAAGCCGACTGGAATACGGGCCCTTGTGTTGTATTAAATGAGAGCCTAGAAAAACAGCCATTTCATCAGCTTCAAGTTTCGCATACGGATTCAAACCTCGGAGAAAGTTCAAGGAAATCTCTTTAATCCCGGCGTTGTGTAAGCTGGTTGACACACACACACACACACACACACACACACACACACACACACACACACACACACACACACACACACACACACACACACACACACACACACACACACACACACACACACACACCATGTTTATCGAAATAATTAAAAAGCACCATTATTTTTTTTTTCATTAACTTTGTCAAAATGAAATTAGGGGAAGGAGGAGAGAGGAAGGGCGAAGAACAGTTATTGTCCCCATCCCACTCAGTTCTAAAACCAAACTGAGAGAGAGAGAGAGAGAGAGAGAGAGAGAGAGAGAGAGAGAGAGAGAGAGAGAGAGAGAGAGAGAGAGAGAGAGAGAGAGAGAGAGAGAGAGAGAGAGATGGTGCAAGAGGAGTTGTGAACGTTGTGTTTCTGTTAACACTTTCAGTCAGAACACATTTTTTTGTTTTTATTCTGGCTCTTTGGCTTGTTAGGCTGAAGACATTTTCCTGAACGGGAGGAGTTAGATATGATTTTCTTTAACTTTTATATTATTATCCCGTTAAGTTTGATGAAGTAGTTACTAAGCTCTTTTATGCTAATTTCACCCATTTTTCTTTATCTGACGTAAGACCCCTTTTATAGAATGGGCAAGGGAAGTCTATATTTAACATATCTCGTGCGAAAGTTTCCCCCAAACTGAGTAAAATTGGCAAGACACGGCAAGAATGAAACATACACACGACATGTGCAGAAGATGTTAATCCTTTCAATCAGACATTTTTTTATTCCTGGCATGTACAGATGATGCTGTTTAGTATTGCTGGGGACCTGGATGATAGTCGCCCATCGTGAACCGTGTTCTAGTGAAGACTGACACCTTGAAAATACTGAATGTCTGATTTAAAGCTAGTACATTCATACATATCACCCATACCTTTATACAACGGGACCACACAAACACCTGCCCAGTCAACTGGCACCATACCTTTCACAAAGCACATATTCAACAATCTTACTAACCAGTCAACAATAGTCGCTCCACCACCTTTCAGGCATTCCACAGCACACCCATCCATACCTGCAGCTTTCCCTGTTTTCATCTCCTTTACTGCCTCTTGCACAATAAACTTCGTGATCAAAGAATCATTCAACTCTCCCAACGTACTTATTCCTTGCACCAGTCTATCCGCCACAATCTCAGCCTCCCTTTCCTCCTCTACATTTAACAATCTTTCAAAATACTCCGCCCATCTCTTCCTTACTGCATCCATCTCAGGTAGCATCCTTCCATCCTCTGTTTTTACTCGCTCTTCCTTCCCGGACTCTTCCTTTCGCACCCTTTTCACCTCCTTCCAAAATATTTTCTTATTCTGATTGAAAAATCTCAGTCAACCGTGTACCCCACCTCTCATCTGCTGCCACTTTAGCATGACGCACAGCTCTTCTTGCCCTACTCCTTTTTTCCTTATACCTCTTGTATGACACCTCATCCTTCCTCTGCAGCCACACTTTTTTTTTTTTTTTTTAAATAACAGAACGGAGGAAGGAAAAACAAATGGAGAAAAAAAAAAATTCATACATCAGATTACTGGTGTCCTCTGTTCATAAAATATCTGTAACAGTTAGACTTGAACAGTTGTAGGTTGAAATTTGGAGGAAAACAATTCTGGGGAAGCGAGTTCCAGAGAGATGCAGTTCGGGGAATGAAAGAATTCTGATAGGCAGAAGTTCTGCAATATGGTTGAGTGACATTCCAGTCATGAGCGCTACCAGATGCCCGTGTAGCACGAGGGAAGGCATGGAGAGGTGGCACCATGGACGCAACTTCGTCTGAGCATTTGCCAAAAAAATATCTGTAAAATAATGCAAGGGAGGCAACATTCCTTCTTACTTGCAGGGGAGGTAGTTTATATGTAATGGCAGGGTTGTTAATGATTCTAACGGCTTTATTCTGAATTTTGTCTAGTTGTCTTAATGCAACCTCTCCACAACCATTCCACAAGGGTGAGCAATATTCAAGCTGAGAGCACACATGACTCTTATAGATTATAGCTAACTACTCATCGGCGAAGAAGTTACGGACTCTGTACAATAATCCAAGTTTCTTTGAGGCGGTTTTAGCAAGTGATCTGACATGAGAGGTCCAGCTGAGGGCACTGTTAAGTGAGACACCAAGAATTTCAATACTTTTGGAGATGGGAATATTAGTAGCACTGAAGGTAATGTACGAATCTGGCAATATCTGCCTATTAGTAAACTGTATATATTTAGTTTTACTAGCATTAAAAGAGACAAGGTTGTTTTGTCCCCATTCACTGATTGTAGATAGATCTTGATTTATGGAGATGGCTGTATTGAGTTGAGAGGTAGAGATATTAGACTTTGTAAATGGATGTCTGAGTGTGAATGAACTATGTAGTGTTGAGTCATCTGCATATGAGTGAATGGGATTGTGAGTGACAGATAAGAGATCATTAATATGAACCAGAAATAGGGTTGGTGCCAGAACTGATCCCTGCGGCACGCCGGCGTTAATTGAGTGGAAATTCGAATATACATCATCTACTTTTACTCTTATTTTCCTGTCACTAAGATAAGAAGAAATCAAAGGAACAAAAGACGTTAGTCCATAGCAAGAGAGTTTGGACAGCAGGGAACGGTGCCATACTCTGTCGAAAGCTTTAGAGATATCAAGAGCTACTGCATGAGTTTCTCCAAAAAGATCAATTGATTGATGGATGGTATGAGTTAAGAGATTGAGTGTGTCAATGGTGGATCTTTCGTGGCGAAAACCGTATTGTCTATCATTAATTAAGTTGTTGGATTCAAGATGTTTAACAATATGCTTATTAATTAAAGTTTCAAATACCTTACCAAGAGAAGATGTGATAGCTATTGGTCTGTAATTGGAGGGGTCAGACGAACTTTCTTTCTTCGGAACTGGGTGGATATTGGCTTCTTTCCATGAATTTGGGAATAAAGAAGTACGTATGCATAGTCTGAATAATTTAGTTAGGACAGAGGCAAGTTCAGGGGAACACTTTTTCAAAACAATTGGCGGAATTCCATCTGGACCTGGAGCTTTGTTGGTAGGTAAATTGTCTAGGATGGATTTTACAAATCTTGTCTGTATTTTAAGTGGGGCAATTTCGGGAGAATCAAGTTCCATTACTGAGACATTCTGGCTGGTATCATCCATGGTAGAGTTTCTTGCAAAGGTACTAGCAAAGATATCTGCTTTCCCACGTGGGTCATTTGTAATATTGCCATCTGAAGATTTTAGTGGGGGAATGGAAGATGACTTGTTAAAGTTATTATTGAAAGAATTAAGAGTTGACGAGAATATTCTATTGTCATTAGGGTTGTTAAGTAGTTTTGATGCTTGCTTTTGAAGAAAGTTTGATTTAGATAGATTTAATACAGCTTTTGCATGATTTCTAGCAATTTTAAATTGGGAGAGTGATTCAGGTGTTTTTGATTTTAAGTAAGAGTTATATGCTAATGACTTTTGGGCTGTTGCTCTGGCACAATTGCCATCAAACCATTTTGGAGAGTTTGATCTTTTAGTGAATTGTTGACTTGGTATGAATAAATCCATACCAGCTAGTATTAAGTCACAAATGTGGAACTGGGTAGAATTGGGATCACTAGAGAAGAAAGACTGCCATGGAACATCAGCAAGATAATTTCTAAATCCATCCCAGTCTGCCCTGTCAAAGTGCCATCGGGTCACCCTGACAGGTTCGGCATGGGGAGGTGTAGGAGGGTTAACTAATGAGGCTTTGATGAGATTGTGGTCAGAGGATCCAAGTGGTGACAGTACCTCTATCCTGTATTGATCTGGATTATTTGTCAAGAATAAATCCAAGAGATGGGCATTATGGTCAGGATTATCAGGTATTCTGATTGGTTGCTTTACCAACTGGGTGAGATTAAACGATTCCGCAAACAGCTCGCATTCTAGACCAGCATCATCAGTCCGGGCAGAATGCAATAACCATTCAACATTGTGTATGTTAAAATCACCCAAAAGGGTATGCATATCTCTTCTCAGCCACAGCCCTACTTACTTCCTCTCACCATCATTCACTTCCTTTTCTTACACCACCACCCACTCGTCTCACGCCACACACCTCTTCCGCATGCCCCACCACAGCACTCATAATCAGTACCACTCTATTATTCTGTTCCAGCTGAAGTTAGACGATAATATTTAGCTGACAGTAATATAGGCCTGTATGATAATGTTTTTTTTTTCTTCTAATTACTTATTAACATTCATGCTTTTATAGCTCACTTGGCACTGAGTTAAACCGTCTGAGCATATTTCTAATCACTTGACCACTTCACTGAGATACCGTGGCTCTTGCAGCTGCGTAATCACTAAAGCCACCATCCAGAGGACTCCACCATTGTTTTTACGTTTATCTTCATAGTGATACAGTACCTGCTTAACTTATTATAGAAACCATTAACCCCTTCAGTACGATTGGTTTCGGCTAAATTGCATAAAATCACCTGATAATAGGAAATTTTTTTTAAATAAGGTGACGTCATAATCGATGGGTTAAAGTTTTAATTCTGATACACAGGTACAGAAAACGGAGTAAATGAGAGAGAGAGAGAGAGAGAGAGAGAGAGAGAGGCATGAGATGAAGGGGAGAGGAGGGTAAATGGCAGAAGAGGAAGGCGGGGTGTGATAGGATAATCAAGTACACAAAATAAAGCAAATAATGTCAGAGGCAACAAGTTGGAGAAAAAGGAAGGGGAATGGTGGAAGGAAAAAAGAAAGGTAGTAAGGAGAGGAGACAGTCCGAGGAAGAGAGGGAATGAATGCAGTTACAAGGAGCTGCAGGAACAAGTGACACCTCAAAATGTCTTATGATTCATACCGAAAAGGTACAATGAATACAAGTTGATACTCAAAGATAAAAGTACAGCACAAATAAACGAGAAAAAGAAATGGAAGGGAAAGAGGGAAAAGAGCGAGGCAACGGCAAGGAGAGGATTAATGAGAGAGAGAGAGAGAGAGAGAGAGAGGAGTGAGGCTGGAGATGGGAGGCAGTGGAAATGAGACGGAGGAAGAGGAGAGTGGAGAATGAGAGTGAATTGGATGGGGATACAGGGAAGGAAGAAAAGGAGGACTGTGGCAAGGGGAAAGGGGAGGAGGGTAGTTAAAAGAGGAGAAAGCGGTCTGCAAAGAGAGGTATGGGTTGAAGAGAGCTAAAAATAAAGAAATACCATAATTTTCGATTATTTGAGCTGGAATAGAGGGAGAAAAGTTAAATACAAAAAGAAAGGGGCGTAAAAACAGGGGAAATGCAAAACAGAGTATAGACAGAGGCAGAAAAGAAGTAAGGAAGAGCGAATAAAAAATGTGTGAACCTACCAGAGTAAAAGGAAGAGAAGGCTTTAAAGAAAGTAACGATACAGTGGAGCAAAGACTGGCGAGAAGAAAGAAAGGAAAACGGTAAAGAACTATGTAAGAAAAGATATGCAAGAGAAGAATAACCCCCCAAAAGAAAAAAAATAACAGAGGAGAAAAAGGAAATGAGAATGAGACCAGCCGGAAAAAGATGTGTGGAGTAGAAGCTGGATCGTACCCTGACCAAGATGGGACTCCTGGGAAATGAAGCACGGAGCAGTCGACAAGGGACATTCCGGTGTTTGGATGCTGTTTTTGACTGACGTAACAACCCTGCCGTACCCTGCGTTTTCCTCTCTCTCTCTCTCTCTCTCTCTCTCTCACACACACACACACACACACACACACACACACACACACACACACACACACACACACACATTTTCCTAATTATCCTCTCTCCTACCGTTCATTCCTTAATCACCCTCTATCCATCACTCTCATACTCAGTCTCACATTAAATTTACCACATTCTCTCATTCTCTCTCCATGACTTTTTCCCCCACACTCTCTCCTATTTCATCCATTCTCCTACCGCCTAAAATTTCTTAATCACGCTCTACTTTCATCTCACTCTCTCCATCCCTCCCCCTTCTCTCTCTCTCTCTCTCTCTCTCTCTCTCTCTCTCTCATTCATTTACTGACTCTCATTCACATTTCTTTAATACTTTCTTGATCTCCGTGACTCTTTTCCCTCACCGTATCTCACGCAGTCACTTAATCTCCAACATTTCCTTAATCATTCTCCCTGACTCTTTCTCCCCCACCTTTTCCCCCTCATTCATTCACTCACTCTCCCGCATTTCCTAATCACCTCTTTCTCTCCTAAAGACCGAGAACTAGTTATCTTTCCCTGATTTCTCTTAATTTTTTTGTGGGAATCAATCGGTTTCATCACTACAACAAGCCTGTTTATACAGGGTGGTCTAGAAAAACTGACACTTTTTAAAAACTTGTATTTCCCAGAAAAAAATACAGCTTCTTTTCTTTTCCAAATGGAGCATAGAGTGATGCTGCAAATTTAATGTGACAGCAAGATGGACGCAGAGAAACAGTTTGCAGTTCAGCAGTGGACAAAAATCGTTGAACTTTACTTTGCAACAAAATCAGTTGTTCTCACCCAGAGGCAATTTCGTTGTGAATTTCCAGAGAGGAAAATTCCACATGGTAACACCATCAAAAGCCTGATACAGAAGTTCAGAGACACTGGTAGAGTGGCTAACAACAGTAAGACCCACAATGGTGCTCATTTGACTGCTAGAACATCAACACATGTTCAGGACGTTAGGACTCGACTGGAATTCACCACGGAATCCACCAAACGACTGTCACAGGAAGAGGGATTTACAGGAGATCTGTTATGAGAATCATTCATAGTGACCTGAAAATGTTTTCATACAAAGTGCAGATTCTTCAGGCTCAAAGTCAGATCAACGAGAACGAACGCTATGAATGTTCCTCTCTGTAAATTCATGACGAAATTGCCTCTGGGTGAGAACAACTGATTTTGTTGCAAACTAAAATCAGTTGCAAACTACAGTTCAATGATTTTTGTCCTTTGCTGAACTGAAAACTGTTTCTCAGCGTCCATCTTGCTGCCATATTAAACTTGTAGCATCACTCTATGCTCCACCTGAAAAAGAAAAGAAACTTAATTTTTCTGGGAAATGCAAGTTTTTAAAAAGTGTCATTTTTTTCTGGACCACCCTGTAGATATCATTAATTTTCATTTATCTTATGGGTCTATACACCTCATTATTTTTCGTATAGGAATCTTTTTTCAGCAGCCCCTTCACTATTAGGCTACACCTACTACATGGGTGGAATCTGCTATTTTCAATATTATTATTATTATTATTATTATTGTTATTATTGTTATTATTCTCGTTTCAGAGTCTCGCAACGATTCCAGGAGAATCGGAGACGGTGCAAGGTATCTGAAAGGACCAGGTGATGTGTCATGGCATGGGCTATTGCTGACAGAAAACAAAATCCAAATCTCATCACAGAGGTCAAGGTCATTGTAAGAAACATTAGTAGACACATTCATTCTTCGACACCTTTTTTCAGATTCCCTGTTGATGTTACCCAAGAAGTTACCTTAAGGTCTTCAGATCTTGTTAATATTAAACATACCAACAGAGAAGTTTCGTGACTGTGGCTACACATTAAAAATACAGAACCAATTAATATTATTCGAGACTCAGAGTCTTCTGATCATTGCAGAAGAATCGGAGACTGTACAAGGTGTCTGAAGGGACTAGGTTGTGTCCTGGCATGGACCATTGTCGATAGAAAAAAAGAATCCAAATCTCCCCAGTGGAATCATGGTCACTAAAAAACAGTAGGTGGAGACTAGACACTGTAGGAGAGTTACAGAGTTCAAGTTCGGTTTGATTTTTGTTCTAATTGATGAAAATCTCAACGTCCAAATCTGTTCAGCTTTTATACATTTAGTTTTCCCTTTCTTACACACACACACACACACACACACACACACACACACACACACACATATATATATATATATATATATATATATATATATATATATATATATATGTATATATATATATTGGTAGGTGGGGGCGCTCATCATCCACTCACTCGATGTAGTGCAGCTCTCGGGTGTCTGCCCTTTCCTCTCCATCCTTCTTTCCTTTCATTCTCTTCTGTCTTTCTTTCCTTCATTCTTTCCTCGTCCTTCTGCCTACGGGTGACTTTACACTCCCTCTTCTGTCTTTCTTTCCTTAATTCTTCCCATTTTCTTCAACCTGTGGGTGGCTCTACACTGAGTGACAAGTTAAATGGTTTCATGTGCACCAGGAAACCATTTACTATGCTGGGTGGTAACCATATAACCAAATTTTGGCGCCTGGTGGTCTAGTGGGTAATTATTGCGCTCCAATCGGATTAAGCCGGTGAAGGTTTATATCCAAGGGGTGGTTGGGGTTGATTGCTCATGTAATGCCACTCAGGGATGAGTGAGGCTGGTCACTCATCTTAAATGTCGGGACCAACTGCCTAGCCCCGGGCTCCTACGCTCCTCATGGGGCAATGTAGGATTGGATGATGGATGGATGGATATCTATCTATCTATCTATCTATCTATCTATCTATATATATATATATATATATATATATATATATATATATATATATATATATATATATTTATATATACAGTATATATACAGTATATATATATATATATATATATATATATATATATATATATATATATATATTATATATAAATAACAGAACGGAGGAAGGAAAAACAAATGAGTAAAAGAAAAATAATCCATACACCAGATTACTGGTGTCCTCTGTTCATAAAATATCTGTAACAGTTGGACTTCAACAGTTGTGGGTTGAAATTTGGAGGAAAACAACTCTGGGGAAGCGAGTTCTAGAGAGATGCAGTTCGGGGAAAGAAAGAATTCTGATAGGCAGTTCTGCAATATGGCTGAGTGACATTCCCGTCATGAGCGCTACCAGATGCCCGTGTAGCACGAGGGAAGGCATGGAGAGGTGGCACCATGGACGCAACTTCGTCTGAGCATTTGCCAAAAAAAATATCTGTAAAATAATGCAAGGGAGGCAACATTCCTTCTTACTTTCAGGGGATGTAGTTTATATGTAACGGCAGGGTTGTTAATGATTCTAACGCTTTATTCTGAATTTTGTCTAGTTGTCTTAATGCAACCTCTCCACAACCATTCCACAAGGGTGAGCAATATTCAAGCTGAGAGTGCACATGACTCGTATAAATTATAGCTAACTGCTCATCGGCAAGAAGTTACGGACTCTGTACAATAATCCAAGTTTCTTTGAGGCGGTTTTAGCAAGTGATCTGACTTGAGAGGTCCAGCTGAGGGCATTGTTAAGTAAGACAGCAAGAATTTCAATACTTTTGGAGATGGGAATATTGGTAGCACTGAAGGTAATGTACGAATCTGGCAATATCTGTCTATTAGTAAACTGTATATATTTAGTTTTACTAGCATTAAAAGAGACAAGGTTGTTTTGTCCCCATTCACTGATTGTAGATAGATCTTGATTTATGGAGATGGCTGTACTGAGTTGAGAGGTAGAGATATTAGACTTTGTAAATGGATGTCTGAATGTGAATGAACTATGTAGTGTGGAGTCATCTGCATATGAGTGAATGGGATTGTGGGTGACAGATAAGAGATCATTAATATGAACCAGAAATAG
The DNA here is from genome assembly GCF_032717465.1 of Coenobita brevimanus. Classification (NCBI taxonomy): domain Eukaryota; kingdom Metazoa; phylum Arthropoda; class Malacostraca; order Decapoda; family Coenobitidae; genus Coenobita; species Coenobita brevimanus. Next base: position 18,195,232 of record NC_137043.1, on the reverse strand, counting down.
GGCTGGTGCCAGAACTGATCCCTGCGGCACGCCGGCGTTAACTGAGTGGAAATTGGAAAATACATCATCTATTTTTACTCTTATTTTCCTGTCACTAAGATATTATGAAATCAAAGGAACGAAAGACGTTAGTCCATAGCAAGGGAGTTTGGACAGCAGGGAACGGTGCCATACTCTGTCGAAAGCTTTAGAGATATCAAGATTTACTGGATGAGTTTCTCCAAAAAGATCAAGTGATTGATGGATGGTATGAGTTGAGATTGAGTATGTTGTTACATAGCCTATGATTTCATCATCCTTTGTATAATTCTAACGTACAGTATGCTGCATGTTTGATCACGAGCGTGTTCTACCTCACTCCCCCCTTCTACCCTTATAGTAGAGTAAGTCGTTCTTTCTGTTGTTCAGAGCAGGATTGTCAACTCTTTGTCCCCTATGGCTTCATTTGCGCGTCCTTCTTACAAGTTGTATCAAGCTCTGCCGGCCCCTATATAATGAGCTCAGTCTCTGCATTAATTGCCACTTAGATCTACTCCTCATTTTGTTCACATCTCTGTCCTCCCCTGTACAGTTGTTATTTTTGTGAGTGCTCAGGAAGTCTCCAACCATCTAGCAGCTGTGTAATTTGAGTATAAGTGTTATTACATTTTTTCTTGTACTGTATAGCATAAGGTGTTAATTCGTAGGCCTAGTGAGGTTTTCGTGATTCATGTGTTTTTGATGTCAGCCAGTAGTAATAATATTTTGTATCTGTAATAATATATCTTGCATTAACTGAGCATTATCCGGTTTTCTCATTTTATCAGGGCTGACTTAGATAAATTTACACTTGCTAATCTCGTGTTAATAGAGGCGATTGCAGTTAACCATATATTTAACCTGTTTTTTGCCATTACATTATCCTTATGAGTCCTGAATGTCTAGTTTGTTAGTTTGAGCATTAAACTTTAACTTGTAATATTACCTAACTCTTTTGTTTTGAACCTGGAACTTTACGGGACAGTAGTGATTTTTAGTATTCTCACTTAAAGTGTTCATTATCTCTCTCTGTTCTGTAACATAAATTTGGCGACCTCTTATCAGGATATTCAGGATATTATCATAATGATATTGCTTGATATTTGGTGACTGTGATTTATTCATGATGTCTACTATTACTACGCTTGATGAAGCCAAAGATTTTTTGTCAAATGTGCAAACAGTGTGTGATGTAGAAAACAGAACAAAGAATGAACTTAAGCTTGTTGCTCAACAATTGGGAATTGCAGTTCACTCTCATCATTCTAAAAATCAAATTGTTGGCATGATTACTAAAAGCTTGTTTAATGTAACTCCTCCAAATGAGCAAACGCAGATTGAAATAGCTAAGTTACAGCTAGCCCTGCAGGAGGCTCGTGTTAAGGAGGCTGAGTTTCAGGCACGTGCTAAGGAGGCTGAGTTTCAGGCACGTGCTAAGGAGGCTGAGTCTCAGGCTCGTATTCAGGACGCACAAATTGAACTTGCTAGGATTCAGGCAGACCATGAGTATCGCATGAAACAAGGTGGAACTGGATCATCTAGCTCTGATGATTCTGATGTGGCTAAAAATGTTAAACTTGTCCCTCCTTTTAATGAATCTGATTTAACAAAGTATTTTCAGTTGTTTGAGAGGGTAGCTACAGGTTTTAATTGGCCCAAAGAGTATTGGCCAGTACTCCTTCAAACTGTTCTCACCGGTAAAGCTCAAGTAACTTATGCATCTTTGCCTCAGGATCAATCTGATAATTATGATGTAGTTAAGAGCTTGATTCTTAAGGCCTATGAGCTTGTTCCTGAAGCCTATAGAGTAAAATTTAGGACAACTTATAAGCAAGATAAGCAATCCCATGTTGAGTATGCAAAAATCAAAGAAGATCTGTTAGAGCAGTGGTTAAATTCTAAGAATGTGGATTCTGATTTTGGTAAATTTAAGCAGATGATTTTGCTGGAGGACTTCAAAAGGTGTATTAATAATGATGTAAGCCTATATCTTGATGAGAAAAGAATAGATAATTTGTCTGATGCTGCAGTTTTAGCTGATGAATATGTTCTCACTCACAAGAGATATTCTAGAGAAAAAAGGAAAGCTGAGAGTAAGTACGTTGCCTCTACTCAGAGTACAGGTAACAGGAAAGAGAATAAAGATGATGTTTCTCAGGAAGTAAATACCAGCTCCACCTCTAGATTTCAGAAAAGTAAATGTACTTATTGTAATAAGCTTGGTCATACTACGGAGAAATGTTTCAGGAGACAGCGTGATGTGAAAAAAAAGGAATCTTTAAATATTCAGTCAATTGGTCTAGTGTCCACCCTTGAGAGTTCCCAGAATTCTTTAACCGAGTTAACTGAACCTGCTTTGAGGGGTAAATTAAATTCTCATGATGAAGCTCCTCTTTTGAGCAGTAACGTGGGTGACACTCTCAAGAGTTCATGTGCTAATTTTCTGTCTGATGGTTTTGTCAGTCCTCTGGACAGTAATGACAGGAAATCAGTTAAAATATATCGTGATACGGGTGCTTGCCAATCCCTTATGCTGACCAGTGTTCTAGGCTCTAATGTTAATTCCTCTGATGAAACTGTAATCTTACAAGGTGTAGGGAATAATTACTTCTCTGTCCCTCTGTGCAGAGTGAATTTAGAGTCTGGTTTTGTTAATGGTTCCGTTATGGTTGGGTTGGTTGAGACACTCCGAATGTCAGGTGTAACTTTCTTACTTGGAAATGATATTGGTGGAAGTCAAGTGTGTCCAGCTCCTCAGTTGTCTAGTGAGCCAGGATTGTGATGTCCCTGATGTGTTCTCTGCATGTGCTGTCACTAGGGCTAAGACTAAAGTTACTGGTGACTTAGAGGATAATGATGATGATGATGATGTTATCCTAGCTGACACTTTTCTTGCTAATTTGGACCACTCACCAGATGAGGCAGTACCCCGTAGTGTTGATAATTTGTCTCGCCAAGAGTTGGTTGAGTTGCAGGTTGCTGACCCTGAGTTGAAAGGTCTAGCTAACTCTGCTTGCAGTGAGGAAGAGTCAGCCGGTGCTTCTACTTGTTATTATATAAAGTCAGGAGTACTTGTGAGGAAGTGGAGACCCCCAGCAGCATCAGCTGACTGTGAATGGGAGGTTGTACATCAAGTTGTCATCCCTCGTGTTTGTAGGCAGGATATCATTAGAGTGGCTCATGATTCCAGTTTGGCAGGACACCTTGGAGTGAGGAAGACTGTGGCACGCATTTCGAAACACTTCTACTGGCCAGGTATCTTCCGAGATGTTTCCTGGTATTGTAAGTCTTGTCACACTTGTCAAGTTGTGGGGAAGTGTAATCAGACCGAAAAGGTTGCACCTCTAGTTCCCATTCCTCCTTTTGAGGCGCCATTCACCTGTGTGTTGGTGGATATTGTGGGCCCTCTTCCTAAGACTTCTTCAGGATTTTCTTATGTGTTGACCCTGATTGATATGGCTACTCGTTATCCTGAAGCCATTCCACTTAGAAATATCTCAGCAAAGAACGTGGTTAAGGAAATGCTAGGGTTCTTCACCAAGTTTGGTCTGCCCAAGGAGGTACAGTCAGACCGGGGAAGTAATTTCATGTCAAATGTTTTCAAGCAGTCTCTGAAAGAGTTGGGCATCACCCAGATCACGTCTTCAGCTTACCATCCCCAGACCCAAGGAGTGTTGGAGAGATATCATCAAACACTCAAATCGATGCTCAAGAAATACTGTTTGGAACATAAGAAAGACTGGGATAAAGGTCTTCCATTCATTGTATTTGCCGCAAGAGAATCTCCAAATGAATCACTGGGCTTCTCACCCTTTGAACTACTGTTTGGCCATGAAGTAAGAGGACCCCTTAAGCTACTCAAGGAATGCTGGCTGTCGGAGGAAGATGACGTCAACCTGCTGGAGTATGTGATGAAGTTCAAAGAACGGCTGTCCACTGCTTTACAGCTGGCGAGAGAGAATTTAGGAGCTGCTCAGGAGAAGATGAAGACTTGGTATGATAAGAAGTCCAGGTTACGCCACTTTCAGCCAGGAGATCAGGCTTTGATTCTACTACCGGTGCATGGGCAACCTCTTCAAGTCAAGTTTAGTGGTCCTTATTTCGTGGAGAAGAAACTCAGTGATGTCAACTATGTCATCGCCACACCAGATCGTAGAAAGAACAAGCAACTTTGTCACATCAAAATGATAAAGTTATATCACAGGCGGGACGAAAATAACCCAGTCTGCACTGTAGCTGCTTCACCCGAGTCTGCAAGTGAAATTCTCCCATGCAGCATGAGCTTGAGTGATAGTTTGGGGAAGAATCCTGATATCATGAATGATCTCCAGACTAAGCTTTCTCATCTACCTCCCGAGGAAAGGCAGGAGTTTTCGGCATTACTGCAGGAGTACCCGCAAGTGTTCCGTGCCACTCCAGGAAGAACCACTGTGTTGATGCATGATGTTGATGTTGGAGACGCAAAGCCAATTAACTGCCTCCTTACTGTGTGAACCCAGTGAAAGTTCCTCTCATCCAGAAGGAGCTTGGCTACCTGTTGGACCACAAGATGATTGAGCCCTGTCAGAGCGAGTGGAGTTCTCCTGTCACTCTAGTCCCTAAGCCAGGTGGGTCACAGCGGCTTTGCATCGACTACAGACGTGTTAATCAGATAACTAAAACAGACACTTACCCTCTCCCTCGCGTGGAAGATTGCATAGACAAGATCGGAAAGGCTAGGTACATAAGTAAGTTTGATTTGTTAAAGGGATACTGGCAAGTACCTATGACTGAACGTGCTAGGGAGATCTCATGTTTTGTAACACTAGGAAAGACTTTTGCATGTTCTGTAATGCCATATGGTATGAAGAATGCACCAGCCACATTTCAGAAGCTCATGAATGTTGTAATAGAGGGTTTGGCACGGTGTGTTGTTTATATTGATGATGTATTAATCTTCAGTGACAACTGGAAAGATCACCTATGCCATGTCAGTAAATTTCTTGAGCATTTGGTTCAGGCTAATCTTGTAGCTAATTTATCAAAGTATGAGTTTGGTCAAGCTAAAGTTCAGTACCTTGGGTACGTAATTGGTGATGGACATGTTGCACCACCAGCAGCTAAGGTTCAGGTTATAAGTGATCTTCCCAGACCTAAAAGTAGGAAAGAGCTACAAAGATTTTTGGGAATGGTTGGTTATTACAGGAGATTTGTTCTTAACTTTTCAATTCTTGTATCACCACTTACAGACCTACTGAAAAAGGGAGTTAAGCTTGTCTGGACCGATGACTGTGAATCCTCTTTCAGCAAACTTAAAGCTATCCTATTAAGTCAGCCAGTGCTCACTACTCCAAATTTTGCTAAGCCTTTTAAGATGGCTGTTGACGCAAGTGATACAGGAGCTGGGGCTGTTTTGCTGCAAGAGGATGATCAGGGTATTAAACACCCTGTATCTTATTACAGTAAGAAGTTCACTCCACCTCAAAAGAACTACTCAACTATTGAGAAAGAGCTTTTGGCCTTGATTTTGGGTTTACAGCATTTTTCATTTTATTTGTGTTCTGGTTTTGACCCCATAGTCATTTATACCGATCATAACCCACTGAAATTCCTTAATAAGTTTAAAGATAAAAATCAGAGATTGACAAGATGGAGTCTACTTCTTCAGGAGTATTCATTAGACATACAACATGTCAAGGGGAAAGAAAATGTTGTTGCAGATTGCTTATCTAGACTTTAGACAGATTGTTTTAGAGTAATAAGAAATTTCCTTTGTAAATTTCTTTTTCTTTGTGGGGAGGTGTTACATAGCCTATGATTTCATCATCCTTTGTATAATTCTAATGTACAGTATGCTGCATGTTTGATCACGAGCATGTTCTACCTCACTCCCCCCTTCTACCCTTATAGTAGAGTAAGTCGTTCTTTCTGTTGTTCAGAGCAGGATTGTCAACTCTTTGTCCCCTATGGCTTCATTTGCGCGTCCTTCTTACAAGTTGTATCAAGCTCTGCCGGCCCCTATATAATGAGCTCAGTCTCTGCATTAATTGCCACTTAGATCTACTCCTCATTTTGTTCACATCTCTGTCCTCCCCTGTACAGTTGTTATTTTTGTGAGTGCTCAGGAAGTCTCCAACCATCTAGCAGCTGTGTAATTTGAGTATAAGTGTTATTACATTTTTTCTTGTACTGTATAGCATAAGGTGTTAATTCGTAGGCCTAGTGAGGTTTTCGTGATTCATGTGTTTTTGGTGTCAGCCAGTAGTAATAATATTTTGTATCTGTAATAATATATCTTGCATTAACTGAGCATTATCCGGTTTTCTCATTTTATCAGGGCTGACTTAGATAAATTTACACTTGCTAATTTCGTGTTAATAGAGGCGATTGCAGTTAACCATATATTTAACCTGTTTTTTGCCATTACATTATCCTTATGAGTCCTGAATGTCTAGTTTGTTAGTTTGAGCATTAAACTTTAACTTGTAATTTTACCTAACTCTTTTGTTTTGAACCTGAAACTTTACGGGACAGTAGTGATTTTTAGTATTCTCACTTAAACTGTTCATTATCTCTCTCTGTTCCGTAACAATGTCAATGGTGGATCTTTCGTGGCGAAAACCGTATTGTCTATCACTAATTAAGTTGTTGGATTCAAGATGTTTAACAATGTGCTTATTAATTAAAGTTTCAAATACCTTACCAAGAGAAGATGTGACAGCTATTGGTCTGTAATCGGAGGGGTCAGACGAACTTCCTTTCTTCGGAACTGGGTGGATATTGGCTTCTTCCCATGAATTTGGGAATAAAGAAGTACGTATGCATAGTCCGAATAATTTAGCTAAGGCAGAGGCAAGTTCAGGGGAACACTTTTTCAAAACAATTGGCGGAATTCCATCTGGACCTGGAGCTTTGTTGGTAGGTAAATTGTCTAGGATGGATTTTACATATCTTGTCTGTATTTTAAGTGAGGCAATTTCGAGAGAATCAAGTTCCAGTACTGGGACATTCTGGCTTGTATCGTCTATGATAGAGTTTCTGGGAAAGGTACTGGCAAAGATATCTGCTTTCCCACGTGGGTCATTTGTGATGTTGCCATCTGAAGATTTTAGTGGGGGTGTGGAAGATGACTTATTAAAGTTATTATTGAAAGAATTAAGAGTTGACCAGAATATTCTATTGTCATTAGGGCTGTTAAGTAATTTTGATGCTTACTTTTGAAGAAAGTTTGATTTAGATAGATTAAATACAGCTTTTGCATGATTTCTAGCAATTTTAAATTGGGAGAGTGATTCAGATGTAAGAAGAGAGTGGATGAGGAATTTGGAAGGAATTTGAGTGTAAAGTGGAGGGACTGTAAGAAAATGTTCTGGAGAGAAGTGAAAAGAGTAAGACAGGGTGGAAATGAAGTTAGCAGGGGAGTGAAAGATAAAAATGGTAGATTACTAGTGGAGAAGGGAGAAAAAGTGAGCAGATGGAGAGAACACTTTAAGGAATTGTTGAACGTAGAGGATGGAAGTAATGCGAGTATAAGTGGCTGGGGAATGGCTGGGAGAAGGAGGGAGGTGAGAAGACAGGAAGAAATTAGTAGGATAGAAGTTGTGGAAGCAATGAAGAAAGTTAAATCGGGGAAAGCCCCAGGAATTGATGGAGTGTGTGGTGAAATGCTGAAGCATGGGGGAGAGATAGTAGTAGAATGGATGTGGAAGATGTGCAGATTGGCCTGGGAGGAAGGTAGAGTCCCGGAGGATTGGAAGTCAGGTATAATTATTCCCTTGTACAAAGGAAAAGGGGAAAAAGAAGTGTGTGGTAACCATAGGGGCATTTGTCTTCTTAGTATAATAGGAAAAGTGTATGGTAGGATACAGATAGACAGAGTAAGAGAAAGAACAGAGAAATTAGTTGGAGAAGAACAGGGAGGCTTTAGGAAGGGAAGAGGTTGTGTAGATCAGATATTCATTCTTAGATCTTTAGTGGAAAAGTTTCTAGAGAAGGGAAAGAAGTTGTATGCGGCTTTCATGGATTTGGAGAAAGCATATGACAGGGTGGATAGACAAGGATTGTGGAAAGTGTTAAGAATATATGGAGTAGATGAGAAGGTGTTGAATGCTGTGAAGAGTATGTACGATGGTGCGAAGGCTGCAGTGCGTGTGGATGGTGAACTAAGTGAATTTTTCTCTTTGAAAGTTGGTTTGAAACAGGGATGTGTCATGTCTCCATGGTTGTTCAATCTGTACATGGATGGAGTAATAAAAGAGGTACAAGGTAGGGTAGTGGATGTTGGAGTGGCCCTGGTGAGAGAGGATAGTGTTTGGAAACTCCCTGTACTGTTGTTTGCAGATGATACTGTGTTGTTGAGTGAAGACGAAGGGGAGCTGCAAGGCTTGGTGGATGAGTTTGAGAGAGTGTGTAAGAAACGGAACCTAAAGGTGAATGTAGGGAAGAGTAAAGTGATGGTCTTTGAGAGAGGTGAAGTCAGTGAATGTACAGCGAGGTTGGATGGTGAGGAATTGGAAAATGTGAGTACGTTTAAGTATTTGGGTAGTGTGATGAGTAAGGATGGAGGTTTGGAGGGTGAAGTGCTTGAAAGGGTACAGCAGGGAAGAAAGGTTGCTGGTTCCTTGAAAGCAGTGATAGGAAACAGGGAAGTGAGCATGGAAGTAAAAAAGTTACTACATGACAGTATTGTGATACCAACTCTAACGTACGGAAGTGAAGCTTGGACATTGTTGGAAGGACACAAGTCAAGAGTGAGAGCAGTGGAAATGAGTTATTTAAGAGGAGCCTGTGGAGTCACGTGGAGAGACAGGCTGACGAATGAGGATATAAAGGAACGTTGTGGTGTGGATGTGGATGTGATAGGAAGCGTTGTGAGGAACACACTGAGGTGGTTTGGCCATGTGGAGAGGATGGAGGGTGAAAGACTGACAAAGAGAGTGTATGTGAGTGAGGTGGAGGGTGGAAGAGGGAGGGGGAGACCGAGGATGAGATGGAGGGATGGGGTGGAGAGGTATATGAGAGAGGGGGGTGTGAGTTGGGAGCAGGGCAGTGAAATGGCGGGGGACAGGGCGACTTGGAGGCGATTTGTTTGTGGCCACCCCAAACGGGATTGAGGCGTCAGGCAATAGATAGATAGATAGATAGATTCAGATGTTTTTTATTTTAAGTAAAAGTTATGTGCTAATGACTTTTGGGCTGTTGCTCTGGCACAATTGCCATCAAACCATTTTGGAGAGTTCGATCTTTTAGTGAACTGTTGACTTGGTATGAAGAAATCCATACCAGCTAGTATTAAGTCGCAAATGTGGGACTGGGTAGAACTGAGATCACTAGAGAAGAAAGACTGCCATGGAACATCAGCAAGATAATTTCTAAAATCCATCCCAGTCTGCCCTGTCAAAGTGCCATCGGGTCACACTGACAGGTTCAGAACGGGGAGGTGTGGGAGGGTTAACTAATGAGGCTTTGATGAGATTGTGGTCAGAGGATCTAAGTGGTGACAGTACCTCTATCCTGTATTGATCTAGATTATTTGTCAAGAATAAATCCAAGAGATGGGCATTATGGTCAGGATTATCAGGTATTCTGGTTGGCTGCTTTACCAACTGGGTGAAATTAAACGATTCCTCAAACAGCTCGCACTCTAGACCAGCGTTGTCAGTCCGGGCAGAATGCAATAACCATTCAACAATGTGTAAGTTAAAATCACCCAAAATGGTAATTTCGGTGCCAAGGGCAAGGTCAAGGTTACTCAACTGAGTGGATATGGAGTCAATTACACTGGGTTCCAAAGAAGCATTGGGGGAACGATAAACTACACAAATATATTTGGTAATGTTTTGACAATTTAATTTATATAATGAGTAATCAAAACTGGATGAAGTGAAGTTTAAAATAGTGTCAACTGCATATTGGGATTTGACATAACAACAGGTGCCGCCCTTGTTACGGAAGTTTGTAATGAGATGGTAACCGGGAAAACAAAATGGAGATATATCGGTAGAGGGTGAGATTTGTGGTTCTGTGAGGAAAAGGGCAAAAGGGGATATTGACTGAAGGAAAAAATGAACTGAGTTTAAATTTGTGGTAAGGCCGCGGATGTTGGTAAAGAATAAGGCCGCACTGTCACCTCTTCACTGACGAGCATTCCCGGAAATAGCAACAGTCGCTGCTGGCAGAGTTGCTTGATGGCAACCGGGAGGACCCTGTGCCACCAGCCCTACCCTGCCGGTGGTGGCAATCCGAGGTACCACCTCATTTGATAGTAAGATTGCAGCGGCCATTACTAAAGACATGAATAGAAGGTGTGATATGTTATGTGCATGTAGTGTGGTGTAGACAGTTGAAGGTAGAGGTATTATGAGAGCATGCTGGCCTACTCTCTGTGTAAATGAATGCACTGAAATTGTTCAGCAAAGGGAGATGGTCAGGATCAAGTCCTGAGGGCTGGTGAAACGGGAGCTCCAGCTCTCCCTATCACCAGCTTGCCATCAACCTCGGGAGTACTGCCCTGTTCGACTGGTGCTACAGTCTACTCAACACATATATATTCTAACAACGTTACTACTACTTCGCCTTGGATGTTCTGAGTAGTCGTTATTACCTCCGCCAAGAAGGTTATGTTTTTACTCCTGTCGGTTTGTTTGTTTGGTGGTTTGTGAGGAAGATTACACAAAAACTACTGGACGGATTTCCACGAAACTTAGTAGAAGAATGGGCCTTGGCCCAAAATAGACTCCACTGAATTTTGTTGCTGATCTGAATAAAGGTGTGGATCCAGGATTTTTTATTTTTCATTTTCATGAACATTGCATGATAGGGCATTTTCCAACATTTTCATAAATTTTTCAGTGAATATTGTATGGATGTTGATGGCGGAGGTATACGCTCTACTTAGTGCCATTCTAGTTTAGTCTGTATTATTATTATTATTATTTTTTTTTTCCAAATTCGAGTGTACATATATTTCATGATTTTCCATTTTGTAATGATTCAAAGCACTCATTTTTATCGATTATTTTTTCTGGATTAACCATTATTTAATTTGATTTTGTTTAGTTGATTAACCTTAATTTTCCTGGTCAAGCAGACCCATCAACCGGTGGCAAGGAACTGCCCCAGCAAGGCCGTCCCTTGAGGTGAAATGATGCTCCCTTGCAGCGCCTCGCCACATCAAGGTGCTGGGAAAGGCGTGATGGTTTGGTTCCCGGGTGGATGCAGCACTTGCGTCTCCATCCAGTCAACGAGGCACCATAGTAGGCTCCATTTCACCCCGTGATCTTGTTATATGGGTATCACCCAGTGTTATACATGTTTATCTGGGTTACAGGCAACCATTGGGCTTGTAACTCAGTGCAGGGTCACTTAAAGTAAAAGGGAGGAGTAATAAAATGTGACAGGAAGAAAAGGGGGGAAATAGGAAGGGTGGAGGGCAGATAGAAATAGTATGATAAAGGTGTCGGAAGAAGTAGACAGCACTACGTTAAGTGAGTAGATTCTGGTGGCCACCACCTACCAGTATTTGAGTGGGCGGAACATGTTCGGGTAAGAAAGTTTTCTACTGCTGTTATTTTAGCTCGGAATATAAATGTTCATTCCCATTTGGCTGATATTATTGCACATTTTGAAAATAATAAAACATTGCATTTCAAAATGTACCTATTATTAGTTTAGGGGCTTTAGACCATCATGCCAAGGCATGGTGTACCACACACTTGTATAATTTTTTTTTGCTTAGTTTGGCGATATTATTTCCCTTGTTAGTACTAGGTTGGCAAATTTTGAGAAAAGCTAAGTAATGAGAAGTATTACTTTCCCATAAGCTTACCAAAAATGCACGTAGGTCCCCTGTCGAGTTAACAGATTCAGAGACAACACAATTTTAGTGCTTCGCTCGTTACAGCAATTGACGGAAAATCCGAAATTGGTCATCTATTAATGTTTTTACAACATTCTTTCTCCACTTTATCATTATTTATTGGCACCATTACTTTCGTCTGGGATTTTCTCTCTAACTCATTAGTTTTCAGTCTGAGAAGAGAAACTTGAGCCTAGGAATTTTTGTGCTTGTGATGTACTGGATAACTGTTCGAGAAATGGTAAACTCAAAATTCTCACTCCAAATCTCTCTCTCTCTCTCTCTCTCTCTCTCTCTCTCTCTATATATATATATATATATATATATATATATATAGATAGATAGATAGATATATATATAGATAGATAGATAGATAGATAGATAGATAGATATAGATATATATATATATAGATAGATAGATAGATATAAATATATATATATATATATATATATAGAGAGAGAGAGAGAGAGAGAGAGAGAGAGAGAGAGAGAGAGAGAGAGAGAGAGATTGCCTAAAATTTTAGAGCCAAAAAATGGTTCCCCAGTTAATGATCCATTATCATTAGTCTCCCTCTATTACACAGGTGAAGAATATCGTTTTTTTGGTATTATTATTATTCCAGCCTCAGAGTCTCGCAACGATTCCAGGTAAACCGGAGACTGCGCAAGGAATCTGAAGGGTCCAGGGTAAGTGTCCTGGCATGGGCCATTGTTGATAGAAATAAAAAATCCAAATCCTTTACGCACGGTGGAAGGACATGCCAGAAAGTTGTGAACGAGATAAGTTGGTCATGTCTACTGGAGAATTCAATGCGACCTGCACAAAGAATCTGAATGGCCCAGGTATGGGCCATTGCTGATAGAAAAAAATCCAAATCTCCCCAGTGGGGTCGACATCATTGTAAGAAAGAGTAGATGGAGACTAGTGACTGTCTGCAGGACAGTTACAGAGTTCTAGTTATTCTTCCTCTTAATGATAGATTAGTGATGTTTTTTTAAGTATTAGAAACTTCCACACACACACACACACATATATATATATATAGATATATATATATATATATATATATATAGATATATCCACTGCAGGACCGGCCTATCCCGACCGAAGTCGGGACGATACAACCAATGTATCTCTACCAAGTGGCTTAGGCTGTCTGGTGGAGATTGTATGTAGGGTGAGAAGTGCTTGTAAGTGTAACTGTAGTGTTGGAGTGGCTTTGGATGTGTGTATAGTCTGTGAACCAAGTGTAATCGGCCCGTGCAAGCCGACTGGGTGCAAGCATACTTTACAGTAAGTGACACTGGTTCAACCACAGCACCCCTTGTGTCCGCCAATGCAGCACGTGGCCGGGTGAATACTCCCAAAGTTTATTACCCTGGCGGGGCTCGAACCCTGGTTCACCCGTATACGAAACGCACACTCTACCACTGTACCACAGAGGCTCCATATATATATATATATATATATATATATATAGATAGATAGATAGATAGAGAGAGAGAGAGAGAGAGAGAGAGAGAGAGATACCTCTCTCTCTTTCTCTCTCTCTCTAAATCATGGGACCTTTGAGGATGACTGTGGTAATGTTACGGAAATCTTCTTTGGGCTGTCTGTAAACTATTGTACCATCTGCCTTTGTTGGGTGCCTCTGCTGCTCTGGAATGGGACTACACAGTTTACCTGTGTTATTCTCTCTCTCTCTCTCTCTCTCTCCTGTTTTTCTTTTACCTTGCATTTAACACCCCATTTCGAGCATCAAAAACTATTTTTTTTACCAGCATTCAGCGCCTTTTTTTGATTATTTCGTTCTGTTTTCACCTCGTTCACATTATTCTTATCTTTTTATCTTCTTACCTTCAACCGCGTTAACTTTTCCCGTTCATGGATCTTTCATTATTTTCCTTATCGTTATTCCCCTGTTTTCAAGTCACGATCATTAGATAAACATTTAATTACACATTTTCTCTTGCATTTTTAAATTTCATTATACTTTTTTTATGAGCTACTTTCGTTGGGATATAATTAATTTTCCTGTTCACTACGAATACCTTTCACTTCGATTGCTTATATCAATTGTGTTCTCAGAAATCACATTTGCCAACACAAATGCACTCGACAGAAAACCAAGGATTTAAAGGGTAAGATTTGCAGACATTTCTAATTACTTCCTGTATAACAATCTTTGTCTTTAATTGTCGACTTTCCCATGACTGTTTCTTTTTAATCCCATATAAACTGCTCTCGTTCTACCTACCAATCTTTCTCTTATAAACTTTTCTCCTACATTTTTTTTTTTTTTAAGATTAGGTTTTTGCAGCGTTTTATTACAAGTTACAGTCCTGTCTTCTTCCTGCTTATTTTGTTTATCACATGTTCCTTTTCCACATTTCCTTCTGCTTTTCAATATTTTCTTACTTCTCATCGCCAGTTCTCGATCTTGTTTTCTTTATCGCTTCTTGCTTTACTCCTCTGCCTCGTCCTCCTCTTCATGCTACACGTTACCATTCCTGTTTTTCTTCATCCTCATCATTTTCTTTTTCTTCTTTCTCCTCCTTTTCCTCCTTCTGCGGTCCCTCCTTTCTGACGTAAACTTCTTTCCTCACTAGTCATCTGCCCACCTCCTTTCTTTAAGGAAAATTTTCTTTTTCTGGTGTTTTTCTTAAGCTAAATTCTTCTGTTTTTCCTATTTCATTATCGCTTTCACTTTCCTCCTCCTCCACCATCATATCTCTTCCTCTTATTTCTTTAAACCGATTCTCTTTTCCCCTCTATCCCTTTCCATAACCTTTCTCTCCAACCTTCCTTTTCTTCTCCCTCTCGGTGTCCTCTCTCTGACACTTATCCCCCCTCCTTCTTCCTTTCCTTCCATCCCTCTTCCTTCTCTCTCTCTCTCTCTCTCTCTCTCTCTCTCTCTCTTTCCTGAACTTCATAGGATTATTTAATTTGAGACCCAACACAGTCCACGTCACTCACTAGTGTGTGTGTGTGTGTGTGTGTGTGTGTGAAAATAAACTCAATGCTATTCCATATGAAAGTATTGTGAAATAATCTAACTTAGGCAAATACAGTGTAATATTCTTCAAACTTAGTAAATTATATATATATATATATATATATATATATATATATATATATATATATATATATATATATATATATATATATATATATATATATATATATATATATTGTTACTGGCGTAGTTAACCCCAGTAACGAATAGGTGAAATAGAAAATGAGTGATAACGTAAGGAGACAGGCAAGCCATCAAGAAGATTCTTTGCCTTATCAGTTTTGCAGGCTGTAATGGTAACTCTTGTCCCCAGCTGTCCCCAACTGCGTTTACTTAGCGGTCACTGGACTGATAACACACCAGATGTTTTTCTCACAAATTAAGCAGAAAATCCCTCTTGTCCTTGAACTGTGGGTGTAACTTATAGTGTGGGAGGAGCTAAAACAGACTATATGCCAATAGAAGCCTAAATAACGTTTGCTCTGCCTTCTTGATGGCACGTCAGTGGTTTTGTATAATTTGTGGAACTTCGCCATTCTTCCCTTCGTAGCAGGTGCCTCTGTATTGGTGAGTGGCTGTAGACATTCCATAAGACAGCCTAGTGATTAATTAGCTGAGAGACACGGAGTAAGTCTGCTTTATAAGCTCAAGGAAAATGTGAAGAGACACATTTTGTCTCATTTTGTTCACACATCCCTGTACACACACTTTGTCTCATTTTTGCACACACATTCTTGTACACATTTTGTCATTTGTACACATTTGTCCACATTTACTGTCATGGTACACTTTTGTCACACTGTGTTGCACTTTTCCCCAACATTACTCAGTATGTGACTTTGATTACAAAACACACACTTTGTGCACCATTTCCCAGTTTTGGTTCACTCCTCCATTTACACTTGTGTGTGACTTAAATCTGGATTATTAAACTGAAGTCTCCACATTTCCTCTAGCTTTGTGAGTACTTAGCCTCCACTGAGTGTGTTCTGGTTAGGTAAGAAATAACTAATTTTATATTTGTATTCTGAGACCTGTATGAATCCTCCTTTTGTAAAATCAACCCTGGTTTCTTCATTGGTTGTGTATGTTATAGTGTACAGTAAAGTTAGTTTTCTTGTAAGCTTTACCTTATCTCTTTTGGTGATTAATTAAGGACTAAGAGTGCACCATAATATACACCCCATAACAATTTGGCGACCTCCTGGCCAGGATAGCTCTGAGACATAATATTGGCAACCTTGGCCATATACACAGTGCTTACTCTTACCTACTTTATTATAATCAGTAATCATGGCCCTAATGAATGATAGTGATGTGAAAGCATTTTTGGATTCTAAGCCTTCCCCAATCAGAGTTAAAACACTTACAAAACACGAGCTCATATTGCTTGCCCAGGCCTTACAGTTGAGATTTCCTGCCTCAATCACTAAGACTGAGTTACTTGATTTAATACTGGGCATCATGTTTGAGTAAGGTGAGTCCTCCATAGCTAGTTTTGAGCCATTTGATACTGCACAAGGCGTTGACCCTGAGCCTTTGGCATCGGAGATACCTGGCCCTAGTGAATTTTCTGCTCATGATATGGTGACAATGGGCAACTTGAGTTAGCCAGAATTAAGCTGAGAGAACTTGAAGTGCAAGCCAAAATGAAGGAAAAAGAATTACAGGCTGAAATGTGACAAAAGGAAATGGTTCACGAATTCAGACTGAAACACCCTGAGAGTTTACCTAGAGCTAATAGTTCATTCATTTCATTCATTCATTGCCAGACGCCATGTATCCCAAACGGGGTGGCCAAGGGCTTAGAGTTAATTGTTTTACAGGGAGGGGCAGTAATCCTCCACCAACCTCACTTGACGTAGGGATGCCAACAGCATTCATCTGCCAAGAAATCTTTTGATGTTGCTAGGAAGATTAAGCTAGTACCTCCCTTTAATGAGCAAGATGTCACTAAGTATTTCCATACAGTATGTTTGAAAAGGTGGCAGGTCGTCTCTCGTGGCCAAAAGACTCTTGGACAGTACTGCTGTAGAGTGTTTTGAAAGGAAAGGCTCAAGAGGCTTGTATTTCTTTATCTGTTGATCAAAGTGCTAACTATGATTCTTTAAACGATGCCATTCTCAAAGCATATGAACTCGTGCCAGAGGCATATAGGCTTAAATTTAGATC
Organism: Coenobita brevimanus; assembly: GCF_032717465.1. Classification (NCBI taxonomy): domain Eukaryota; kingdom Metazoa; phylum Arthropoda; class Malacostraca; order Decapoda; family Coenobitidae; genus Coenobita; species Coenobita brevimanus. Next base: position 18,178,189 of record NC_137043.1, on the reverse strand, counting down.
CACCTTTAAACAGAAAGATCAGACTCATGTGGAATATGCTAGAGTACTCACAGACTTATTTGATCAATGGTTGTATTCTACGAAAGTTGATGATTTCTGTAAACTTAAAGAATTAATGATCTTGGAGACCTTCACTGGTAAGATAGATAGGGATGTTGCTACATACCTAGTGGAGAAAGATTTAGATACCCTAGCTGAGGCTGCTGTTGTAGCAGATAACTATAGTATAATTCATAAGCATGAACGTAAGCCTCAGTTATTTGTTAAGGGTAGGAGAGTGAACCAACTATTTTTTGTGAACCCTTCTTCTGGTAAAGGGAAGTTAATGTCAAGTGAAACTATTGGGAACACTGCAACCCCAGAGCATGTTAATTCTACGAAAGTATGTGAGGACAGTGTTGCTAGAGGGTCAAGAAAAAGTGTCAGGTTTTGCCAGTATTGCCAGAAAACAGGGTACGTGGAGGATTGGGGCTGGAAATCAAGAGGGAAAAATTCTAATGTGAAACCCATTACTTTGGTAAACTTTTGGGGATCTTCTGACACCAACAGGGTGCAGCCAACTGCAGATATTGTTAGTGGTAGTCAGACACAACCCCAGCAGGTGCATATTGTTGATAATGTCAGAGTGGAGCCGTCAGTGGTGGATAGACAGACTCCTGTAGAGCCATTGTTAGACACTAGTAAGACTGGAGCAGTGCAGCCGTCAGGTTCAGGTGAGAGTGGTAATAAGACTCCATCAGTGTCCTGCCCCAAGCAGTACACAGAGTGACTCCTCTCCAGATCATTTATTTGCTAACTTCATATCTAAGGGGTTAGTTTCAGTTGATGGAAAAGGTGGTAAGGAAGTCACTATAGTGAGAGACATACGAGCTTCACAGTCACTAATGTTGAAGGGGACTGTTGATGTAGCTGACCCTAATGAATGTGTCTTGTTGCAGGGTATAGCTGAGTTTGTATCTGTTCCCCTAGTTGAGGTGAAGCTCCAGTCAGAGTTAGTTACTGGTTCAGTGCATGTGGGTGTTGTTGACCGGCTTCCTGTACAAGGGGTGACTATCCATTTGGGTAATGACTTGGTGGGAGGACAGGTGAGTGCTGTTCCCTGCGTGTCAAAAACTCCCCTGAGTGTGGATAGGACTAAAGAGTTGGAAGATACATGTCCTAAATTGTTTCCTGCATGTGCTGTAACCAGAGCTATGACAGCCAAAGCCAGCCATGAGAATGTTGACAGTAATGGCACTGGCAATGCCCATGATGATATTGGGCTTGGTGATGCCATTTTTACCCAGTTAAATGACTCAGAGGTTGATGATTCTGCCCAGACTGATGCAAGTGCAAAGTTAGCTGATTTGCAAAGATCTGATCCAGAGATTGCCACTTTAATTGACTCAGCAGTTAGGGGAGATGAATGTGAGTGTGAACTGACAGAGTGTTATTATTTGAAGCCAAACAACGTGTTAATGTGAAGATGGAGACCTCCTAATGTTCCTCATGATAACAAATGGGAGACTGTACATCAGATAATGGTTCCAAGACCCTATCGACAAAAAATTGTCCATTGCTCATGACTCTTCTTTAGCAGGTCACTTAGGGGTGACCCGGCAGCATTTTTACTGGCCTGGAATCCGTCGAGATCAGGGCTGGATTATGCTTAATAAGGGCCTGAGGCACAGATCAGCTTGTGGGCCCCCAACCTTAAATATATATGCACAGTAAGTAACAAGAACAAAAAATAAATGAATTGCTTGTTACTACTGTTTATTCAAAAACTGAAGTCCACAACTTTTGGTAACTTAAACACTTTTCTTTCATTCTAGAAAATTCTTCAATGATATCATCAAAATTCAACCAACCCTAAATATATATGTAAATTGCAAGAATAAAAAATAAATAAATTGCTTTGACTATTGTTTATTCGAAAATCTAAGTCCACAACTTTTGGTAACTTAAACACTTTTCTTTCTTTCTAGAAAATTCTTCAATGATATCAGAATTCAACCAACTGCAAATGTATATGTAAATAACAAGAAAAAAAATTGCTTGTTACTATTGTTTAGTCAAAAAAAAAAAAGTCCACAACTTTAGGTAACTTAAACACTTTTCTCTCTTTCTTGAAAATTCTTCAGTGATATCATCAAAATTAAACCAACCCTAAATGTATATGTAAATAACAAAAACAAAAATGAATAAATTGGTTGTTACTATTGTTTATTCAAAAATCAAAGTCCATAACTACTGGTAACTTAAACAAACACTTTTCTAGCTTTCTTTCTAGAAAATTCTTCAATGATATCATCAAAATTTGATGGCATATATTTTAATCCTCAGAATCTGGGGGCCCCTTGGAGTCTGGGGGCCTGAGGCCAGTGCCTCAAGTGCCTCACAGTTAATCCGGCTCTGGTCGAGATGTCTCCCGGTTCACGTCACACCTGTCAGCTAGTCGGTAAGAGCAACAAGCCCATCCCTGTGGCTCCTTTGATTCCTCTACCTGTGTTTGAGGCCCCATTCACTAGAGTCCTTGTGAACATTGTTGGCCCTTTGCCTAAAACCTCCTCAGGCCACAAGTATATCCTCACAATGTTAGACATGGCCACTTGATATCCTGAAGCCATTCCCTTGAGAAATATTTCAGCTAAATTGGTTGTAAAGGAGATGCTGATCTTTACCCGTTTTGGTCTCCCTAGGGAAGTTCAGTTGGATCAAGGCAGTAATTTTAATTCCAAACTCTTCAGACAAACCCTTAAGGAGCTAGGAATCTCACAGATCTCGTCCTCAGCATATCATCCTCAGAGTCAGGGTGCATTGGAGAGGTATCACCAAACTTTGAAGAGTATGCTCAGAAAACTATGTGTTGATGAAAAGGAATGGGACAAGTGTTTGCCTTTCCTACTTTTTGCAACCAGAGAGGAACCGAGCGAGTCCTTGGGCTACTCCCCATTTCAGTTAATCTTTGGCCATGAAGTGAGAGGTCCTCTTAAACTCCTCAAAAAACAATGGGTCAAGAATGATGACCAAATTAACATGCTAGACTATGTGTCAAAATTTAAAGAAAGACCGGCCTATAGTATGGAAGTAGCCAGGGCACACTTGGAGTCCTCTCAGAAGATGAAGAGGTGGTATAACCACTCTAAGAAAGTTTGGCACAGAGTGTTTCGCCCAGGCGATCAAGTTCTTGTCTTGCTTCCCATTCATGGTCAGCCTCTGCAGGGAAGTTTTGTAGGCTCTAGGCCCTTATATAGTGGTAAAGAGGGTAGGTGAAGTAAAGTATGTCATTTTAACCCCAGACAGGAGGAAGAAATGAAGATTGTGCCATGTAAATATGTTGAAGGAGTACCACAGGCGAGACGTGGACCCCCCTAGTGCTGCATGTGTGGTGTCAGCTGTCGAGTTGGTAGAGGACGAGGGCTGCCCTTTGACTTTGGACCAGATGACCAGTTGGACAGAAAAGCAGAATGCTTGGAGTTCACTGATAAACTCTCCCACTTGACTGCAGAGCAGTGTGCCAAGCTTGTTGCCCTTCTCAGGAAGTTCCCTGATGTCTTCCGGGACACCCCAAGACGGACGGAAGTGGCGCAGCATGATATGGACATTGGAAATGCCAGCCCTGTAAAGCAGTCCCCCTACTGGGCTAGTCCTCAGAAGCAGACCATTATTCAAGAGGAACTGAACTACTTGTTGTAGCAGGGGTTAATTTAGTCCTGCCAAAGTGAGTGATGCTCCCCGGTCATAGTGGATCCAAAACCTGATGGATCACATCGCTTTTGTATTGATTATAAAGTCAGCTCCCTTACCCAGACTGATACCCGCTTCCTAGGGTAGATGATTGTGTGGACGCGATAGGCAGTGCTAAGTTTATCACAAAATTAGATTTGATGAAGGGATATTGGCAAATCCCTGTCACAGAAAGGGCCCAAGAAATTTCCTGTTTTGTGGTTAGTGGCAATACTTTTAAATGTAAGGTCATGCCCAGTGGTATGAAGAAGGCTCCTGCCACCTTCCAAAGTCTGATGAATGATCTCACCAAGGACTTGGATGGTTGTGTTACTTATATTGATGATGCTGTTATTATTAGTGACACCTCCGAATAACACTTGAGCCAACTAGATGCTTTACTGCAGAGACTGTCCTCTGCTAATTTAATGCTTAATTTAACTAAATGTGAATTTGTGAGGGCTCGAGTGCAGTACCCAGATTATATGGTCGGTTTAGGCCAAGTGAGTCCACTTGATGTTAAAGTTCAGGCCATTGTCAATTCCCCCAACCCAAAAATAAGAGAGAGTTGCACCGATTCTTGGGTATGGTATGGTACTACATACATTTTGTCCTGAACTTCTCTGATCTTGTAGCTCCCCTCACTGATTTGTTAAGAAAAGGAGCCAAGTATGAGTGGAAGCCAGAATGTGAGGAAGCCTATTCTAAAGTTAAAGCCATCCTGTCAAGTCACCCAGTGCTTCAAGCTCCAAATTTTGACAAACCCTTTAAATTAGCTGTTGATGTCAGTGGCCTAAGGGCTGGTGCAGTTTTGCTTCAGGATAATGATCAAGGCTTTGAGATGCCTGTGTGCTATTTTAGCAAAAAATTCAATAAGACCCAGAGAAATTATTCAACTATTGAAAAAGAACTCCTTGTACTCATACTTACCCATCAACACTTCTTTGTGTACAGTATGTTGGTCCAGGGTCAGGTGATGTTGTAGTGTACACTGATCACCACCCTCTGAAATTTTTGTCCCGATTTAAGGACAAAAATCTTAGGCTTACCCGCTGGGCCCTTTCTTTGCAACAACACTCCCTTGACGAATGACATGTAAAAGATGTTAGTAATGTTTTAGAAGATTACCTGTCCAGAACTTAGACTGTACAGTATCCAGAAATTTCCCCTTAGGAAATTTCTTCCCTCAGGAAGGGAGGTGTTATTGGTGCAGTTAACCCCAGTAGCGAATGTGTGAAATAGAAAATGAGTGATAACGTAAAGAGACAGACGAGCCATCAAGAAGATAAATTCTTTTCCTTATCAACTTTTCAGGCTGTAAGGGTAACCCTCGTCCCCGGCTGCGTTTACTTAGCGGTCACTGGACTGATAACACACCAGATGTTTTTCTCACAAATTAAGCAGAAAATCCCTCTTGTCCTTGAACTGTGGGTGTAACTTATAGTGTGGGAGGAGCTAAAACAGACTATATGCCAATAGAAGCCTAAATAACGTTTGCTCTGCCTTCTTGATGGCATGTTAGTGGTTTTGTATAATTTGTGGAACTTCGCCATTGGATTCCCTTCGTAGCAGGTGCCTCTGTATTGGTGAGTGGCTGTAGACATTCCATAAGACAGCCTAGTGATTAATTAGCTGAGAGACACGGAGTAAGTCTGCTTTATAAGCTCAAGGAAAATGTGAAGAGACACATTTTGTCTCAGTTTGTACACACATTCTGTCTCATTTTTGTACACACATTGTTGTACACAATTTGTCATTTGTACACATTTGTTCACATTTACTGTCACGGTACACTTTTGTTACATTGTGTTGCACTTTTCCCCAACATTACTCAATACGTGACTTTGATTACAAAACACACTGCTTGTGCACCATTTTTCAGTTTTGGTTCACTCCTCCATTTACACAAGTATATGATTTAAAACTTTTTCTGAAGTCTCCACGTTTTTCGAGCTCTGTGAGTACTTAGCCTCCACTGAGTGTGTCCTGGTTAGGTAAGAAATAACTAGTTATATTTGTATTCTGAGTCCTATATGAGTCCTCCCTTTGTAAAACGAACGCTGGTTTCTTCGTTGGTTGTGTATGTTATAGTGTACAGTAAAGTTAAGTTAGTTTTCTTGTAAGCTTTACCTTATCCCTTTTGGTGATTAATTAAGGGCTAAGAGTGCACCATAATATACACCCCCATAACAATATAATTATATATGTATATAGATAGATAGATAGATAGATAGACTGATAGATAGATAGGTAGATAGACAGATAAGTGGATAGATATAATTTACTAAGTTTGAAGAATATTACGATGTATTTGCCTAAGTTAGATTATTTTTCACAATACTTTCATATGGAATAGCACTGAGTTTATTTTTGTACACACTGTGGCTTCAGTGATCCATTGTCACCTGAGTTAAATTTCCTACCGTTAGCTTGAATAAAATAACGATAAAAGATGAGACATGAGAGGGTTATAAAGGTTTCACATCAGTAAGAATCAATATAAAGGAAAACTTATTTATCTTTTTCCTCTTTTCTTTTTTCTCTTCATTGTGAGGGTAATTGTAAAATTTTGGCGGGGGGGGGGGCAGTGTCTGTGTGACAATGGTATAACAATTCTTTTATTCTTGTTGCCTCCAGACGATTTTCTTTTGTCTAGGAGAGACTGGAAAGTTTAACATAGCCTTTACTATCCAGTTTTTAACAATCGTTTGCAAGTAAAAAAATAAAGAAATAAAATAAACAAGTTATCGTGTTAAGGGATGTTATATTTCTGTTATCGTTTTAATTATCTTTTTCCGTGGAGTCAAAGAATGATGTTATTTTTGTGCTTAGTTTTTGCTGCACTACTACTACTACTACTACTACTACTGCTACTGTAATAATAATAATAATAATAATGATAATGATATTTATGAGTTTTTATGATGGTAGTGAAGCATGTGTAAGGTCAATGGGCATGTAAATGAATGGTTCACGATCGGTGTGGGTGTGCGACAAGGTTGTGCGATGTCCCCATGGTTGTTCAATGTACATATGGATGAGGTGATGAGAGAGTAAAAACACGAGTGATGGAGAGATGGATGGCGCTGGTAATGAATGGTGATGGATGGAATGTCTCAAATTTGTTGTATGCTGATCATGCAGTACTGCTTGCGAGTACCGGACAAGAACTTGGTAGGCTAGTGCAGAGTTTTGCTGATGTCTGTGAGCGTCGTGCCTTGAGGGTAAAGGTCGAAAAGATTAAAGTGATGGTTACTGAGAGAGAAGGTGATATCCAGTGTGATATTTCCGTGAATGGAGAGAGACTGGAATTGGTGAGAGAGTTCAAATACCTGAGTACAGTGATGGAAAAGAGAGGAAAATGCGCAAAGGAAGTTGAAAATAGAGTGACACGAAGAAGAAAAGTAGCTGGTGCAATGAAGGCCTTGATAAGAAACAGAAGCTTGAGTGTTGCAGCTGCACGAGGCTTACATGAAGGAGTGTTAGTTCCAATTTTAACATATGGATGTGAGGCTATGGTGTGGCATGAAAATGAAGTCAAGAGTAAAAGCAGTGGAGATAGGAGTGCTGAGGAATGTATGTAGACGGAGGGTGGATAGGATACTAAATAATGTGATTCATGAAAGATGTGGAGTGAGGAAGTCTGTGTACATAAGAATCGAAGAGAGTGTTCTGAGATGGTATGTTCATGTGGAGAGAATGGATAATAATAGAGTGGTCAAAAGGGTATATCTGAGCGAATTTGAAGGAAGGAGGAGGCGAGGTAGGCCAAGGAGAAGGTGAAGGGATATGGTGGTTGGGTGTGTGAGGAAGAGAGGTTTCGAAGTCTGTGAGGCTAGGGAAATGACAAGAGATCGAGCTGGCTGGATGAATGTTGTAAGGAAAAGTGCATGATCAGGGATTTGGCACCCTTTTTTAACGTGGCAGTGTCCAGATTTACTCAACTGGATACGTTTATGTGAAGCTACAGAACGTGGTGAATGTTTTTGGCATATCCGATAAAGCCAGGATTCCGGGGGCTTGAATGACGAGTGAATGGAAGTGTGGCCCATTGGACTGGGCAAATTTGGGCTGTCTGGACACTGCTACTCCTCATCCTGCCCTAGGGTGGGATAGGAGGTCCGGATGATGATTATTGTTCTTTCATTCATGATCAACTCCAGTGTTGTCCCATGAGGAGCGAAGGAGCCCGAGGCTAGGCAAGTTGGTCCTGACATTTAAGACGAGAGCGACCAGCCTCACTCATCCCTGAATGGAATTGTGTGAGCAATAAACCCCAGCCTTCCCTTGGATATAAACCTACACCGGCTCAGCCCCATTGGAGTGCCGTAATTACCCACTAAACCACCAGGCGCCCTTGTTATTATTATTATTATTATTATTATTATTATATAATTATTGTTATCATTATTATTATTATCACCGTATTATCTTAATTATTATTATCACCATCAAATCACCATCCCCGACACCGTATCCACCATTGTTATTATTATTATTATTATTATTATTATTTTTAATATTATTATACATATTATTATTGCTGCTGGTTGTCGGTCGAGGGCGTAAATTTTTCAATTTGTTGAGGCATTCTGACGGTAATAATATACTGTATTATTTTTATTTTACTTTGGCATAAAATTGCTATCACTTCATTTTACAACACATTAACCCTGCACAATAATTTTTGACACAAAAGAAGTGTTCTGGAATGGATGTAAGACCGAAGCTCTTTCTTTTTCTGTCACTGAGCTACGTGATATGAGCTGCATTATGATGAAAGTCTTTGCCGGATGAAGGTGAAAGAACTATGATCTTTTTTTTTTTTTTTTTTTTTTTTTTTGGCTTTTTAAGCTCGGTGACGTTTTTTTATTATATTATTGGCACTACCAAGCTCGGAAAGACTCTCTTCTCTCAGTTATATAAAATTCGTCTGGAGATAGGCGGAATTAAATACTAGACTTACCCTGAGGATGAGAGGGTTAATGGTGGCAGTATTTATACTTTCACAAACTTATGACTCAGTTCTATTTTATTTATTTGTTTGTCGTTCCTCCCGCTTCCTTTCCCTTCCCTCTTTTAAAAAATCCAACTCCACAGCTAAAAGCCAGACTTTCTTTTCCTGCATCAGCACAACATTTACAGATGTGGCCATTAAACCCACTGTCGTCCTCCTTACTCAGGCCCTCGGGAAAACAAGATCAGTATCAGTATTCATGAATGATCTGAGTCAGTTTCTACGATACATGAAATTCTCCATTCAGTATTATTACGAAGCGTTTTTGTTTATCTCCTTTACTACTATAACATTCTTTATATTTGGGCTGTGAAGTATTTGGTTGGTATAAGAGTGTAGATAAAAGTATAACCAAGCAATCGTATTACAACTTTTGTCTGGAAAAGGGTATTACTACAGAACAAGGATCTGTATTTATAAATTATCTTTACCTCAATTTGTATTAAAATTCTTGCTTATGCTTTGATCTTTACCCTTAAGGCAAACGGACACTTCAAAACAAAAATATATGTAATGCTGAAATGATAAAAAACCAAATTTATCATGATTATAATTACCTGCAGTAGTGACTTGTCAGTCGTAGAAATTGGCTAAGATTCTTTATAAAGACGATCTCTGGCTGCTGAAAGATTCCCCAGGATATGCCCATAGTGGTTCCACACATAATAATTGTCACCGTTATTATTTTTATCTTTATCATCAGTCATCATTCACATCATGATTATCATTATCATCATCATAATCTGCTTGATCATCATCATCTCTCCATCCTTGTTGTTGTTGTGCCAGCTTTATCTGGAGGTTGGTCATATATATTGTTTTTGTTTAACGGCCATGCCACGTTGAGTACACCGCTTCCCGTCCGATCAGCGAAGTTAAGCAACGTTGGGTCTGGTTAATACTTGGATGGGTGACCGCCTGGGAACACCAGATGCTGTTGGCATCCCTACGTGTCAAGTGGGGTTGGTGGAGGATTAGTGCCCCTCCCTGTAAAACAATTAACTCTAAGCCCTCGGCCACCCCATTTGGGATACATGGCGTCTGGCAATGAATGAATGAATGTTTAGGTATACCATTTTAGCACATCCTATTAAACTCTATGCTCAACAAACTTCACACTTCCACATCGCACGAATGTATATATATATTTTTTTATCATATTCAACACAATGGGAAACTTTAAATCTTTCAGTCTTTTGACGCGTTTGACATTATATTCTTGCTGCTGCTAGACTCTGGTTACTCAGTTTAGGGGAAGCTTTTCAAACTGTGTGGGTGTGCTATAGCCTTCATAAACCTCCTCAGTGACAAGATGTTCCCATAATTTAAATGAAAATTTTTGGAAGTAGCAAAAATAAAGCCAAACAGACGTCATCAAATTGAAGGGATCAATCTGTCCCTTTAGCTGCCCTCATTTGGTACTATAATGGTGCCATTTCAAGTCCCACGCATACGTTGACCTGGACACTAACACATCATCATGCTGTCCTCTTGCAGCCTGAATAGCTCAAGAAGTAAGGACCAAGACTTGTGCCAATCGACTGCACAAGGGTCGTTAAGGGTATAAGTCTGTTGAGTGTTGTAGGTAAGGTGTATGGTAGAGTGTTAATTAAGGGAGTTAGAGAGGGTACAGAGGGAGTGATTGGTAATGAGCAGTGTGGCTTTAGGAGAGGGAGAGGATGCATGGATCAGGTGTTTGCTGTGAGACAGGTGTGTGAAAAGTATTTAGCGAAAGATAAGGATGTGTTTTGGGCGTTCATGGATTTAGAGAAAGTGTAAGATAGAATTGATAGGGAGGCTTTGTGGACTGTTTTAAGATTGTATGGACTTGATGGAAGGTTACTAAAAGGAGTGATAAGTTTTTATGTAAATAGTAGAGCGTGTGTACGAGTGGGAAATACTGTGAGTGATTGGTTTCCCGTGAGAGTGGGGCTGCGGCAGGGATGTGTGATGTCACCTTGGTTGTTTAATATTTATATGGATAGTGTTGTAAGGGAGGTGAATGCAAGAATTTTAGGTGGAGGTCTGAGTCTGGTGAACCTTGATGGTAGAGAGTGGAATCTGAATCAGCTGCTGTTTGCAGATGATACTGCACTGGTGGCTGATTCAGAGGAGAGATTGAGACAGTTGGTAGAGGGGTTTGGAAGCGTGTGTGATAGGAGGAAATTGAAAGTAAATGAGAATAAGTGTAATGTGATGAAGTGGACGAGGTTGGTAGATGGTAGGGGGATGAATATAGTTTTGCATGGTGAGTTGCTTGAGGAGGCCGAGTGTTTTAAGAATTTAAGGTCACATGTTGCTGTGGATGGAAGAATAGATGCAGAAGTGAAGTTTAGAATGCATGAAGTAGGAAAGGTGCTGGGAGGAATGAAAAGTGTTTAAATGTAATTCGCTTAGAATGGATGTAAAGAGAAGGCTGTATGAGGGTGTTATTGTACCGACCGCATTGTATGGGGCTGAAACATGGAATATGGGTGTAGCAGAAAGGAAAAGTTTGAATGTAATGGAGATGAGGTGTCTGAGAAGTATGTGTGGAGTGACGCGTATGGGTCGAGTGAGATATGACGAAGTGCGAAGGAGAACTGGAGTTGTGCGGGAGATGGCTGATCGAGTTGAGCAGAGGGTGTTGTGATGGTTTGGGCATATGGAGAGAATGGATAATGAGTGATTGGTGAACTAGATAACTAGGTCTGATGTGAGAGGTGTAAGGCTGAGAGGAAGACCACGAATAGGATGGATGGACAGTGTAAAGAGAGTGTTGGATGAGAAAGGGATGTCTGTTGAGCAAGGAAGAGTGGCTGTGCGTGATAGAAATGAATGGAGAGAAATTGTGAATGAATAAATGATGACGCAGCCCTGAGGGGATATTCTCCGGATTTGTCTGATCAGCTGATCAGGTCAGGTGCGGGTAAGGGGATGGGTCTATTATGATGTGGCAGGGGTAAACCAGCTCTGCTGTCGGGCCCTGCTGCTGATGTCACTGATTGCACTGCGCAGTTGACCCTCGTGCAGTGTGGTGCGATGAGGATCTGTCCCTTCTACCTTTTGGGGCTAAGATGTGAATGAATGTGTATGAGTGGATGAGAAAATTGGAAGTGTCATCCTGTCTCGGCTACCTCCCTTTCCTTGGGGGAAGCAGCCTAGGTATATAGATAGATAGATCCTGATTATGAAAGCGGCAGTGAATAAGGTAATGAGAATAGAATGGAATAACATAATAACATAACACATCCAAAACAGCGAAACCTTAAATTAGTAAATTTCGCGAAGGTCAGCTCTACAGCAGTATTCCACCTACAGTCGGACAAGTTTTTTAAAGCAGAGCGTGTCAGACAAGCCTTACAATGTTAGAAAATAAGTTGGTAAAAACAAAATGCACTAGTAAGAGATATAACATGTTCACTCCCCCAAAAAAGTATCGGCACCGTTGGGTACGGTAGTTGTGAAAATGAGCAACTTCTGCAGGCACACTTGAGTCTAGGTGCCTCAAAACATATACCACCCAGTAAGTGAAACTTTCTGCAAGTTTGAGTTCTAATAATTACGAAATATAATATCTGCACTAATAATTACAGGATGCCCCATATATCACAATGCTTCATCCATGTTTCAGAATGATACGTGCTGTAAGAGTGCCGATACTTTTTTGAGAGGGTGTACATGTAGGGAAGCCTTCATACTTTTAACTAAAAATCGTTCAGAGGGCGCATACCTCTGCCAGTGCCATTGCCATTAAAAAGGACCCGGATCCGGATCCGTGGATATAGGATCCGGATCCGGATCAGCCCCCGAATTTAATCAATTCTTTCTTGGTCCATGACCCACCTTTCCACAAATTTCATTAAACTTCATTGAGAAATTTTGGAGATATTGTGCGGAATACTCCAGAGCCAGATCGGCCCCAAAATTAAACATTTTTTCCTTGGCCCATGGCCCACCATTTCACAAATATCATCAATATCCGTTCATAACTTTTGAGTAAACCCGCATCCCGATCCGTGGATAATGGATCCAGATCCGTGGATAACGGATCCGGATCCTCCTCCATATGTACTCATTTTTTTCTTGGTCCAGGGCCCAAATTTCCACAAAATTTCATTGAAATTCATTGAAAACTTTTGGAGATAATGTGCGGGATACTCCTGATTCGATTACGGATCCTCCCCCAAACTTTAATGACTGGTTTCTTGGTTCATGGCCAACTTTCCACAAAATTTCAAAACCCGTTCATAACATTTTGAGTGATTCTGCTAGCAGACAGACAGCCAAACAGACAAACCAAAGCAGGGGTAAAACATAACCTCCTTGGCGGAGATAAATATAAAGCTGGACGTGCTGGCTCTAATACAAAACTGTCATGTATGTATGCTAAAGAAACAGAGCATGAAGACATTACAGAGGAGTAGAATATGTTAGAGAGAGAGAGAGAGAGAGAGAGAACGTAGCCTATACAGATAGAGGAGGAGGAGGAGCAGGAGGTCGGGAACGGTGTGTCTGAACGTGACGGGAGCATAAGACAGGAGGGATGGAGAGGGCGAGCGACGTGGAGGGACAGGATAGCGGAGAGGAGTGACAGAAAGAGTGTGAGATGGACATTTTGCGGAGATGAAGAGGAGGTTATGAAGGTGGAAATGGGAGAATAAGGGAAGGAAGAAAGGAGGGGTGAAAAAAAAATAAAGAAAGGTGAAGACTGAGAAGTGTGGATTGAAGGAAAAAGGAAAGGATGAGGGAAGGGAGACTAAATAATGATTGATGGAGGCAAATACAGTATAATAAATGAGGGAATTGTATGGTGGTTGAAGAAAGAAGAGAAAATGACTGAAAGAGTGGATGACGGTGGGCGGAAAGGGAGATAATTGGAGGTAAAGAAAGGAGCAAGAAGAGATAGAAGTAAGAAAAGAGTGTCAGGAGAAATTAGAAAGAGGAGGAAGAAAAAGGATGAGGGTGATGGTAAGAAAAGATGGAAAGAAAGTTGGAAGAGAAATTAAAGGAGAGACGGAAGGAAGACGGGAGGATGAGGAAATTGAAAAAGGCAGAGGAAAGAGAAGGAGGAGGGAAGGAGAAGAGAGAGAGAAAGAGGGTGTAGGGAAGGAGAGGAGAGAGAAGGAGGGAAGATGGTAGGAGCGAAAGATTATAACTGAATGGGGGAAGGGGTCAGGAACGGTGAAAGTACGAGGATCAGGGAAACTTAAGGGCGTCCTGGATTTCTTTCTTAGTGAGAGAGAGAGAGAGAGAGAGAGAGAGAGAGAGAATGATTGGTTATCGATATTACAATCTAGGAAGAGAAACAGAGAGAGAGAGAGAGAGAGAGAATGAATGTAATGGATATTAAAATCGATGGTTGTTTCATATCGGTGTTATACAAATGTAGTGTATTTTTTAACCCACTCACTCGGATGACTCATTATTTTTGTTCTTGTTGCCACTAGTCAATGATTCAGCTCGAGAGTCAGCTTTTAGCGGAGTTAATATAAGCATACATTATCGTATCTTTAACAATCCACCTTGTAAGACTTACGCAGCTGAATTAAAGTACATGGAAAATGAAAACAAGAGGAACCACTCAGAGTGCAACACCCGTACCAAACAAATGATGTAAGAAACGAATATTTGACTTTGTCCTGTTAACTTGACTTTTGACCGATTGTACTCACATTCAAACTGATTTATTCAGCCTTACCCTCAACCCTTCAACAAGTTAAACTTAAATTTGAAAAAAAATAATAATAATATGAAGAAAACAAAACCTTGAGCTAACATAAGTCAGTCACTCAGTGACCTTGAAATTTGTCCTATTGTTCTCAGAATCAGATATCTTCAATATAACTTACCCTTCAGCCCTTCCACCATGTTTGGGCCAGATTGAATAAACTCTTATTGAGCAATATGGCCAAGCATTCGATCCTGTCCTGTTACCTTGACCTTTGACACATGGCTCACATCCTTTCATCCTTGCTTTCCCTTGATCCCGTCCACAGAGTTTAGTCTAAACTGAGCAAAAACTGCTTAAGCTGACCATGGTATGCAGGGAGAGAAACTGGAAAAATTTTACAAGTACTTCACCGAACTTCTAGTCTTAGAAAACGAGTTGTCAGATGGGATTTTAGGTAGTAAGAATATTTACACAAGCTACTGCTCGAACTCGAATTAACTGAGTCGGCAGCAGCAGCAGCAGCAGCATGAGCAGCTTCGCATGGAATGTAAATTAAGTTGTGCTGATTGGTAAAACAAAGAACACGGGTAGCGCTAAGCCAATACTCTCTCTCTCTCTCTCTCTCTCTCTCTCTCTCTATATATATTGACTGTGGGTTTTATATATATATATATATATATATATATATATATATATATATATATATATATATATATATATATATATATATATATATATATATATATATATATTGACTGTGGGTTATTTGGTGTTAGGTGGTGGGGACCATCATCCACCCACCTGATGTAGTGCTGCCTACTTCTTCCATCACTTTTATCATTCTATCTCTGTGTCTGGCCTCCCCTCTTTCTACACGTCTATATTTGTATCTCTCATCATTTCGATGACTTTTATTACTCTTCTTTTCGTTTCACGTGACTCAGCACCAAGTGATAAACCTATTGGTTTCCCGTAACCCATGAAACTATTTACAAAGCTGGGTGGTAACCACACAGCCATATAACAGTGTGATGTGAAGATTGCTATTGTACCCCTTCTTACTGGGTGGAGCGACGGAAACGCGGCGTACTTTCGGAAACCAAACCTCCACACTTTCCCTCGTCTGGGGAAATATACTGTATTAAGATATTTGTAATAAGATACTAGAGTTGTCCAGACTATGAGAAGGGTAACGGTACCAGTATTAATAGTCTCATGTTTCTATAACTGAATATTATACGAATAAACACATCTGGTATTAGTTACTCGTACAGTAATATACTGGAGTTATTCTAATTCTGAGAGCATTAGTGGTAACAGTATTAACATTCTTAGTTTTATACATCGCTCCCAGTAGAACTGAGTCATAAGCTGAAACAAATTAATAGGGTTGTACCACGAGAAGTTTAAAAGATTGTTGTAAGATTCATATTGGAACTGTGAAATTCAAACCAAATACCGGAAGCTCAAGGCAATGTCAATAAATTTCCAAAGTCTACGGGAATTTCAGCAAACGGGAATTACGATAAAAGGAGAATACCCGACAATGGAATATACTGGAGCGAGATTATCGTGGTGGGTATGAGATGAAGGACGCAATGGGAAACTGTGTTGCGGTGGGAAAGAGAGGAGGCGGAGGGAGGGATGAAGGAAGGCGACGGATGTTGCTGAAGGCGGGTGGATGAGGAAAATTTTGGGGGAGGAGCTGGGTGACAGATAGTGTGAAGGAGGGGTGAGATGGGTAGGGGTGAGGGTAGATGACGGTTGATGGGGGAGAGTGGAGAGGATGAGGAGTAAGTGAGTGAGAGATGAGAGTCGGGCGAAGGCGGGTGGGGGAATAAGATGGATGTGTGACGAATAGAGTGAGTGCTGATGGATGAGGAGGGTGACAGATGGCGGTGTCAGGAGAAGAGATTCGGAAATGGTGGGAAGAGGGTTAGACGAGAGAGTGGAGTTAAAGGGTGAGTGTGAGGTGATGGGAGAAGAATGAGGGATGGGGTCTGGGGAACGGGGGTGAAGTCCTGGAACTCTATATTTATTGGCTTCGTTTGGTGTGTGTTTCTTGCATCACTTACGATATTCGTAAAGAGAAGAGTTTCGTGAATCTTCTTGATTGTCCACAGAGCTTGAAATTTGATATGAAGGAGACATTATTTTATTCCTGGCACTGTCGGACGATTCTGTTCAGCTTAGGAGTGGCCTTCAGTCGTGTACTGGATTAAAATATTGAGTTTGATGGCGTCCTTTTTGGCTAGTTCATGTTACCCACAGACGACTATATTCAGTATTGGGGGCTTTTGAACTGGATGGGTTTCTTTTGGCTTTTATATTTTCCTTTCTGCAGATTTTTAAAAATCGTTTGCTAGTAGCCTGATTACAATGTAATTGATTCACCACAGACAAGGTGTTTTTGATTAAATTGTTATCCTACTTTCCAAAACCTGTAACTCTCTTTCTGTTTGGCCAGCTACCTAAAAACACATCATCGTATTATCTATCTATCTATCTATCTATAGCCCGACGCCCTAATCCCGCAAAGGGTGGCCGCAGAGAAAACGCCTCCAAGTCGCTCTGTCACCCACCATTTGACTCCCCTCCCCTCAACTCACCCCCCCCCTCCCTCATATACCTCTCAACTCCATCCCTCCACCTCATCCTCGGTCTACCTCTCCCTCTCCCTCCCTCCACCTCACCTACATACACCCTCTTAGTCAGTCTTTCATTCTCCATTCTCTTCACATGTCCAAACCACCTCAGTGTATTTCTCCTAATCTTCTCAACCAGATCCACATCCATCCCACAGCGTTCCTTCACTTCTTCATTCGTCAAAAAAGCGAACATCATCGTACTAACGTTGAAGAAATTTGAGAAGTATAGTACAATTTTTCGAGATTATCACGAGTGAGCGTGATCAGCGAAGCGATGTTTACATTCAGCTGAGAAATGAGCGGTCCAGCACGACCCGGCCCGGCCCGACACAACACGGCCCGACAGCTAGGATTTTCAAAGGCTAATAACTTCCTACTGTGTGAGATAGAGAAGAGATTCCATTCCCAGGTAGTAGATACATTCAGTGAATTTTGGTTTAAGACATATATTTACTCATAAGACAAAACAATCCCCTTGGAATCCCAGCTTTCCAAGGGAATGCATCGAGGGCTTCAATGGACATGCTCCATTATGAAATCGATTTAAAGTACTATGAAAGTGGCACATGCGAGGTATGAGCCGTTGTTCACTTTCAAATGTTGATTGTGCGCGTGTGCGCTCGTGCCTGCCTCAGTGTGTGTGTGTGGGGGGGATGCGTGAGTGTGAGAGATAATGAGAGAAGATAAATATTTGAGCTCAATTATTCTTCTGTTATTGTTAAACTACCTCACCAGAAATGTTGAAAGTTCACGCCATGATAAGATTATGATGATAAGGGTACGTGCTGTGGGCCACAAAAGTGTCGGTGTACAAGGGGTCCGACGCTTGTCGAAAACATTTGAACAACTGTTGTAAATTACCAATGTCTCACTGTGTATTAACATATTTTATATAAACATAACATTTGCTATGTTTGCAAGAGGATATTGCTACTTGGTTATTCATGACACCTCCAGACATCAGGGCTACCAACGTGTGGTAGGTCGGACACTAATATTTCAGTGACCTTCGTTCTGTGTTGCCAAATGTTCGCATATTGAGCACCGATACTTTTGTGACCCATAGTACAAATGCTCGCTCGCTCGTCGCGCTGTCACAAAACACACTTTACTGGTATAAGGAAGAGAGAGAGAGAGAGAGAGAGAGATGAGGAGGGGATCGACTAGTGGAGCAATCATGACTAAATGATAAAGGGAACGAGACCTCTCCTACTCAGTACAGGGAACCTTCGTTCGTATTCTCTCTCTCTCTCTCTCTCTCAAAAAAAAAAAAAAAAAAAAAAAAAAAGATAAGGAAATGGTTGGGGTGAAGATGGGGATGAAGAGGAGGAAAGAAACAGGGAGAGAAAGGAGGAAATATAGAAGGTTGGAGGAGAAATGAATGCCAAGGAGTACAGAGGAAAGCCAACAGAAACAGACTACCGGTTCTGTCGAGGTTGTCAGCTATAGGACAGTGAATAAGTAAAAACACGAGAAGTTGGAAGAGACAGGACCCAGGCGCAGGAAGGAACATAAAACCACAAAAGCACGAGGCTGGGGAGACTTGCGGACAGGAGGGAAAGGGTGAAATATGGGACTCGAGATAGGGGACGTGGTTTAGAGGCAGGGTGATTTACCGGGGGATGAAGGGGAACCAGGAAGAAGGGAAAGAGAGTGAGAGAGAGGAAAAGAGAGCGAAAAAAGGAGGATTTAGTTAGAAGGGAAACGGCAGAAGGAAGGAAAGAAGGAAAAAAGGAAAGAAGATAAATGTGGGAAGGAGGGAAAGGGAGGAGGGAAATATGAGGAGTGAAGAAAAGGACAGAGGAGTAAAGGAAGGAGGAATTCAGACAAGGAAAAGAAAAATAACTGGAGGTAGGAAGATAAAGGGGGCGGGAAATAAGAATACAGAAGAAAATAAAAGGAAAGTAAATAATATGATGATTGAAGGAAGAAAGGGAACATTGGGAAAGGAAGCGTGAAGGAAGGGGACAAATTTATTAGAGAGAAAATGAAATTAGAAGCTGGGGAAGGAAGGAATGCAGAGGAGGAATAAAGGAGATGAGAGATGTCATAAAGAAGGATGTGAACGGAGGAGGATTTAGAGAAGAAAGGAGGGGAAAAATGAACTATTAAGACAAATATAGGAGAGAGAGAGAGAGAGAGAGAGAGAGAGAGAGAGAGAGAGAGAACAGTTGTTAGAAAGAAATAATGAAGGAAGTGAAGAGAATAGGACAGAAGCAATAAACTAAAGTAGAGGAACAAGATTCTCAATAGAGGAAGGAAGAGGAAAGATGAAGGAAGAAAAGGAATAAGGGAGGAGTAGGAATAAACGCCAGGAGAGAGGTATCAAGAAGGAAAGGAGAAAACTACTAAGAAGGAAAAATAAAATACATTGAGAAGGAAGAAAGATAAGCGTAAGAAAAAAAAATGGAGGGGAAAAGCGAGAAACTTTGGAGAGGAAACAGTGAAAGAAAAAGGAATCTGCTCGAGAGGAGAGAAAAATGATAGCACTTGAGGGGGAACAGAAGAGAGGGAAAGGAAGACGAGGACGATGTGAGAAGGAAAGAAAGGAGGGCAAGCAAGAGGATGAAATGAAGGAAAGAAGAGAAAGCATAAAGAGAAGAAAAAAGAATTAATGGGAAGTAGAAAGTTGAAAGTGTGTGTGGATGAAAGGATGCGAAGATGTATATTGGATGCAAGAGTTTATAGAGGTTGGGGGAGTGGACTTTCTGACCACTACTTGGTGGTGGCCAGAATTAAAGTTCAAGTAAGATGGAGGAATAGAAGAAGGGAAAGACGAGAGGAAGGAGTAGTTGCAAGGAGAGTGGAAAGGTTACAAGAGGATGAGAAAAAGGCAGAGTATAAGAGAGAAGTGGAGGAACGATTGGGCAAATATGAATTGGAGCAGATGGGGGACGTGGAAGGTGTGTGTAGAATATTTACATAAGAAATATGTGCAGCATATGATGTGGTGTGTGGAAGGAAGAGAAGACGGAGAGGGGTGCAAGGAACAGCGTGGTGGACTGAAGAGGTGAAACAGGCTGTGGCACAAAAGAAGAAAGCATACAATGAATGGATGAGAAATAGGGGCGTGGAAGAGGTTGAGAGGCGGAAGAGAGAGTTATATGTAGAAAGAAAGAGAGAGGTGAAAAGATTAGTAAGAGAGAGTAAGAAGAGAGTGGATGAGGAATTTGGAAGGAATTTGAGTGTAAAGTGGAGGGACTGTAAGAAAATGTTCTGGAGAGAGGTGAAGAGAGTAAGACAGGGTGGAAGTGAAGTTAGCAGGGGAGTGAAAGATAAAAATGGTAGATTACTAGTGGAGAAGGGAGAAAAAGTGAGCAGATGGAGAGAACACTTTAAAGAATTGTTGAACGTGGAGGATGGAAGTAATGTGAGTATAAGTGGCTGGGGAATGGCTGGGAGAAGGAGGGAGGTGAGAAGACAGGAAGAAATCAGTAGGATAGAAGTTGTGGAAGCAATGAAGAAAGTTAAATCAGGGAAAGCCCCAGGAATTGAAGGAGTGTGTGGTGAAATGCTGAAGCATGGGGGAGAGATAGTAGTAGAATGGATGTGGAAGATGTGCAGAGTGGCCTGGGAGGAAGGTAGAGTCCCGGAGGATTGGAAGTCAGGTATAATTATTCCCTTGTACAAAGGAAAAGGGGAAAAAGAAGTGTGTGGTAATCATAGGGGCATTTGTCTTCTTAGTATAAGAAGTTACTACATGACAGTATTGTGATACCAACTCTAACGTACGGAAGTGAAGCTTGGACATTGTTGGAAGGACACAAGTCAAGAGTGAGAGCAGTGGAAATGAGTTATTTAAGAGGAGCCTGTGGAGTCACGTGGAGAGACAGGCTGACGAATGAGGATATAAAGGAGCGTTGTGGTGTGGATGTGGATGTGATAGGAAGCGTTATGAGGAACACACTGAGGTGGTTTGGCCATGTGGAGAGGATGGAGGGCGAAAGACTGACGAAGAGAGTGTATGTGAGTGAGGTGGAGGGGGGAAGAGGGAGGGGGAGGCCGAGGATGAGATGGAGGGATGGGGTGGAGAGGTATATGAGAGAGGAGGGTGTGAGTTGGGAGCAGGGCAGTGAAATGGCGGGGGACAGGGCGACTTGGAGGCGATTTGTTTGTGGCCACCCCAAACGGGATTGAGGCGTCTGGCAATAGATAGATAGATAGATAGTATAATAGGAAAAGTGTATGGTAGGATACTTATTGACAGAGTTAGAGAAAGAACAGAGAAATTAGTTGGAGAAGAACAGGGAGGCTTTAGGAAGGGAAGAGGTTGTGTAGATCAGATATTCATTCTCAGATCTTTAGTGGAAAAGTTTCTAGAGAAGGGAAAGAAGTTGTATGCGGCTTTCATGGATTTGTAGAAAGCATATGACAGGGTGGATAGACTAGGATTGTGGAAAGTGTTAAGAATATATGGAGTAGATGGGAAGTTGTTGAATGCTGTGAAGAGTATGTACAATGGTGCGAAGGCTGCAGTGCGTGTGGATGGTGAACTAAGTGAATTTTTCTCTTTGAAGGTTGGGTTGAAACAGGGATGTGTCATGTCTCCATGGTTGTTCAATCTGTACATGGATGGGTTAATAAAAGAGGTACAACGTAGGGTAGTGGATGTTGGAGTGGCCCTGGTGAGAGAGGATAGTGTTTGGAAACTCCCTGTACTGTTGTTTGCAGATGATACTGTGTTGTTTAGTGAAGACGAAGGGGAGCTGCAAGGCTTGGTGGATGAGTTTGAGAGAGTGTGTAAGAAACGGAATCAAAAGGTGAATGTAGGGAAGAGTAAAGTGATGGTCTTTGAGAGAGGTGAAGTCAGTGAATGTACAGCGAGGTTGGATGGTGAGGAATTGGAAAATGTGAGTACGTTTAAGTACTTGGGTAGAGTGATGAGTAAGGATGGAGGTTTGGAGGGTGAAGTGCTTGAAAGGGTACAGCAGGGAAGAAAGGTTGCTGGTTCTTTGAAAGCAGTGATAAGAAACAGGGAAGTGAGCATGGAAGTGAAAAAGTTACTACATGATAGTATTGTGATACCAACTCTAACGTACGGAAGTGAAGCTTGGACGTTGTTGGAAGGACACAAGTCAAGAGTGAGAGCAGTGGAAATGAGTTATTTAAGAGGAGCCTGTGGAGTCACATGGAGAGACAGGCTGACGAATGAGGATATAAAGGAGCGTTGTGGTGTTGATGTGGATGTGATAGGAAGCGTTATGAGAAACACACTGAGGTGGTTTGGCCATGTGGAGAGGATGGAGGGTGAAAGACTGACGAAGAGAGTGTATGTGAGTGAGTTGGAGGGGGAAAGAGGGAGGGGGAGGCCGAGGATGAGATGGATGGATGGGGTGGAGAGGTATATGAGAGAGGAGGGTGTGAGTTGGGAGCAGGGCAGTGAAATGGCGGGGGACAGGGCGACTTGGAGGCGATTTGTTTGTGACCACCCCAAACGGGATTGAGGCGTCTGGCAATAGATAGATAGATAGATAGAAAGTTGAAGGATGGATAGAGAGACATAGGACAGAGATGAGGGAAAAGAGGGAGAAAAACACATCTCAGGCTTCTGTGACTCGCTCTTGGCTGAAGATCGTCTGATGTTAACTACAATAAAACAATAGTGTCCCGGCCATGAAAGAGTTAAGTAATGTGTATTTACTGTATACTCATAACGTAGTTTATACTCGTAAACTCATGTTTTAGTCCACTTTATTTCCTAATGTAAGAGAAATGGGTAAAATCTGTCAAACCTCCTTACAACTGAAAATAAGTTTGTATCACTGAGAATAAAGTAGCTACTTATAATTGTTATAAGCATGAAGACAAGGAATAAAAGGCAGAATGGTCTTGCTTTTGCCGCAGGTAGGGTATCACTAGTATTACGAACAACAATTTCGTTGTTCTGGGATCCTTATTTTTGCTATATCATCACCATAGCATTTGAAAATAAGGTAGTGTATTGCAATCACAAGAATTTTCCTTAACTGGTCTTCGAAACCAGAGCATTTGTATTTGAAATCCTGGGAAGCAAATACATCAGGGACACGGGGTTATACTACGTACCACGCGCGAGGTAATACATTACACATTCATTCAAATCGGGAAACGTGTCTAAGTGTTAACTTCTAATATCATTGCCTCATGTTACTCATTTTACATAATTTTTAGTGTGATATATATTTTATTTGATATGACGTGATGAAGGCACATAGTTTTTATCTTACAATCACTTATTTTCATTGAATGTTTGGCAGCGCAGAGTGACCGAATCAATCTGAAACTCTGCCATCACTTCTTGTGGCGACTGTACCAGCCATTTGCAGTAAATATTGAACTACTGAAAATCGCAGTGGTTTTTATTTCATGGTTCCTTGATTATTGTGATGTCCCTCTTTCACTCACATTCTGCCTCTCACTGACCCTCTCTCACTTTCACTTTGCCTCACCCTCACCCTCACCCTGCCTCACCCTCACCTACCTCACATCTCACAATATAACTTTGTAAAAACTTGTAGGGAAGCTTTGTGGATCAGTTATACATATATTAGACTCGTGGACGAGCGGTTGTTATACTTGAGTAGTTTGGTAAGTAGTCAATCTTCGTTCACTTTTGTCATGCAATGACAGGAGAGGTAAAGATGAGTATGGGACTATTTTTATTTGTCTTGGAAATATTAACAAAGTGTCTCACACACGAGTGAAGTATAGAGTCCCGCGAGCTACCTCTCTGTCTTGCTCATTCTTTCTCTCTCTCTCTCTCTCTCTCTCTTTCACCCTCTCGCCCATGTTGCTAGGCTCCTTCTCCCTACTACCTGCCGGTTCTATGGCCAGTCTCCTGAGCTCTGCTTCCTAAATTCTGGTGTAGCAGGGGTCGTGTCACGTGTGTTACACTGTTGTTGAAATGTTCTAGAAGCCAGTGTGTGAGTATGTGTGTATGTGTGTGTATGGTCATGAGGCGCTGTCGTGTGCCTACCAAGCATTCCTTGAGTTAGAGTGTGTAAGCATGATTAGCATTGCTCGATTCTCGCAGACACAATACCTGTCTCATCCTCTGACTTGCTGCTTCTATCTGTCTATCTATCTATCTATCTATCTATCTATCTATTATGATTTATAATTATAATATGGAGTCCTGACACTGCTCGGTCACGCACTGGAGGTCCTCCGACAGTAATTATCATTGACATATGCTAATCTATTAGTACATAATATTGATTATAATATTGTATACATAAAGTATTCATGTTAATATTGTAATGGTTCAGTAATATTATATGTTAAACAAGTTGTATACATAATTGAACAAATACAATATGATTATTGTATGACTTGTTACATAATATTGTAGTAACACTGTAGTAATAATTGTAATATTGTATGAATTGTTACATAATATTGGAGTAATGCATAATTGTGTTGGCCTTATAATTGTAGTTACATTTTGTTAATACAACTTTTACATGTTTGTGTTGGCCTTATAATTGTAGTTACATTTTGTTAATGCAACTGTTACATAATTGTGTTGGCCTTATAATTGTAGTTAAAGTTACATAAAAGTTACATCTTGTTAATGCAACTGTTACATAATTGTTACATATTGTTTGTAATTACATAATTGTAGCAAGTGTAACATAATGCAATCTCTTGTCGTTACATAATTGTTACATATCGTTTGTCGTTACATAATTGTAGGAGGTGTAATATAATGCAATCGTTTGTTGTTACATAATTGTTACATATCGTTTGTAGTTACATAATTGTAATAATTGCGGTCCTGACATTGAATCCGGTCATGCTGCGGTCGATGATAGTGATGATGTGACATGCCACTGGCTCGTGGAGACAACAATTTGCTTTTTATTTCACTTATAGAAGGAGTTTATGTGATGATGTGCCATGCCACTTGCTTGTGGAGAACACTAATTTGCTTTTTTGTTTGTAGTTTATGTGGTATTTTGGCATTTGTAGTAACACTTACGCTTATTTTCATTTGTTTATTATGTGATCTTACTGTATTTCTTTCTTTTTTACTTCTTTTTTTTTTTTGTATGTATTCATTTTCTATAGTTTGTTTTTCTTCGTTTGTCTACGCTTTTTCGGTGTTGTTTGAGGTTGCATAATTGCTGGCTAATTCCCTTGGGACCCTTTTTTAAGATTTAGTTCATATTGCACAGATAGTACTGAAAATGATATTATATAGCCCCATATTTTGTTATTTTATATAAAAAATAAATATACACTATATACAGTATTAACTATATACACTGACTTGTTGTTCACTTGTACCTATCGTGGGCAATTTATGTGTCAGCACTGTGTGGAAATCTTTGTCTTCACGATTGTGTGGAAGATGTTCATTCTTGCTAACGTCATTTATGTTGGCCATGTTTTGTTTTTATTTCTTCTAGTTTTCCTTGTAATTTAATTTATGTTTCCACTAGGTAGCCTTGATTAATAAATGTTTAACCCATCACGTCCCGAGCCTTTCCGCACCTATAACATCCCCCAGTCCCGAGCCTTTTGGGAAAAATTTTTTTTCTTCTAAAACTTCCGCTTAGGTCGAGAAACGATTGAAAATCATGAAGAAAGTGGTCCCTGCGGTCTATAAGTGGTCTGTACAGGTGCGGTTTCCCCCCGCAGGTATCGTATTCTGTAATGGGCTGGATATGCGTTTACGTTTTCTATGGTAAGGAATAATGGGACAAACAACACACAACACCTCTACATTTATTGAATTTGAACTAATAAACAATAACAGTAACAATATAATGGATTTCAGACACATATATAGGAAAAATAAGCATAGTACCATCGCGCGAGCATAGCGAGTTAGGTCCGAGTCGTAACATGCTATATGCTAAGTTTCTGGTATGAGTCAACCTATCATTTTTTCTACTTGTATACTTCTGTTTCAATGACAATTTACCAATTACAACTGTTTGTAAGTGTTTTCAGATGTTTTCATTCATTATGATGACATGCAGCATAAGTTTAGCGCACATCAGCTTAGTAAGCGCACTCGCTATGACTCGTATTTCAACATACCGAATTGTTTTATCACTTTCCAATTATTTTCCCATTTACATAGAACCTTTCCTCCACCACTGTGAAGGTTTTCAATTATTTTCATTCATTACGAGGGCATTTAGCGATATGCTAGCGCCTATTCACGTAGCAACCACGATCTCAAACACTCGTGTTTCATCATCTACTTTATTTATTCACTCCAATTATATTTTCCCACTTACATTACACACGTTTACACCCCTAGAATGCACTGTACATACTTACTGCCATTATTTATTCAAGTGAGCGTGAGAATATCGCCTGAAAATACCCTCGCAAGGAATGTTTCGTCATACATAATACTCACACACTTATATACTAATTCACTCACACACTTATATACTAATTATTCACTTTATCACTTGCTGACTTTTATTTTGACTAATACGTGCCTTATTCATTCGACTAAGCGTCAGGAAATCTTATCTTTATAGACACGCTATGAATATTTGACTTAGAATATACATCATCATATACAATAATTTGAACTTATATTATACCCGTAAGAATGTCACATAATAATAAATATATAATAAGGGGCCGTATTTATTGCACTGAGCAACAGAATATCGCATCAAACAACCCTCTCTATGTAAGTTTCAACTTAGGGCAGATTTATATACTTACACCCAATGTTTTCACTTATGTTCTACCCGTAGGCACTTTATACTAATATTTGGCGATCCACATGACTGATATTTTCACAGAGCGTCTGTCTGTCGCATTTACCTCATAATTTCAGCGTCCTTTCGCATTCACACCATGCTAAAATTGCAGCAACGTGTGATATTCACTAAAACATGGGTGAATACACAGACCCACGTCACACTGCACGCACTCATAGCTGGTGTCCTTCCTCTGTGTCGTGAGTCTCACCTGGGAATTACTGCACACGTGACACCTGCGCTGGGGCCTAGGTCTGTTGGGCTGGGGAGGGATAGGAGTGGGGAAATGGCGGCCGGATATTCTCTGGGGAGTCTGGGTAATAGGGGCAGTGCGGGGGCGCTGTTGGGGCCTTTCAACAGCATACTTAGCAAAGATTTCTCGTGTGAGCTCCCTCACAAACCCTTCAAATGTTTCCTGAACTCCTGTGGTCATGGCGTGAAGGTGGTGGCAATTCAGAGCAGTGATATCTAGTAAGTGAAAGAACAGTTTCTTATACCACTTCATCGTGGTCCTGGCACACTCTACCGTCGATATCATGGAGTCAGACTGGTCCACGAGGCGCATGTTTATATTGTAATCCATTACACACTCAGGTTTCCAAACACGACGCCTGCTCTCGCTATGGTAATCAACAGAATCAGTACGGTGCATCAAGGGGCGGTGAACCGTGGACAAGAGGCTTACTTCTCTGTTGTGGTTCCACATTGTTGCAAGGATGTTGTTGGCTTTGAAGAAGACAACCTCACTCCTTGCAAGTTTCCGCCCTACCTTGACCATGTGACGCCGGTTCACCTTTACGGTTCCACAGACTCCCGTTTCATGTGTGTGAAGATAACGAGCTAGAAGAGGGCTAGTGTACCAGTTGTCGAGGTAGAGAACGTGACCACGATGAAGGTAGTCTTGTATCATCGTCTTTACCACTGCTCCCGAAAGTCCTATACTTCGATCTTCTATTATGTCTGTCTGTGTACCGGTGTACAAGACTATGTCTTGCACGTATCCAGTCCTACAGTCACACATAACAAAGATCTTGAACCCAAAACGGTGCCTTTTGCTGGGTATATACTGTCTGAATGAAATATTGCCTCTCCACAACACGAGACTCTCGTCTATGACGAGATCTCTATAGGGATAGAATGAGGATCGAAAGGTTTGCCTGAGGTGATCAAAGACCAACCGAATTCGCCTCATTTTGTCAGTGTTGTTTGCATTTGCAGGGTCATTAGCATCATAAAAATGGAGGCGACTTAGAATTTGTTGAAACCGATTACGGCTCATCACTTGACCAAATATGGGGGTAAACATAACAGGGTCCCTAGTCCAGTAAGCAGGAATTCTATTTTTTCTTATTATACCCATCAAAAGGACAAGGGCAAAAAATAAGAACATTTCTGGAATGGAGACAGGGTAATCATAAATCATAGAATGCCTACTCCTTGTTCCCAATCTTTCACTTTCTAGGCGCTGGGCGCTTGCAAACAGGTTTGTTTGAAAAACGATCTGATTTACGAAGGCCTCACTGAAAAACAGGTGGAAAAAATCCAACCTGCTTGAATTACAGTGAATACCTGGTGCAATGTAGCCAGATCGCCCTTGCTCAGTGAAGGGGTGAATGAGGGGAGAAAAATCACTCCCATCCTCCCAATCCCACAACACAAATCCCTCATCCCCATCACTGCCTTCGTCTGGGTGGGGAGGAGATCCTGGTTGGGGAGGTTGGGGAGAAGGAGTACGGAGGGCTTCCCCACTGTCACTCCTCTTCCCTCTGCCTTTACCCTTTCCCTTTCCCTTACCCTTACGGCCTTGAGGAACATTAGGGGGCTGTGGGGATGAAATTGTTGAATATTGGGGAGCAGAAGTGCTGGGGAATGGTTCCTCCCCACCTTCCCCCTCCATTACCACACCACGTGCTCTCTCACGCAACCTTGCTCGACCACGTGTTAGGGGATATTGGGGAGCATAAGATGTGCTTTGGAGTGGTTCCTCCCCACCTTCCCCCTCCCTCACAGCCCCACGTGATAATGAACGCACCCGCACTGGCTCACGTGATCCACTCTGCCACCTCACACTGCGTAGGGAGAGCAATGACTCACCCACGTCACTCTCACTTTCCCTAATCCCAGGACTTTCCATTTCACTCCCCACTCCCTCCACTTGACTTCCTAGCTCCCCAAACAGAATGCTAGGCCCATACCTGCTCATACGACGTGGTGTGCGCTCTGGGCCACGATGTGTAATCACCTCCCGTCCATACCACGTGGCAGCACGTCCCACGGCTCCGTCCTCGTCCTCGTCCTCGTCCTCGACCTCGAATTCTGCTTCCAAGGAACGCTGGGGATAGGGATATGATATACCATGTGCCTTCTTTGCCTCCTGCCCCTCTCTAGCAGCACGGTAAGTCACGTACTGCCGCTTCCTGAGTGACGGAACTTCCTCGTCACTGCTGGTGGTTTCTTCCTCCTCTGGCTGCACATAATCCTTGTCCATCTCCTCGTCATCCAGTGGGGAATCACTGTCGCCGGTAAAGGTGTCCAGGGCGACTTGAATTTCGCTCTCTGAGAGACCTCTCTTAGCCATGTCTGAGCAGGACTGTGGCTACCAGGTGAGTGGACGAGTGGCGGGCTAGCGCGGGTCGCGCGGGGTCGCCGAGTGTCCCCGCCTGGTGGCAGGTAGGGGAAGGTCAGGTGAGGGTACGTACCGCAAATCAAGCGCGAAATTTGAAAATTGTCGAAATTATGCACATTGCAATTGCACGACGTACTGGTACGTCGCCGGGACTGGCAAATGCAAATCGTTGCAACGTACCCATACGTCGTCGGGACGGGGCGGGTTAATACAGTTCTTTTAATCGCTCACTGAGTAACTGTGATGGTATATCTTCTTTATTACTTTGTAGATGTAATAATGTATAGCTGTATGTATGAAACACGTATTTTATGTAGGTATAAATGGTAACACTCATTGGTAGTAAATAAATGCTATAATAAATGAATGAATATATACAGTGTAGAATATTTATTGTTGGTGCAAGTATTTTATGATTGAATTATGAAGATAACTGAAGTTGGTATATGTATTTAAGTTGTAACTATACAGCCGGTTTTATATGTTTGTGCAAAATGTGTTGTCTATCACTGTGTCTATTACTGTGTAATGTATAAATGAAGTAACTATGTAACTCACTAATTTTTACCGAGGTGGGAATGGTGTGAGTGGTGTTGCACATGGTGATAGCGTTGTTCTTCACGGGTTGATTGACTTGTTGTGGGGTGTCAGACACACATTGATAGGTGTGGCGTCGTGTCAGCAAACACGTATGGTAACGTCGACTTCCCACACTGGTAGCTGTGGTGAGTAACTGAGTAGTGATGTGTAACCTGGGTGAAGAAAGGTGAGTAAGATGCGTTATAAATGTGGTTCTGGTGTTTTGCTGTGTGTCTTGACCTCTGCGTCAGCGATGGAGGTAGGCGGGAGAGAGTGTTGGGGTTTTGTGTGCTTGTTGCTTTGGTATTTCTTTTTCTTTACTTGCTTTGTTTTTTTATTCTTCTTGCTGCTGCTTGAAGTTACGTGAAGATTATAGAGTTGTTTTGTAGACTTGTAAGCTCATAGGCTCGTAGGCTGTATTTTTAGGAATTCACTGTAGAACTGAAGCTAATCTTGTAGAGTCTTGCCTGCTTTTGTAGAAATTCACTGTAGATTGGTAGACGAGGTTCGTACGTTCGCTGCCTCCAATGTGACTCTTGATTCTTGTAGTAGGAGTTAAAGATGAATGCAGGGAGTTGATCTTGTTTTATTATTTTCTGAAAAAATCTTAAGTTGAGCAGTGTATGTATTACAGAGACTTCATATACTAAGTCTAGTTGGACCCCTCTTATTGTTCACTCTCTCCACTACCTGTCGGTTCTATGGCCAGTCTCATTCTGAGCTCTCCTTCCTAAATTCTGGTGTAGCAGGGGTCGTGTCACGTGTGTTACACTGTTGTTGAAATGTTCTAGAAGCCTGTGTGTGAGTATGTGTGTATGTGTGTGTATGGTCACGAGGCGCTGTCGTGTGCCTACCAAGCATTCCTTGAATTAGATGTGTAAGCATGATTAGCATTGCTCGATTCTCTATCTATCTATTGCCAGACGACTCAATCCCGTTCGGGGTGGCCACAAACAAATCGCCTCCAAGTCGCCCTGTCCCCCGCCATTTCACTCCCCTGCTCCCAACTCACACCCCCCTCTCACATATACCTCTCCACCCCATCCATCCATCTCATCCTCGGCCTCCCCCTCCCTCTTCCCCCCTCCACCTCACTCACATACACTCTCTTTATCAGTCTTTCACCCTCCATCCTCTCTACATGGCCAAACCACCTCAGTGTGTTCCTCATAATGCTTCCTATCACATCCACATCCACACCACAACGCTCCTTTATATCCTCACTCGTCAGCCTGTCTCTCCATGTGACTCCACAGGCTCCTCTTAAATAACTCATTTCCACTGCTCTCACTCTTGACTTGTGTCCTTCCAACAACGTCCAAGCTTCACTTCCATGCGTTAAAGTTGGTATCACAGTACCGTCATGTAGTAACTTTTTCACTTCCATGCTCACTTCCCTGTTTCTTATCACTGCTTTCAAAGAACCAGCAACCTTTCTTCCCTGCTGTACCCTTTCAAGCACTTCACCCTCCAAACCTCCATCCTTACTCATCACACTACCCAAGTACTTAAACGTACTCATATTTTCCAATTCCTCACCAGCCAAACTCGCTGTACGTTCACTGACTTCACCTCTCTCAAAGACCATCATTTTACTCTTCCCTACATTCACCTTTAGATTCCGTTTCTTACACACTCTTCCAAACTCATCCACCAAGCGTTGTAGCTCCCCTTCGTCTTCACTCAACAACAAAGTATCATCTGCAAACAACAGTACAGGGAGTTTCCAAACACTATCCTCTCTCACCAGGGCCACTCCAACATCCACTACCCTACCTTGTACCTCTTTTAATACCCCATCCATGTACAGATTGAACAACCATGGAGACATGACACATCCCTGTTTCAACCCAACCTTCAAAGAGAAAAATTCACTTAGTTCACCATCCACACGCACTGCAGCCTTAGCACCATCTTCACAGCATTCAACAACTTCCCATCTACTCCATATATTCTTAATACTTTCCACAATCCTTGTCTATCCACCCTGTCATATGCTTTCTACAAATCCATGAAAGCCGCATACAACTTCTTTCCCTTCTCTAGAAACTTTTCCACTAAAGATCTAAGAATGAATATCTGATCTACACAACCTCTTCCCTTCCTAAAGCCTCCCTGTTCTTCTCCAACTAATTCCTCTGTTCTTTCTCTAACTGTGTCAATAAGTATCCTACCATACACTTTTCCTATTATACTAAGAAGACAAATGCCCCTATGATTACCACACACTTCTTTTTCTCCTTTTCCTTTGTACAAGGGAATAATTATACCTGACTTCCAATCCTCCGGGACTCTACCTTCTTCCCAGGCCACTCTGCACATCTTCCACATCCATTCTACTACTATCTCTCCCCCATGCTTCAGCATTTCACCACACACTCCATCAATTCCTGGGGCTTTCCCCAATTTAACTTTCTTCATTGCTTCCACAACTTCTATCCTACTGATTTCTTCCTGTCTTCTCACCTCCCTCCTTCTCCCAGCCATTCCCCAGCCACTTATACTCACATTACTTCCATCCTGTATGTTCAACAATTCCTTAAAGTGTTCTCTCCATCTGCTCACTTTTTCTCCCTTCTCCACTAGCAATCTACCATTTTTATCTTTCACTCCCCTGCTAATCTCACTTCCACCCTGTCTTACTCTCTTCACCTCTTTCCAGAACATTATCTTACAGTCCCTCCACATTACACTCAAAATCCTTTCAAATTCCTCATCCACTCTCTTCTTACTCTCTCTTACTAATCTTTTCACCTCTCTCTTTCTTTCTACATAATAACTCTCTCTTCCACCTCTCAACTTCTTCCATGCCCCTATTTCTCATCCATTCATTGTATGCTTCCTTCTTTTGTGCCACAGCCTGTCTCACCTCTTCAGTCCACCACTCTGTTCCTTGCACCCCCCTCCGTCTTCTCTTCCTTCCACACACCACATCACAAGCTGCACATATTTCTTCTGTAAATATCCTGAACACACCTTCCACGTCCCCCCTCTGCTCCAATTCATATTTGCCCAATCGTTCCTCCACTTCTCTCTTGTACTCTGCCTTTTTCTCATCCTCTTGTAACCTTTCCACTCTCCTTGCATCTATTCCTTCCACTCGTCTTTCCCTTCTTCTATTCCTCCATCTTACTTGGATCCTGATTCTGGCCACCACCAAGTAGTGGTCAGAAAGTCCACTCCCACAACCTCTATAAGCTCTTCCATCCATTACACATTTTCGCATCCTTTCATCCACACACACATAATCAATCACTGCCTTCCTTTCATTCAGTTCACCACCCACAATTCTCATCACTCACCATGTATACCTATAGATCATTTTATGTCTGAAGAGGGTATTGGCTATCATCAACCCCCTCCCAGCACAAATGCCCACTAACGCTCTGCCATTTTCATCTATCTCAGCAGGCACACCCCACTCACCAACTATTCCATCCACCTTCACATTCCCTACTTTACCATTCATATCACCGATCAAAAACACTCTCTCATTCCTTCCAAACTTTTCCATGCACACTTCCACAATTGTCCAGAACTCTTCTCTCACTCTGCTAGCACGATCTTGCGTTGGCTCATACACACACACAATCGCCCACATTTGTATTCCAACTTTCAGTCTTACCCACACAATCCTTGACCCAACTGATCCATACTGTCTTATGCTCTTCTTCCATCTTTTACTCACAACTATACATACTCCTTCCTTTGCCCTCCCATTCTCACCTACTCCTGCACATATACCCCATCCATACTCCCATTCTCTCACACTTTCTCCTCCTCCATTTTGTTTCAGTTATTCCACATACATCCACTTTCGCACCCTCAAGCACCTGGACAATCGCTCTCTCTTTCACCTCATCATTCGCTCCTCTTACATTACATGTAGCCATTACCAAGTCCTTTGTCCGGTCCTGGGTCGTCATCGTTAGGTCAATCTTTGTCCGAGGCTTCTTGTTTGTTTTTTTAGTTAGTTGTTTTCCGGGGAGGGGCACTAACCCTTCGCCAACCCTTTTAGTCGCCTTTTACGACAAGCAGGGATACTGGGAGAGTATTCTTGAAAACCCCCCTACCCCCAGACACAATACCTGTCTCATCCTCTGACTTCCTGCTTCTATCTGTCTGTCTATCTATCTATCTATCTATCTATTATGATTTGTAATTATAATATGGAGTCCTGACACACACTCACCTTGCCTTACTCACTCAGCTCCAACTTTCCCTTGCCTCGCACTGTCTCACTTATCCTGCCTCACTCTCTTTCATCTTTCTGTCTCACTCTCAGTCTGTCTCACACCCACCCTGGCCTACTCCCACCCTGCTCCACTCTCTGTCCCACACTTACCCTGCTTCACACTCACCTTGCCTCAATCTCAGGCTCACATTCACATTACCTCTCTACCTCACACTCACTTTACCTTTCTACCTCACACTGACCGTCTCACACACACTGCCTAACCCTCACCCTGCTTCACTTTCATCCTGTTTCACACAATCTGCCTCTCTCTTACCCTCCATCATTGTCACCCTGCCTCATTCTTACCCTGCCTCACACAATCTGGATCATTCTCTCCCTGCTTCACCCCCACGCTCTCCCACAGTTTGCCTCACCCCCTCACCTTGCTTCAGTCTCACCCTGCCTCACTCTCACCCTGCCTATCAGATAACCTAAATTCCCTCCTGTCAGTCACTTGATTACCCACCTGTTTTCTCCATATCGACCGACTCCTGCCTGCTTCCCTGTCCCTGCTGTCAATTCACTTGTCTGTGTCTTTCAGTCTCTTTCCTGTATTTCTCCCCTCTTTAGCCACCCTTAGTTAGGCAGACTATCACTCACGATTGTACAGAGTTTCCTGTGCAACGGAAATGTGGATTTTTTTCTTTCGTACTTAAACATTCATTCTTCCTTCCTTCCTTGCCGTAACTCTTCCTGGCATACTTATGGCACAGCCTTTGTATTTTGTCTTCTAATTCCCTTAGTTATGGTCTCTCTCTCTCTCTCTCTCTCTCTCTCTCTCTCTCTCTCTCTCTCTCTCTCTCTATCTATCTATCTATCTATCTATCTATCTATCTATCTCTCTCTCTCTTTCTTATCGGAACCACATTAACCCCAAAGTTTTGTAAGCCTGTAGGCAGAACATTTTCGTACGGTCAGGCCACAGTAATTTCAGGACAACCATCTTCATTAAAACTACATTGGCCTTGCGAGTTTGCTTGATGGGATGAGTTTTGCAAGTTTTGTCATTATGGTTCCACTTTATAAAACACTGGGGATGATTTTTTTTCAGGTATCTGCCAAAACTTTCGAGGAGAGGGAAGAAAGCACGAGAAGAAGGGGGAAGTAGGCTTGAGGAGAGCTATAAGAAGGAACTCGGATGTTTCATAATATCCAATAATATTTCAGTTTTACCTGGATAACTGTACAACCCCGTTAGAGTCGGAATAACTGTTAAATTCTATCCCAGCTAACTTTGGACAATGTTATTCACCTGAGTGACAATAGGAGCCTAAGAGTGTTAATACTGGTACCGTTAAGTCTGTCAGTGTCGGAAAAAGTTAATATTCTGTTCCAGCTAACGCCAGACAGTTATATTCAGCTGATAGTGCATATGAGCCTCAGTTTTTTAACATTGGAATCATTAACCCTCTAATTATCTGAACAAATCTAGTTTTGTTTGTTTTCCTTCTACCACAAAACTATGTTACTCAGCTAGGAGTGAGTACAGTAGCTTGCGAGTTTCTATCGATTTCTGCATATGTTAATGTGAACATGCTAGTGTAAGGTTATATGAACACACATGCCTGCCATACGGCTATATTTAGCTGGGAGTCAGATACAGGAGCCTCTGAATGTAAATGTGAACTAATGTAAACATAAATGTACAGATATATTGTGAGATGGACATACGTGCTAATAATACCATGTCTCCAGTATGATGGTAAAAACAGAGGATGTTATTCATCTGGGGGTCACAGTCTTACCCATCCAATATATTACCACTGTGCCGGGAATCGAACCCGGGACTCTCAGGTGAGACCCAGGC
This sequence comes from Coenobita brevimanus, assembly GCF_032717465.1. Classification (NCBI taxonomy): domain Eukaryota; kingdom Metazoa; phylum Arthropoda; class Malacostraca; order Decapoda; family Coenobitidae; genus Coenobita; species Coenobita brevimanus. The sequence goes on along the minus strand of NC_137043.1, from coordinate 18,142,201 downwards.
AGCAATCCACTACACCACGACCAAGTTTCTGCCTGGCTCTCACCTGAGAGTCCAGGGTTCGATTCCCGGCATAGCGGTACTATACTGGATGATTTTTCCTGTGTAAAGTACAGGTTTCTTTCTTCACAATCTTACAGTTCTGTAGCGTAAACGTAAAAGTTAGCGAATGATGGTATGGACATGCCATGCCAGTGATATAATATCTGAAATATGATGCTCTATTTGTGCTGCAACAATGGGCCATGGATAGAATGTCCAATAAAACTCATCACTAGCAAAGTGTAGTGCGTTTCTCGTCTTTTCTTCTCACCCCTTTCTCCAAATTTAGCATTTTGCGGCACACCCGCGACACACGAGAGCTTTATTCTGGCTAGTGTTTGACATACTTGTCACTTCGGCTTCTATGACTCACTTTCAGCAGAATATCATCTAACAGAAATAGAACACTTGAGTTGTCCCAGCCATAAGAGGATTAATGATAAATGAATTGCCACTCTTTGTTTCCTCTGAACCAGTCTCAACTGACCCTCAACCGTTTCCTGTGAACCAGTCTCAGGCGTTAGATAAAATAAAATGGTAAAAAATACGAGACCATGGACTGCTTATTTAGGCATTAGATAATATTTAATAGCAGACAATATGTGGCCATGAGAGGCTAATTTTGGCGCTAGATAAAATAAAATTAAAGAAAATAGGTGATGATGAGAGTTTTTTTTTTCTTACTGAAACCATTAGCTCCGTATTCCAATGAATTTGTTGGCTTATGCGACGAACACCTGGCAGTCTACTGGATTAAGGTGCACCAGTCAAATGAGTCTCAAGCGAATCTAAGTCCGTGGAATGGTTCGGGTTAAATACATAATTTACAACTCTGGAGGATGTAACTGGCCCTCCCCACTTTGAATGCATAGACAGAGAGGCTTAGCTACAGTCGCCAGTCCACGTTATGGGGCATTAAAGAATAATCATTATGATGTATGGACAGAAATAATCACACTTTCCAGTAATAACCACAACAGTATAAAAACTGGAGAATGATTCAAGAAAATATTCATGTTGGAATATTGAACAACAGTACTTCTCAATCAGTAATTTAAATGGCATGTCTTATTCCGAGTTCAATTTGATCTGCAAAAACTAATATTAATGAGGGAAAATTAATGCATAGACAGTATTTAAAGTATTGTTCCTCCACTGAATATTTTGGTGATGATATAATAAGGTTAAAAGTGGAGACTTATGAGATGACGACTCTCCACACACCACACCACACCAAACCACAATACACCACATCTTTTCTCCTTACTCTACACCATTACCACTGCGTCAAATCACTTCAAAAAATGTCACGGCATGTGCTCCACTTTTCGCTGCGCTACACCACACGCCACACCACTCCATACTGTTTCACCACCCTATACTTCACTCCACTACACACTGCTCCATACTACTCCACATCACTCCATATCATTTCTCTCTACACCACCCATTATTCCACACCAGTTTGCATCATTCCACAACACTACACACAACACTCCATACCACTCGACCGTATTCTTTCACTTTAGGGATAACATTCGACACAATTTCACCAAGCTTTGACCACTCCATATCCTTTGTGACCTTCATAGTCTAACATTCCTACGTCCTCTTTTTTATACTTTTCAGTCCCCTCTCTCATTCTCTTCCTGTCCATCCCCCCACCCACTCTTGTATTTTCATATCCTCTCCCACTCACCTCTTCTCCATCTCTTATCTCACTCCTCTCCCCTCTTTTCCTCCTCTCCCACTTTTCTCCCCACCATATCCCCTCTCCAACCTCCCTCCTCAGTTTTCTCTATTCCCTCTTTTCCATTTTCCTTTTCCCATTGCGTCTCTAGTACCCTTTTTCCCATTCCCATCCCCTGTCCTCTATTCACCCTGTCCCACACTCTTCTCTCGCACACCACTCATGTGCTCTCTCTTTCTTATGCCAGTCCTCTTTAATTAAATATGTTTCCCTACATAAAAAAGTAATAAAAAGAATGTGGTAAATTCTCTCCCAAACGTAATCAGTCACGAATTTTCGGCCCTCGTCAGGCCATCATCACGTACTGAAGTTGCCCTATATGGTCATCAATGGTATGATAAATAGTACAAGCTTTAGTACCTGATGATGGCCTGAGGAGGACCAAAAACTCTTGATTGATTATATTTGGGAGAGTATTTACCACATTCTTTATATTACTTCTTTGGAAGTTGCGACGTCAAAGATCACCTGCAGATGTCGTGCTTTCTCTACATATAAGTACGTGAGCAAATTGAGTTGAGAAAGCCATGAAGATATTTTGCAGACTTATGTGTGTCTGTGTGAATACCCATAAATAGATGTATATAATGTGTGTGTGTGTGTGTGTGTGTGTGTGTGTGTGTGTGTGTGTGTGTGTGTGTGGTAAGGGATGCAGACATGTATGTGTATATCCGGTTGAGCATCTTTCTGTATGTGGTAAGGAAGAGAGTGGGATAGAAACCAAGAGATACACAGACACTAAAGAATCTCTCTCTCTCTCTCTCTCTCTCTCTCTCTCTCTCTCTCTCTCTCCTTATCTGTTTTTCTCCTCCTTTTCCTTCACTCTTCTCATTCACTTCCACTTTCGTCTCCCTTCTTTCTTCCCAGTCTTCTCGTCTCCTGCCGCCTTTCCTCCCGCTTCGTTCCCACTCCAACAAATACCGAGCGTCGTGATCTCCTCAGCCGCTAAGGACAGGGATTACACTTTTCTTTGGCCATCTGTCCATATGTCATCAGGATGTAACTATCTGACTGACTGTGTACTTGGTTGTTTGTCTACTTTCTGCCCTATGTATCTATGTTTGTATCTATCAATGTCCATGTCTGTCTGTGTCAGTCGGCATGTGGGTATTTGTTTATATCTTTAAGTTTGTTGATCTCTCTCTCTCTCTCTCTCTCTCTCTCTCTCTCTCTCTCTCTCTCTCTCCATATATACAGTATATATATATATATACCGTATATAGACATATATCTATCTATCTATCTATATACCTAGGCTGCTTCCCCCAAGGAAAGGGAGGTAGCCGAGACAGGACGACTCACTCTCCATTTACTCATCCATTCAAACACATTCATTCGCATCTTAGCCCCAAAGGGGAGAACGGACAGATCCTCACCGCATCACACCGCACAAGGGTCAACTGCGCAATGCAATCAGTGACATCCACAGCAGGGCCCGACAGCAGAACTGGTTTACCCCTGCCACATCATAACAGACCCATCCCCTTACCCGCACCTGGCCTGACTAGCTGATCAGACCAAATGCGGGAGAATATCCCCTCAGGGCTGCGTCATCACTTATTCATTCACAATTTCTCTCCATTTATTTCTGTCACGCACAGCCACTCTTCCTTGCTCAACAGACATCCCTCTCGCATCAGCGCTCTCTTCACACTGTCCATCCATCCTATTCGTGGTCTTCCTCTCAGTCTTACACCTCTCACATCAGATCTAGTTATCTTTTTCACCAATCGCTCATTATCCATTCTCTCCATGTGCCCAAACCATTGCAACACCCTCTGCTTAACTCTACCAGCCATCTCCCGAACAACTCCAGTTCTCCTTCGCACTTCATAATTTCGCACTCGATCCATACGCGTCACTCCACACATACTCCTCAGACATCTCATCTCCATTACATTCAAACTTTTCCTCTCTGCTACACCCATATTCAATGTTTCAGCCCCATATAATGCAGTCGGTACCACAACACCCTCATACAGCCTTCTCTTTACATCCATTCTAAGCGAACGACATTTAAACACTTTTTTCATTCCTCCCAGCACCTTTCCTACTTCATTTATTCTAAACTTCACTTCTGCATCTATTCTTCCATCCACAGCAACATGTCTATCTATCTATCTATCTATTGCCAGACGCCTCAATCCCGTTTGGGGTGGCCACAAACAAATCGCCTCCAAGTCGCCCTGTCCCCCGCCATTTCACTCCCCTGCTCCCAACTCACACCCCCCTCTTTCATATACCTCTCCACCCCATCCCTCCATCTCATCCTCGGCCTCCCCCTCCCTCTTTCCCCCTCCACCTCACTCATATACACTCTCTTCGTCAGTCTTTCACCCTCCATCCTCTCCACATGGCCAAACCACCTCAGTGTATTCCTCATAACGCTTCCTATCACATCCACATCCACACCACAACGTTCCTTTATATCCTCATTCGTCAGCCTGTCTCTCCACGTGACTCCACAGGCTCCTCTTAAATAACTCATTTCCACTGCTCTCACTCTTGAGGGGGGGGGGTGGGTGAATGTCCAAGCTTCACTTCCGTACGTTAGAGTTGGTATCACAATACTGTCATGTAACTTTTTCACTTCCATGCTCACTTCCCTGTTTCTTATCACTGCTTTCAAGGAACCAGCAACCTTTCTTCCCTGCTGTACCCTTTCAAGCACCTCCCCTTCAAACTTCCATCCTGACTCATCTCACTACCCAAGTCCTTAAACGTACTCACATTTTCCATTTCCTCATCATCCAACCTCGCTGTACATTCACTAACTTCACCTCTCTCAAAGACCATCACTTTACTCTTCCCTACATTCACCTTTAGGTTCCGTTTCTTACACACTCTCTCAAACTCATCCACCAAGCCTTGCAGCTCCCCTTCGTCTTCACTCAACAACACAGTATCATCTGCAAACAACAGTACAGGAGTTTCCAAACACTATCCTCTCTCACCAGGGCCACTCCAACATCACTACCCTACCTTGTACCTCTTTTATTACCCCATCCATGTACAGATTGAACAACCATGGAGACATGACACATCCCTGTTTCAAACCAACTTTCAAAGAGAAAAATTCACTTAGTTCACCATCCACACGCACTGCAGCCTTCGCACCATCTTACATACTCTTCACAGCATTCAGCAACTTCCCATCTACTCCATATATTCTTAACACTTTCCACAATCTTTGTCTATCCACCCTGTCATATGCTTTCTCCAAATCCATGAAAGCCGCATACAACTTCTTTCCCTTCTCTAGAAACTTTTCCACTAAAGATCTAAGAATGAATATCTGATCTACACAACCTCTTCCCTTCCTAAAGCCTCCCTGTTCTTCTCCAACTAATTTCTCTGTTCTTTCTCTAACTCCGTCTATAAGTATCCTACCATACACTTTTCCTATTATACTAAGAAGACAAATGCCCCTATGATTACCACACACTTCTTTTTCCCCTTTTCCTTTGTACAAGGAACATGTGACCCTAGATATTTAAAACAATCTACCTCCTCAAGCAACTCACCATTCAAAACTATATTCATCCCCCTACCATCTATCAACCTCGTACACTTCATCACTTTACTCTTATTCTCATTTACTTTCAATTTCCTCCTTTCACACAGCCTTCCAAACTCCTCTACCAACTGTCTCAATCTCTCCTCTGAATCAGTCACCAGTGCAGTATCATCTGCAAACAGCAGCTGCTTCAGATTCCACTCTCCTCCATCAACATTTACCAGACTCAGACCACCTAAAACTCTTGCATTCACCTCCCTTACAACACCATCCATGTAACTATTAAACAACCAAGGCGACATCACACATCCCTGTCGCAGCCCCACTCTCACGGGAAACCAATCACTCACAGCATTTCCCACTCTTACACACGCTCTACTATTTACATAAAAAACTTTTCACCCCTTTTAGTAACCTACCATCAAGTCCATACAATCTTAAAACAGTCCACAAAGCCTCCCTATCAATTCTATCATACGCTTTCTCTAAATCCATAAATGCCCAAAACACATCCTTGCCTTTCGCTAAATACTTTTCACACACTTGTCTCACAGCAAACACCTGATCAACGCATCCCCTCCCTCTCCTAAAGCCACACTGCTCATCACTAATCACTCCCTCTGTACCCTCTCTAACTCTCATAATTAACACTCTACCATACACTTTACCTACAACACTCAACAGACTTATACCCCTAAAGCTAGTACATTCATACTTATCACCCTTGCAGCTTTCCTTGTTTTCATCTCCTTTACTGCCTTCTCCACTTCCTCCATCGTGATCAAAGAATCATTCAACTCTCCCAACACATACAGTATATATATATATATATATATATATATATATATATATATATATATATATATATATATATATATATATATATATATATATATATATATATATATACCGTATATAGACATAAACTTAATTCCCGTCATCATAGAAAATAGAAATACTGATAACCAGCGCTGACAAACGAAGCACCTAATTAACACAGGCACTATGTTCTTTTCTAAAGTAGCATGATTTAGGGGAATTACTTATTAGCTGTGGTGTGGCAGACAGGAGAGAAAGACAAACAGACATAGAGGGAGAGAGAGACCTTACCAGTGGCGGATTCAGGGGGGGTTCATCGGGTGCGGATGCACTCCCCTTTTTGGGAAGGAAAAAAAAAGTGAATAAATGGAAATAAAACCTTGCTGAAAACTTGTTTTGTTCTGGTAAACCTGCCTATTGTACTCGGCAGGTTTTCTGGCAGTATAAAGTCGCAGGTCAGTGGCGACTAAACTTTAATGTAGTGAATGGGACTCGTGTTGATTATCACACCTACTGAGCATTGATCATGTCATTACGACAATATGTTTTCACAAGTTGGCATACACAAAACATCCTTAATTACCTCGTAAATAATAAATTAATTAATCCCCGTCGTTATCCTCATGAATCTATTGTCTCAAGTCCCTGGGATCGATGTTTTGCTGGAACCGGAGATATTACACCAGAGATTTCATTCAAGAATGATCTCTTGTTTGGAGGAGAAAAACAATGTCTAACATCAGAAAAAAAAGGAAGATCACATGATTACCAGCAGCGATAGCGAAGCTGATGTTTTCAATTTGTGTGTGTGTGTGTGTGTGTGTGTGTGTGTGTGTGTGTGTGTGTGTGTGTGTGTGTGTGTGTGTGTGTGTGTGTGTGTGTGTGTGTGTGTGTGTGTGTGTGTGTGTGTGTGTGTGATAATTTAGCAACCGCTCAAGATATCATCATAAAAATTTATAGGTGTGTAGTAGGAAAGAAAAGCTATCACGAGTTCGAAATTTGTGAAAGTAGGTCAAGGTCTGTCTGTCTGTTGCCAAGATAACTTCGCAGTCGCTCAAGATATCATTACAAAATTTTACAGACGTGTAGTAGGGATGAAAATCTCCTACGAGTAATGTTTTCAGTTTGTTTGTCTGCCTGTGTGTCTGTTAGTACGATAACTTCGCAACAGTTCAAGATATCACAAGATTTTACAGGTGTGTAATAGGGATGAAAATCTCCTGCGAGTTCGAAATTGCTGAAAGTAGGTCAAGGTCGTCATACTCCGAGCCGCGCTAGATATATATTGGCTCGAGGCTGGTGTGATTCCCACCTTGGGGGGACCTCTAGTCGATCATATGACTTTAAATATACCAGTTTAGATACATGCATTTATATTTATGAATCATTTCTCAAATTCTTGAATATTTCCTGTGTCCAGTTCGATAATTTCCAAAGTGACAAAGAAGTCCGTTACTGTGTTAAGAGCATTCACCAGAATATTTGCTCACTGGGTTATTTATTTATGGATCAGTTCACTGGTGAGATTCTAAGCTCAACGTACTTCTATTTGAAATTTTTGCCAAGCCACGAAATAGTTAAATATTAAGCATCTATGTAATGTCCTATGTGAACTGGGTGTTCACTAAATCTGATCATGATAAAACAGAAAAATGTATGAATAAACATAATAATAAAATCATTTTTCCTTTTGTTGGATTTCAGTACATTGTTAATTTCAGATAACATTCATATTTAGGTAATTATACTTAGTCAAATAGATATGTGCGTGAAGTCATCAAGAGCTTTTCATTTGGGTCAAGAAATAAAGCATTGAAAGGTAAATTACTTGTGGATTTGGTAGTACTTTTAGTCGCCCACATTGCACCAAATGTCACCAAATTGCGTTAAAAACGTGTAAATTTTCTGGGGCCCCAGACCCTCGGCCGCAGGACTCCGGCCCTGTCACGTGCAAAGTGCATCCGGCGGCCATTCAGGCCCTACGGGCCAAAAAAGCACCCCCCCTCTTCAAAATCCTGGGTCCGCCACTGCTTACAGTAGGTTACGAGAAAGATTTGCTATCTGATAACAGAAGTTTAGGAGGAAGAGGAGGAGGGGAAACAAAATTAAATGAAGGAGCAAAAGGAGGAAGATTACATAGGATTACATAGGAAAGCAAACAGCAACAGACCTTATGGTCCTTTCGAGGCTGCTTATTACAAAGAAAACTATGACTACAAGATTTAATTCTACATGCTGAAGGATAAGGATAGTAAAGCAAGAAGGCTCCCCCCACCACCAAACCCTCCAGGAAAAAGTGAGAAAAACCACCATGCAGCATGGAAAAACTGACATGGAAATTTCATAGCAAATACTGGAAAGGAAAAGTCACATTCTATAATACTTTGTCTATAGCTACCCGTTTGAGTAACCTGAAAAAGAAAGTAATCAAATAAACTGATAAGTACAGCATGACATTATAAACCGGTACATGGAGTCAATGGGCAGTCTGTGGACATAACGTGGAAACTACACACTGCACAGTGTGGATGTTTAGGGGTGGTGCGGCAGCCTTGCCTGGAGCTTTTAAGGTAGGCAGCAGTCAATCAGGCCCTAGCTCCGTTCACTCCACTGAGACAAGGAACTCTCCCATGTGGGACAAGTACACAAGTTTCCTCCTGAAGCAGTGACCCCTGGTACATTTTAAAAATACCGATGGTGGTCACTTGACTTACAGGGACCCTCAATGATCCACAGCCCATCACAGGTCGAAAGTAAGAGTAGTGACCATTAACTCAGGGCTATCTGTACAGATCCTAATTTGTGCTTATATTACTTTCTTTGCATTAGGGAGATTGAAAAATATATAAGACGGGTGTCTCGGACAAAAGGGGACTGCACAGTGCACAGTGTGGATGTACAATGCACAGAGTGGATGTTTAGGGGTGTTGTGGCAGCCTTGCCTGGAGCTTTTTAGGTAGGCAGCAGTCAGTCAGGCCCTAGCTCCATTCACTCCACTGAGACAAGGAACTCTCCCATGTGGGACAAGTACACAAGTTTCCTCCTGAAGCAGTGACCCCTGATACATTAAATATAATCCTGATGGTGGTCACTTGACTAACGGTGACCCTCAGTGATCCACAGCCCATCACAGGTCAAAAGTAAGAGTAGTGACCGTTAACTCAGAACTATCTGTGCAGATCCTAATCTGTGCTTACTGTATATTACCTCATTTGGATTGAGTAAATTGAAAAATGCATAATGACGTAGCGCGACACTATGTACGGGTATGCTGTTTATGGGGTGTCTTGTAGACAAAAGGGGAATGAACTTACACATAGCTATAAAAGCAAGTTATTCGGACAGAAAAAGAGTCAGCTGAGGATTCTCGTGCAAATACTTGTCTATTTTGTTTTTGAATGTCTCAATTGAGGTACTGTTCACAGTATCTGAGGGTAATCTGTTCCAGATATTTACAACTTTGTTAAAGAAGAAGTGTTTTGCTTCATGGGATTGGAAACGCTTTCCCATAATTTTGCAGCCATTACTTCTGGTTGGGCTCGACCAGTCTATATCAAAAATATTTATGCATGTCTAAGTTGTCATATCCCTTCATGATTTTGAAAACTTGAATGAGGTCCCCACTTAACCTGCGCTTTGTTAGGCTTTGTCAGGGCGTTCCTCATATGGTTTGTTTCTAAGTCATGGTATCATTTTTGTGATTCTTCGCTGAATTTTCTCTAATTTTTCAATGTCCTTTCTGTAGTATGGAGACCAGAACTGCACACAATACTCAAGATGGGGTGCACTAGGGAGTTGTACAAGGCAAGTATGACTTTTTCTGATTTAAACTCAAAAGTTCTTCCAATAAAACCCACCAGCTTGCTTGCAATTTTAACTGCCTCGGTGCACTGCTTGCTTGGTTTTAGGTCATTTGATATTATCACACCAAGATCCTTTTCATTGTCTGTACTTGAGAGCTGGATATTGTTCATTTTGTAATTCTCATGGACGTTGTTACTTCCAATATGAAGTACTTTACACGTTTCTGTGTTGAATTTCATTTGCCATTTTTCTGCTCAGCTTGCTAAAGTATTAAGGTCATTTTGTAACTGCTGCCACTGTAATTTAGAAGTTACTTTACTGGTTATTTTTGTATCATCTGCAAATTTGGATACTTTACAATTTAGACCCTTATCAATATCGTTTATATAGATAATAAAAAGTATCGGTCCAAGTACCGAGCCTTGGGGAAAGCCGCTGATCACATTACGCCATTTGGATTCCTTTCCGTTTATCACAACTCGCTGTTTTCGGTCTGAAAGCCAGTCTTGCAACAATTTCTGCATATTTCCAGTTATTCCATGTGCTTCCATTTTGCTCATGAGACGCTTGTGAGGGACAGTGTCAAATGCTTTCTGAAAGTCGAGGTAAATTATATCTACTGCTCTTGAGTCATTGTATGATTTGTAAACATCACGGAAGAAGTCCTGTAAATTAGTTAAGCATGAACGATGATGTCTGAATCCATGCTGTGAGTCTTTAATTATATTATTTTCTTCTAGATAATTAACTGTTTTATCCCTAATGATTTTTTCCATTAACCTGCACACTATTGATGTTAAGCTGATTGGTCTGTAATTTCCTGGGTGCAACTTATCTCCTTTTTTGAAAATTGGTGTTACATTTGCTAGTTTCCATTCACATGGAACTTTCCCAGTACTTAACGATTTATTGAATAAGACAAAGAGAGGCAGCAGTAACTCATTATTTGCTTCTTTGAGAATTCTCGGTGATATTTTTATCGGGGCCAGGGGTTTTGTTTATATTCGTACTATTTATGGCTGAAAGGATATCATTATTATGGATAGCATAGTTACTAAGGAATGTGCTATTTGCTTGGTTTCTGGGTAACAGTAGGTTTCTGGTGGTGTTTTCAACTGTAAAAACAGACGGAAAGTAATTGTTAAGAATGTTTGCCATTTCGACCTCATTTTCTGTGTGTTTGCCATTGTTCATTCTAGAGGACCTATTGATGTAGTCATAACCTTCTTCCTTCTAATGTAACTGTAAAATTCTTTAGGATTTGATTTGCAAGTATTAGCACTGTGGATTTCCAGTGCTCTTTTGCTTTGTTTAAAAAATCTTTTCGATATGCGGTGTAGATTTTCGTACCATAATTTGTCATCATTATTTTGTGTAGTTTTATATTTATGGTAAGCCTGTCTTTTGGCTATTAAGTTTCTTTTAATTTCACTGGACCACCACTTTGGTTTCCTATTACCAGCTGGATGCCTGTTACGTAGTGGCACACATGACTTAACCACTTCATTAACCCGAGATGTCCCGTCGACGTATGGGTACATTGCAACATTTTGCATTTGTTAGTCTCGTCGATGTACTGGTACGTTTTGCAATTGCAAGGTCCCTAATTTGCACAATTTTCAATTTTCGCACGATTTTTCGTACGTATACATGGGACACCTTCCTCCTTTCCTCTACAAGATGCCAAGCAGGGACATTGCCTTACACCGGATAACCTCCCCACCCCCCACACGCCATTGTCTCGGCAATTCACCTGTTACCAGTGACCTGGCCAATAAAGACATTCAGGGCCAGAGTGATTCCCCCATCGATGACAATGTGGAGGACAAAGTTTACATAGCATTAGAGGAAGAAACAGTCAGAAATGATGATCCGGTAATATGGCAAAAGAAGGTCAAGAATGGTGATGAGTTAGTGAGTGAAACAATGCTTTTAATGCCTATATTTCTGTTTGAAAACCAATATACTCTCATACTACATATAAATTCGTACCAATTAAATAAATAAATACCATTTAGGAGTGGTGTGGAATAGTTATCCTCCCATAGAACTCGTTTTCTTTGCAGCTAGCCTGATAGAAAACCCTGTAAGGTAAGGAGGTACTCCTACCTGTATCGAGTATTTTAAACCTCAGGTGAGTGATTTCTCTATGAATTTTCGATGTTTCTCACCAAAAGCGGAAGTTTTAGCCAAAAAACATTTTTTCCAAAAATGGTCAGGACTGGGGGGTGTCGCAGGTGCGAAAGTGGTCAGGACGTGACGTGTTAAATTTTTTGGTGAATTTTTCCCATGCTTGGTTTATGTTATCGGTTTCAGACATTTGATTCCAATCTGGAGTTGCAAGTAGTGCCCTGAGCCTAGTGAAATCAGCTCTACTATAATCTGGGACCTTTTCTTTGCTCTCCATTTCTTTTACTTTTTCAGTAGTAATATTCAACTGTATAATTCGATGATCACTGGAACTAAACTCAGGTCCTATTTCAACATTGTTGACTATGTTATCATTTGTAGTCAAGATGATGTCTAGGATATTGTTTCCTCTCGTTGGGTATTCTACGTGTTGGGAAAGGGTGCTTTCTTGAAGATTCGTATAAAGCTCTTGTCCTGATTGTGCCGATAGCGGTTCACCCCACTTTGTTACCGGTAGATTAAAGTCTTCAAAAATTACGTTGTCTTCTTGGCAACAAATTTCTGCAATTTGATCATAAGATTTTTCATGTGTCTCAGTTGACTGTGCTGGAGGATGGTAGACAAGACATTTATTTATTTTGTGTGAATTAATACTTGGCTGAACATAACTGGCATCTATGTTGGTAATACTGGGTTTGGATAGCACAAGGTGGTGGAGACTAGTTTTCACATATAGTAAAACACCGCCACCAGCTCAATGTGGTCGCTCACAGCTGAAAATATTGTACCCCGTTAATGAGTATTCTGCTAGAAAGTCACGGTCAGATGTGTCAATCCAGGACTCAGTGATGCCAACAATGTCATAATTTTCTAGGTAAATAAGAGATTCTAAATCCTCAAACTTGTTCTGTAGACTATGTGCGTTAACATAGCAGACTCTAATTCCGTCCCAAACAGTTGATGATCTGACTTTGCGGGTATTTATGTTGAGGTTAGTGCTCCTGGACGTGCCGCATTTTTTTATTTGAAGAGGGCTACTTTATCATGTAAAAGTCTACCTACCCGTGCCGCTCCTACCAAGTTCAAATGGAGACCATCTTTCTGGAATAGAGTATGTTGCTCATAAAACTGGTCACACAGATTGACAAAGTCGACTCCCTCTTGTGTGCAGAGAGATTTGAGTCGGTTATTTGTGCTGAAGGCCTTATCATAAAAACTCTTCTCTGCCTTGATCGTTGAGAGTATACCAGATATTATCACATTAGCAGACTTAATTTTGAATCGTTTGATCATTTCATGATACTTTGCTAGCAATTCCTCCGATCTATTGCGCTTCAGATCATTCACACCTTCATTTTTTTTTTTTTTTTTTATGTGTCCGACTCTGGGCAAAGGCTTCAGGGCCTATATCTCGGGGGCAGTAGCCTATCCCAAGGCCCAGTAGTTCTCCTACACCTCCACATGTCACCACTTCGGCACTAACACCCATCATCCATATTGAATACATGCTAGGGCTGTCTCATACAGGGCTGGTGTATTGGTATTAGCTGGGGTATTTTTACAACATGTCGGCGGGTAGTCTGGTAGATCAGGAAAGCTTGCTTCTTTTTTTTTTTTATGAAATTCAAATCCTTAAACTGTTCCCTGCCCCAGCCGGGATTCGAACCTGCGTCCATCAGGACTGCAGGCCGCCTCTCTACCGATTCAGCCACCGCCTCATGGATGACGTATAGAGTTTTATCATTTGTGTCTTTTGTGACCTCATCGCAAGCTTCTGTGATATTACATAGTCCACCTCCTGGAAAACAGTACCTCTTTCTGCTGCTGGGGGCACGTCCACAAAATTCCTCCAGCTGACCACGTACAATAGAGTCCCCAATAAGCCTTGTTTCTTCTGTCTCATCAACCTCTTCGGCAAGGATCTGGTAGCGATTGTACGTAGTAATGGGAAGGTGCTTCCTCGTACCTTTTCCAGGTTTTGCGCCATTTCTTACCATAGTAAAGAGGACTTTGCTTGACGAGGAACGTACTGAATCCCTGGGTGAATAAGATACTGGTACACTATCATTTGTAACTGCCTGATGGGCGGGGGCTTGTACGAACTCAGTTTGTAAGCATCTTCCCTCTTGAGTGCTGTTGCTGACTCCTACGTTTGCCGCTACAAACTCTTTCAGTAACTCAAACTCTGCCTTTAGTTCCCTGTAATTTCTCTGCGATTCTGCTAAACCATTTTCTAGATCTCTTCTCATGATGCATAGTTTGGACACAGGTGTTGAAAAGTAATCCTCTCCTTTCACGGATCCACCTGGTGAACAAGCCTACATCTTTTCTATCCTTAATGACCTAGAGCAGCTTGTATAGCACCCTACCCGTATCCCTGACCGCCTTGGAGAGAGCCCCAACATATTTGACCTCTTCCTCACAACTAATCCTTCTGCTTACTCTGTTAATCTTTTCTCTCCATTGGGCTCCTCCGATCACAACCTTATTACCTTAACCTGTCCTATCACTCCGGTACGGCCTGTGGACCCTCCAGGGAAACGTCGTCTGTTGCATTTTGGAGCCGCGAACTGGGAGGCCCTCAGGCAGTACTTCTTTGATTTTCCCTGGAATGATTCTTGCTTCCATGGCCGGGAGCCATCTGAGTGTGCCTTGCGCATTACGGAGGTTATTCTCTCGGGCATGGAAGCATACATTCCTTTCTCATATCCTTTGACTAACACAAGAAAGCCTTGGTTTAATCACGCTTGTTCTAATGCTGTCCGCAACAAGGAGAGGGCCTACAAAAGGTACCGGAGCCAACCCACCCCTGAATCACATCATCTTTACGTTTCTGCCCGGAATCGTGCTAAGTCTGTCCTTCGCTCCACTAAAAATAATTTCATCCATACTAATTGCTCACAACTCTCCAACTCGAATTCTTCCCGCTCATTCTGGCACCTTGCCAAAAATCTTTCTAACAACTTTACCTCATCATCCTTCCCTCCTCTTTTCCTCTCTGATGGTTCTGTAGCTATTTCTTCTACTGATAAAGTAGATCTCTTCGCACAGACTTTCTCCTCCAATTCCACCTTAGAAGATTCCGGTGCTGTTCCTCCATCTCTTCCCCCCCTGACTTCCTCATGGCTGACATTAAAATTTCTTCAGTTGATGTATTTTCTGCCACTACTGGCCTCAGTACTAACAAGGCATATGGGCCTGATGGGGTCCCTCCTGTTGTTCTCAAGAACTGTGCTTCTGTGCTTAAACCCTGCCTAGGCAAACTCTTTCGCCTTTGTCTGTCAACTTGTACCTTTCCTTCTTGCTGGAAGTTTGCTCTCATTCAGCCAGTCCCAAAGAAGGGTGACCACTCCCAACCCTCAAACTATCGTCCAATTGCTTTAACGTCCTGTATTTCAAAAGTTTTTGAGTCAATTCTCAATAGAAAAATATTAAGGCATCTTTCCTATCACAACCTTCTTTCCGATCGTCAATACGGGTTCCATCAGGGACGCTCCACTGGCGATCTTCTCACCTACCTTTCAGACTCCTGGTCATCCTCCTTTCGGGACTTTGGTGAAAGCTTTGCCATTGCACTTGACATCTCAAAGGCTTTCGATCGAGTCTGGTATAAATCTTTAATTTCCAAACTGCCCTCCTACGGTTTCTATCCTTCTATCTGTGCCTTCATCGCTAGCTTCCTTTCTGGTCGTTCTATAGCCGCTGTTGTAGACGGCCATCGTTCTTCTCCTAGATCTGTCAACAGTGGTGTTCCTCAGGGCTCTGTCCTGTCACCTACTCTCTTCCTTTTATTCATCAATGATCTTCTAAACTGTACATCTAACCCTATCCACTCATACGCTGATGACTCCACCCTTCACCTTTCCATTCGGTTCCCGCAACGCCCATCTCAACAGTTACTTCAACAAACAAGGGATGAGGCTATGGCACACCTAGTGTCTGACTTGGCTCGTATCTCTGACTGGGGTAAAAATAATATGGTTGTTTTAAATGCATCTAAGACTCAGTTCTTACACCTATCAACCCGACAAAATCTTCCACAGGTATACCCACTAATGTTTAATAATATTCAGCTTAATCCTGCATCATCCCCGAACATGCTTGGGGTTTCATTTACTCGGGACTTATCTTGGAAAGATCATATTACATCTCTTGTAAAATCGCTTCCAAGAGATTGGGTGTGCTAAGCCGACTCCGCTCTTTCTTTACCCCTGCACAATTTTTGACTCTATACAGGGGTTTTATCTGCCCCTGTGTGGAGTACAACTCTCATGTGTGGGAAGGCTCCCCACATACAGCTCTTCTCAATAGGGTGGAGTCAAAGGCTTTTCGTCTCATTAACTCTCCTCCTCTTACTGACTCCCTTCAACCTCTGTCTCTTCGCCGCACTACTGCATCTTTATCTCTTTTCTATCGCTACTTTAATGGTCACTGCTCCTCTGAACTGTCTGCTTGCATTCCTCCACCTCTGCGACGGGCGCGTAGCACCCGTCTGGCAGCAAATTCGCATCCCTTTTCTGTCCAACTCTCTAATGCAAGAGTTAACCGTTACTCCTATTCTTTCATTTATGCAACAGGTCAGCTCTGGAACTGTCTCCCTCTGTCTGTATTTCCTGGTGCCTATGATCTCCAGTCTTTCAAACGCATGTCCAGGCATCTCAAAATGATCTGATCTTGAATTTGGCTCTCTATTGTATTTTGTTTTTCTCTTGGAGGGAACTGTAACTGTGGGCTCATGGCCTTTGGTTCCTTCTTCCTCGCATAAAAAAAAAAAACCGAAACGAAGAGGAGAGGAGGAGGAGGAGGAGGAGGAGGAGAAGAAAAAGAAGGAGAAGAATAAGAATTGGAATAGGAATAAAAAGAAAGACGTCAAGAAGGAGGATATAAAATGTTAAAGTAATGAGGGAGAGAATAGGATTAATTGCCTCATTGTTAAGATATTGAGAGGGGGCAACACGCCTCTTTAAGAAACCTCTCTGGTCATTCTTGAGACGAGAAGGTAGAGTACGAGATGGGGAAGGAGGCATGAGAGAGGAGAGGAGAGAAGAAAAGAAGGAAAATGCGAGAGAGGATAAGAAGAAGGAAGGAAGGAGAAAGAGGGAATGAAAAGAAAGAAAGACGAAGCCAAAGAAGGAAGGAGAGGGGAGGGAGGGAGAAAAATGAAGGGAAAAGGGAAAATACGAAAGATGAGGTTGGGGCGAAGAAGAGTGTAGGGGCGGTAAGGTGACAGATGGAAGAGGGAGAAGTGGGATGGAGAGAGCGGAGGGAGAAGGGAGAGAGAGAAAGAAAGTACAAACAGAAGGTAGAGGATGAATGGTGAAGGAAGTGAGGGATGGGGATAGAGGACTGAAAAGAGACGGGGAAGAGAATGGAGTATGGTGGGAAGAGGAGGTAAGAGGAGAGAAAGGGCATGGGATGGGATGTGGAGGGACGACAGGGCAGAAGGAGGAGAAAGGGAAAGAAAAGGGATACAGAAATGATATGGACAGCAGGGTGTGGAAGAAGTAAAGGGAAGATGAGACAGTGCGGCATAAAAGTTGGAGGGATTCTGAATATGTATTTACTGGGTTACAGTGAAGGGTACTGGTACTGAGGAGGGACAGGCAGGACGTGAGGGTAGGGAGAATATTTTCTGGGCCAGGGAATTCGATTCTGTTTAACCTCTTCAGTACGAGAAGCCTTTCCGTAGTTTAATTAACCACTTCAGCTCGATGATGTACCATGATATTTATTCCCAACCTTCCCCATATTCATTCACATTTCCATTCCCCTCCTTCCTTGTATGTGTCCAGTGACCTACAACATGTGTCCTACCGTTGACATGTCATGGTGTTTCCATATGAGTGTGTGTTTTGATGAGTGTGTGTCCTGGTGTAGGTTATGTCCTGTTGAGTGTCTCCCAGTGTGTGTTCTGATGAGTCAGTGTCCTGGTAAGTGTATTCCCTGGTAAGTGTATATCCCGGTTTGTGTTTGTTCTTACTGTATGTGTGCATGTTCTGGAGTTTGTGTGTTCTGGTGAGTGTGTGTTCTTTGTGAGTGTGTCCTGGTGTGTGTGTCTTGTTGTGTCATAATATGTGCCTTCGCCATCCGTTCACCACTCCCAAGGTCCAGTGTACCACCAAAACTATAATTTAAAATTTTCACTTCTCAGTTGAACTTCTTAGGGTTTGAGAAAATGTGATGACTCATAAAGTGAGGCATTGGGAAAACTCTGAAGGATTAATTTTACCTGACATACGTGCAATCGGCTTTTCATGTCGCTAAAAGACACCAAACTAGCAGATGGATTTTTCTCTCGTTTTCTTTTGCGATATCATTTAAGTAAAAATGATTATCTTATGTGTTGACATTGCATGCTAGTAAAGTTATTATCTCTCCAACTGAAAAGACTCCAAAACGTGCAAATGACTTGTACTGTAGATTCAACTATGTTAAGTACTTGGCAGTAATCATATAACAGTCCCAGAGAAGATATTATTAACCACTGACACAAAATCTTTATAGTTATACCTTTCTGAAAACTTTTTTTTTTCTCTCTCTCGCTCCTTGAACGTACTGCTGTTTTATATTAATCTTTTAACAGACTCAGAGAAAATGTGCGTTTCCACGCACTCGAAAACTTTCCAACCGATTTTTTCTCTCGATCCTTAGGTTTACTGTTTTATACAGGAATCTTATGACCGACTCAGAGGGTTTCTAGTGAGATAACGAATGTGTACTTTACTGACTGAAAAATCTTTAACACTTTTCTATACTGCTTTATTACAATATACTGTATATATGAAACTCAAAGCTGTGAGAGGGATGCGTCGGAGAGAGAGTTAACACTAGGCCAGACAGTCATGGTATTCCTTATTTCTGCCGACATCACTCCCCCGCACTTGTTTGTGAAGCTTGGGGATAATATTCTTTTACTTGCTTGTGTTATAGTTACACAAAAGATACTTTCTTGTGTTATAGTTACATAAAAGATTATTTGTTAATACTTTGCCTACAGCCCTTCAGTTTGAAGATTAACGGTACCAGTAAATACACTCAGGTTCCTCTGACACCATTCTTACCTGTATAAAATCATGTTGCTACCTGAAATATAGCACTAGAGATTTTTTTTCAATCATACGAGAGTTAATTTATTGATTTAATTCAATTTTCTCTTTACGTAATATATTCTGCTCAGCCTATATCTGAGCCACTGAGAGTGCCAAAGTTCCCTTCCTCCTACACATTTCACACTAACTCGAAACTAATAATAACTACTTGATGTATCCTACTAAAGTTTCCCTTTCCACAAGCAGGTGCCACCAGGGTAGGGAGAGAAAATTTTTTACTGGGATTGTACTGGTGTAACAAAGGACAATCATCGTTGGAAATTGTTGTCTGATTCGTTCCTCCACACTCCACTCCTGAGATGCAATGGGTTAAGACAGTTTTATTCAGAGGGAAGTCTTCGAACTGAAAAGGTCAGATACAACCTTCATTAAATGTTCACTGTTAGGCATCCTTCAAAATCTGAATAAAATGGTCCAGAGGTTCCAAGAATAAACCTCATAAGAAGCTAGATTTTTGTTATGCAAGGCAATTTTTTAGGTCAATTCGCAGAAATGGATGGGTTAGATGTAGCCACCCTGAACCAATTGGCTACGAGTACGCCTTATATTTCAGTATTACCTCTACAATACTATTTATTTTATGAGAAACTTCCAACAAGACAAGTTGTATATGGCATTCATTAACTCTTCATATGAGTCTAGACAGTTTTAAAGTTTTATTCCTGGTAATGCCAGACGATTTTATTCTGCTGGGAGTAAGTTATAATTGTCTGAAGTGTTAATATTTTTATCATTATTCATATTATGGTCAGGGCAATTCTGGAACTGTATACCAGCTGACGCCAGATGATTTTTAATGGACCGAAAGCCATTTTACTTACTTAAATGAGAAATCTTCAAAAATATTCAAACTGAATGTGTTAGATACATCTTATTAACCCCTAAACTACTAGAGATCCTTCATGAATTGAGTAATATCATCTGGAAGTAACAAGAATAAATCTCCACATGATTTCCTAGGGGGAAAGGGTTAAACTCTTCAATCCGATGACACCCTATTTATTTTTATTCTTAAAATATCCAGACGATTTTGCTTACCGGCTGTTCAGTGCACACATCGAAATGAAGGACTAAAGATACACCCTTAATAACCTCTCAACTACTAGAGAGAGAGAGAGAGAGAGAGAGAGAGAGAGAGAGAGGATGACAGGTGTGCAATGGCAAGTGTTGAGGGTGGCAAGTTTAGGATGGAAAGTGTGGAGAGTGACAGGTGTGGAAGGTGCCACGTGAGGCAGGCAAGTGAGGCAGATAGGTGAGGTAGAACAAGTAAGGTAGGCAGAGGAGGCAGAGTGATAAGGCTGACAGGTGAGGTTGACTGGTGAGGGTGACAGGTGTGGTGGGCAGGTAAGGGTGACAGGCAAGGGAGGCAGGTGAGGATGACAGGTGAGAGTGACGGGCAAGGGAGGCAGGTGAGGGTGACAGGTGAGAGAACAGATGAAGGTGACAGGTGAGGGGACAGGTGAGAGTGACAGGTGATATTAACAAGTGAAGGGGTCAGTTTGCGTAAGACGCCTAGGAGGACAAGTAGGGTTAGGGTGGCGAGGATAAGCGGGAGGGAGAACACATACAGTTAAGTTTGAAAAATATAGAGTGTTCTACGAATTGTATAAGAAACTTCATGAAGCTTTTCGTGGACTAATTTTGAGTACATATAAAAAACTGTATCAACGTGGTAGCGATTCCCAGCTATTACGCAGCTGCAGTCAATGACGATCTTAGGCTATTCATGATTGGAATAAAAGGGAGACATTTCCACCCATACGGTCATCAATAACTGCAGGTCTGTAGTGGTTGAAAATTGAACCAATGTTGATAAAGCATTTACCTATCACAGTTAGCCTAAGAATAACCTCCTGAATTTCTTTACACGTTTTGTGGGACAAGGTTTGTTAAGAAAGGATAAACCAGTTTTTAGAATAAACAAGTCCCCATAAGACCTAACAGTTACCATAGATAATTTTATTTTCTTATATTATCATCTCTATTGACTCTGGCTTGATTGTGTTCGTTGCCAGTATAAGTGAAGACAAACGTAAATACAAGCAATATTATAATGTATAAAGCGTAAGGTTAAGAGACTTTCTTTTAAAACGTCCCCTACATTTTCGAAGAGCAGGGACTTTTTACATGATTTTCGTATATTTTACTGTTCATTTCAAGGCAGAATGGATCATACAGGTCAAAGTGACGGCCTTTCCACTCGTGCAACGCTTTGAATCCTCTATAAGATCTATCGTGTATAATTGTCATGGTCTTCGGTAGGTCTCCGAAGGTTCTCAACTACAGTATCGTTGGAAAGTATACACTGCGAGAAGTAAATGGGAAAGAAGTGGGTTTCAGATGAAAGATGAGGTGTCGGGACTTAACCCAAAATGTGCCGTCAGTATCCCGTGGATAGGGAGCAACAAATTGTTACAAACGTAAACAAGTGTGACTGATGAGGAAAGCGCTGCATACCCAGAATGTGATAAGCAGCCGTCGCCTTGCACTCAACATACTTGCATTTTCTTAATCTGATACATATCACAACGTAATGTTTAAGATTGCACAAAAGCTTTCTAAAGCAGGGAGGAAAACTGAATGTGCAGATGTGATACAAGGAAGTCGGTGTGCTTTCAACACAGTCCTCCAGTTCTCACAAGCTTGACTATGAATCTATCTATCTATGTTTTTTTTAATGCAAGGAAAAAGGAACCAAGGGCCAGAAGCCCACAAGATTGCCCCCTCCAAGAAAAAAAAGAAGCAAAATCAATGTAACAGAGAGCCAAATTCAAGATCGTTCATTTCGAGATGCCTGGGCACGCTGCGTTTGAAAGACTGGAAGTCATAGCCAGTTGGGAATGCAGACAGAGATTGATAGTTCCAGAGCTGACCTGTTGCATACATGAAGGACTGGGCGTAACAGTTAACTCTTGCATTAAAGAATTGGACAGAAAAGGGATGTTTGTTGCTAGACGGGTGCTAGGCGCTCGCTGTAGTGCTGGAGGGATGCAAGCAGACAGTTCAGAAGAGCAGTGACCGAACAAGCGATAGAAAAGAACCACAAATCTCACCCTCTACTGATATATCCCCATTTTGTTTTGCCGGTTACCATCTCCTCACAAACTTCCGCAACAAGGGCGGCACCTGTTGTTATATCAAATCCCAATATGCAGTTGACACAATTATAAACTTCACTTCATCAAATTTTGATTACTCATTGTATAAACTAAATTGTCAAAACATTGCCAAATATATCTGTGTAGTCTGTCGCTCCCCCAATGCTTCTTCGGAACCCAGTGTATTTGATTACATATCCATACAGTTGAGTAATCTTAACCTTGCCCTTAGCACCGAAATTACTATTTTGGGTGATTTTAACAGACATAATGATGAATGGTTAATGCATTCTGCCAGGACTGATGACGCTGGTCTAGAGTACAACCTGTTTGCAGAATCGTTTAATCTCACTCAGCTGGTAAAGCAACCAACCAGAATACCTGATAATCCGGACCATAATCCCCATCTCTTGGATTTATTCTTGACAAATAATCCAGATCAATACACGATACAGGTACTGTCACCACTTGGATCCTCTGACCACAATCTCATCGAAGCCTCATTAATTAATCCCCCCACACCTCCCCGTTCTGAACCTGTCAGGGTGACCCGATGGCACATTGAGAAGGGCAAACTGGGATGGATTTAGAAATTATCTTGCTGACATTCCATGGCAGTCTTTCTTCTCTAGTGATCCCAATTCTACCGAGTCCCACATTTGCGACTTAATACTAGCTGGTATGGATTTATTCATACCAAGTCAACAGTTCACTAAAAGATCGAACTCTCCAAAATGGTTTGATGGCAACTGTGCCAGAGCAACAGCCCAAAAGTCATTAGCATATAACTCTTACTTAAAATAAAAAAGATCTGAATCATACTCTCAATTTAAAATTGCTAGAAATCATGCAAAAGATGTAATAAATCTAGCTAAGTCAAACTTTCTTCAAAAGCAAGCATTAAAACTACTTAACAACCCTAGTGACAGTAGAACATTCTGGTCAACTCTTAATTCATTCAATAATAACTTTAACAAATCATCATCCATACACCCACTAAAATTTTCAGATGGCAACATTACAAATGACCCACGTGCGAAAGCAGATATTTTTGCCAGTACATTTGCCAGAAATTCTACCATAGACGATGCCAGCCAGAACATCCCAGTACTAGAACTTGACTCTCCCGAAATTGTTCCAATTAAAATACAGACAAGATACATTAAATCCATCCTAGACAATTTACCCACCAACAAAGCTCTAGGCCCAGATGGAATTCCACCAATTGTTTTGAAAAAGTATTCCCCTGAACTTGCCTCTGTCCTAGCTAAATTATTCAGACTATGCATACGTACTTCTTCATTCCCAAATTCATGGAAAGAAGTCAATATCCACCTACTCGACAAGAAAGGAAGTTCCTCTGACCCTTCTGATTACAGACCAATAGCAGCCACATCTTCTCTTGGTAAGGTATTTGAAACATTAATTAATAAGCACATTGTTAACATCTTGAATCTAACAGCCTAATTAGTGATAGACAATATGGTTTTCGCCACGAAAGATCCACCATTGACATACTCAATCTCCTAATTCATACCATCCATCAATCAATTGACCTTCATGGAGAAACTCATGCAGTATCCCTTGATATTTCTAAAGCTTTCGATAGAGTATGGCACCGTTCCCTGCTGTCCAAACTCCCTTGCTATGGACTAACGTCTTTTGTTCCTTTGATCTCCTCATATCTCAGTGACAGGAAAATAAGGGTAAAAGTAGATGGTGTATATTCCAATTTCCACTCAGTTAATGCCGGCGTGCCACAGGGATCAGGTCTGGCCCCAACCCTGTTCCAGGTTCATATTAATGATCTCTTATCTGTCACCCACAATCCCATCCATATATATGCAGATGACTCAACATTGCATAGTTCATTCACACTGACACCCATTTACAATGTCTAATATCTCTGCCTCTCAACTCAGTACAGCCATCTCCATAAATCAAGACCTATCCACGATCAGTGAATGGGGACAAAACAACCTTGTCTCATTTAATGCAAGTAAAACTAAATATATACAATTTACTAATTGACAGGTATTGCCAGATTCGTATATTACCTTCGGTACTACTGATATTCCCATCTCCAAAAGTATTGAAATTCTCGGTGTCTCACTTAACAATGCCCTCAGCTGGACCTCTCATGTTAGATCACTTGCTAAAACCGCCTCAAAGAAACTTGGATTAATGTACAGAGTCCGTAACTTCTTCACTGGCGAGCAGTTAACTATAATTTATAAGAGTCATGTGTGCTCTCAGCTTGAATATTGCTCACCCTTGCGGAATGGATGTGGAGAGGTTGCATTAAAACAACTAGACAAAATTCAGAACAAGACTGTTAGAATTATTAACAACCCTGCCATTACATATACAGTAAACTACCTCCTCTACAAGTAAGAAGGAATGTTGCCTCCCTTGCATTATTTTACAGATATTTTTATGGTAAATGCTCAGATGAAGTTGCGTCCATGGTGCCACCTCTCCATGCCTTCCCTCGTGCTACACGGGCATCTGGTAGCGTTCATGACTGGAATGTCACTCAGCCATACTGCAGAACTTCTGCCTATCAGAATTCTTTCATTCCCCGAACTGCATCTCTTTGGAACTCGCTTCCCCAGAGTTGTTTCCCTCCAAACTTCAATCTACAGCTGTTCAAGTCTAACTGTTACAGATATTTTATGAACAGAGGACACCAGTAATCGGGTGTATGGATTTTTTTTTTTTATTCATTTGTTTTTCCCTCCTCTGTTTTGTTATTAAAAAAAAAAAAAAACAGTGTGATGAAGAGACAGAAGTCGAAGGGAGCCAGGAAGAGGAGGAAAATTAATGAGACAAAAAGCCTTTGGCTCCATCTTGCTGAGAAGAGTTGTATGTGGGGAGCCTCTCCACTTATAAGAGCTGTACTCTACACAGGGGCGAATAAAACCCGTGTATAAAGTCAACAACTGTGCAGGGGTAAAGAAGGTACGGAGTCGGCCTTGCACACCTAATCTCATGGAAGCCAATTTTACAAGAGAAGTAATATGATCTTTCGAAGATTAATCCCGAGCGAATGAAACCCCAGGTATGTTTAAAGATGATGTAGGATTGAGTTGGATATTGATAAAAGTTAGAGGATACTACTGCGGAAGATTTGTCAGGTTGAAAGATGCAAGGATTGAGTTTTGGATGTATTAAAAGCATCAAGATTATTTTTACCCCAGTCAGAGATATGAACCATGTCAGACATTCGGTGTGCCATGCCTCATTCTTTGTTAGTTGGTGTAACTGCTGAGATGAACGCTGCTAGAAGAGAATGGAAAGATGGAGAGTGGAGTCATCAGCGTATGAGTCGATAGGGTTAGATTTACAGCTTCGAAGGTCATTGATGAATAGAAGGAAGAGAGTTGGTGATAAGACAGGGCACTGAGAAAAACCACTGTTGATAGCTCTAGGAGAAGAACTGTGGCCGTCCACAACAGCATCTATAGAACGACCAGAAAGGAAGCTAGAGACGAAGGTACAGGTCGAAGGATAGAAACCATAAGAGGGCAGTTCGGAAATTAAAGATTTATGCCAGACTCATGAATCTGTTCCCTATCCCAGTGTCAAGGCTCTGGGACAGACTACGTAGTCCAAACATGCAAGACTCGCTCCTGGGAATGTTAGGGCAATTTTCTCGGAGACTTACATGGCTTGCCGGCACCATTTTCCTTACCAGAATACATCTGAATGTGACGAGCTTGTATTTACCTGTTTGATTTTTGTCTGCTTTACAAGACAATCAGCATATAAGAGCTACGCAAGCTTATATTATTCTTGTTTTAGTCGGAGGAGACTCTTAAGATAAACCCTCACTGCATTCCAACTATTAATCCTGCAACATCCATATTTCAAGGGTATGCTCTCATAGCCTCTCATCCCCAACCACCACCACAAATCCAGCTGATCCCATACATTTCTTTGTCTCCCACACCGAATTCTTTGTCTCCTAGCGCTCTCAGTCCAGGAAGATTAAAAATTGTTTTTACTCAAACCATTAATTATACAACACACATTGTCACGGGGTATTTTCCCTGCCCAAGCCCCACAGCCTACAAACTTTGTAGGCCATCTTTTTCATTCCTTTGCTCCCCACGCCCAATTCTTTCCCTCCTTGGATAGTTTCATTGTGCGATGAATGCCTCACTGTCCACAAACGCGCTGCTATTATGAATCGTATTGATGACGCTTCTGTTGTTACTTTCTGTACATTAAGACATTAACTTTCATTCATGGAAATGATGATGTTGATGATAACGATGATGGTGATGATGATGATGATAACACTTCGCTACATCAGCGTCTCCACTTCCCCTAACCTCTCTCTCTCTCTCTCTCTCAACTGCTGGTGATGGTGCAAAAACGCCTGCCCACTTCCCGGCCTCTCCCCATGCTGGGACAAAGTTTGTGTACCTGAAATATTCGCCTAAAGCATCCCCAGAGAGACAGGGTTTAGGGTGGAAGATAAGAAGGGAGAGGTAGGCATGATGACAAAGGGAAGAAAGGAGGAGGAAAAGGGAAGAGAAGAGGCAGGAAATGGCGAGGGAAAGAGAGGAATGAGTCGAGCGAAAGTAGGATGAAAAGGAGAGGAAGAGACGAGGTGGAAGGAGGACGGGAGATGTGAAGGAAAGCTAAGGAGAGACGAGGGAAAGAAGGGAAGGAGGTAAGGGTTGGAAGGTGGGACAAAGGTAAGAAGGAATGGTGGTAGAGGAGAGGGGAAGGGAGACAAAAAAAAAGGTAGGGATAAGAAGGAGGGAAACGAAGAGTAGGGGACAAAGTGTGGAGGAGCACAGAAAGGAGGAAAGGGTGTGAGGAGTGGAAAAGACGATGTAGGGAGGAGGTAGAAGTTGGGTGGAAGGATCAGTAGGGAAAGGGATGGAGGGAAGAGTGAAAGGAGGAGGGAGACAAACAAAATCTCCTTACTACTCCTGAGTCAAAAGGAGGCGGCAGAGAAAAAGGGAGGGAAATAGAGGAGAGAGGGGGAAAAATGTGAAAGAGGGAGGGAAGAAGAAAGGTGGGTGTAGGAAGAAGGAAAGGTAAGAGAGGAAAAGGAGAGAAAGTAGGGAACGGGTAGACTGGGAGAAGAGGAAAGACAAAAAAAAAAAATGAGGAAAGGAAGAGAAATGGGAAGAAGGGGCAAAGAGTGAAAACAAGCAAGAAACCTGAAAACGCACCAAAGAGAGGGGGAGGGGCTGCTAAAAGAGAGAGGAAGATGATAAGGGTCGGGGGGGCATGAGGGAAGAGAAAAGAAAGGAGGGCGGTCAAGGGTGGGAATAGGAAAATAAGATGAGGTATGGAGGAAGGGGGAGACTCAGGAATTGGCACGAAACATTGACTACACATGGGCAGGGAGGGAGAAGGGGTGGACTAGGAATGAAAACGTGGATATAGAAAAAAGGGAGGGGATGAGAAAATGTATGAAGGGGAGACGAGGAGGTAGGGAGGAAAAGGATTTATAGGGACATGAGGAAAAATGCTGAATAAACAATAGTATGATAAGTTTAGGGATGAGAAGAGGAAAGAGGAAAGAAGATGAGAGGCAGGTACTACGCTGGGTTGAGTGATGCGAGGAAGGAGAGGAAGAGGGAGCGGAAGAGGGATGGACAAGCAAGAACCCTAAAGATGTAGCAGCCATGGAGAGGAAGGGGACTGGGTAAAAAGAGAAGAAAAAAAGCAGAGAAGGGAATGGGGAAGAGAGGTTTTAGAGACAGGGTTGGTAGACCTGAAGAAAAGAGGGACAAAGGAGGAAGGAGACAAAGGAAATGGAAAGCGCGGGAAAGGGAGGAAGAATGGAGGTAGGGAGGGGAGAGGAACGCAAGCAAGAAAAATAGAAACATAATTATCTAAGGAAAGGGGGAGAGAAAGTGGGAGGAAAGAGAGGAAGAATATTAAAGAGGAGGAGGAGGAGAAGCAGAAAAACGAGTGGAGGATGAGATGTATGGAAGGGGGAAATGGAGGAGGTAGGAAGGGAGAGAAGACTTGGGGATAGAAGGAAAAACCTTGATTACATAATACCAAGGAGGGAGGTAGGAGTGACGGTGAGAGGTAGAGAGGAACAGGAGAGGGAGGGTGAAAACCGGGAAAGGGGGCGAGAGAGGAAGGTCGGGAGGAGAGTAAGAGGTGAAGGGGAGGCAAGCCTGGGAAAGAGAGGGGGAGAGGGGAAAGAATGCGAGAAGAGAGAGAGGGAGGAAGAGAAGACGGGTGAAGGGTAGGGACTGAAGAAAGGAGATGAAAGGAGGTAAGAGGGAGGGTGGCAGAGAGAGACAAAGCACCAGAAAAACATTAAATGAATTGAAAGACACGAGACGGATTTGTTTGCATCTGTCATCACCACAAGATTCTCAATATCTTCGAAATCCCAAGTTGACGGAGAGTCTGGCAGGGAGGGGCAGGAGCAGGAGCAGGGGCAAAAGAGAGGGTAGGGGATAGGCAGGGGCAGGGACAGAGTAGAGGGTAGGGGAGGGGCTGGGGCAGGGACAGAGAAGAAGGTAGGGGAGAGGCAGGGGCAGGGCAAAGGAGAGAGTAGGAGAGGGGCAGAAACGGGGACAGAGGAGAGGGTAGGGGAGGGGCAGGGGCAGGGCAAAGGAGAGGGTAGGAGAGGGGCAGGGACGGGGACAGAGGAGAGAGTGGGGGAGAGGCTGGGGCAGGGACAGAGGCGAGGGCAGGAGTGGGGCAGGGGTAGGGACAGAGGAGAGGGTAGGGGAGGGGCAAGGAAAAGTTAAGGGTTTGGTGATGAACTAAGCTGTGATTTTCATTTTATAGTAGTCATATTTTGTACACTGTGTTATTTAAAGACTTTTTCGGTGCACGTGAGTGGACTCTTGTACTAGTGCTCTCTCTCTCTCTCTCTCTCTCTCTCTCTCTCTCTCTCTCTCTCTCACACACACACACACACACACACACACACACACACACACACACACACACACACACACACACACACACACACAAACACACATAAAAACAAAGAAACAACAAGCGGTGCCAAAGCACAGCAAACTCGTCCCTGGCAGTTATTTTAGTACTGACGTATAAACACAACAGGATATCTAGTCAAATAATTCACGTATCAAAGTTAGAGCGAATCAGAAGAAAATTGGCTATTTCATGCCCATTTGAAATTTTAGGCTCGACCAACCTGACACTGACCTCCCTACCACTGACTTGGGTATGACCCCCCCTGATGTAATGAGGGATGTTATAGGATGCAGATGTGAAAGATGTATTATTAGGTTTTGGTTTCATGGCAATAAGACGAATTTGAAAGGAGTTATGGTGAAAAAGTTATTTTTACTGGTCCCCGTTTTTCACATTTTGGGGGCCTACAGCCTGGGCCTTGGCCCAATTTGGCCAGCAAATTTAATCAGTGATCAGAATGTCATAGCCCATCATCCCTATAATTTTAGTCAAAATCGCACCAGTTGTTTTCGCGTAAAGTTGTTAACAGACAGACAGACAGACAAACAAACAAATGCATAGTTCAAGGTCACAAGTCAGGGTCAACTCAAATGGTTTTGTTTTGATCTGAACCAGACTTATTGGGATGGTTAAGGATTATGCATGTAATCGATATTAAAATCGAATCTTTTTTACTGTTTTATCTTCAATACATCCACAAACTTTGATCTAAATCGAATAAAAACTGTGTTAGTAGACTTTACCCTGTGATCTTATTCTTTGACTTATCAGAAGTAATCGATTTAATCATTCCCTGACCGTCAATCCCTCCTTTACGTTTGCTTAAAAGCGGATTAAAACTGCTTCAGTTATTTAGTTAGCTCCTATAAACACTAGTCGAACTTTGACCATGCCATGTGACTTTGACCTTAGACTGGGTGTTCTCAAAACTGAATAACGTTATTCTTGTCAACCATTCCCTAAGTCTGATCACTTTTGGATAAAAACCGTTTAAGGTTGTTCGCCAGATCAACGTTTGACCCTACTCCTCGCTGAAGCCTATCACCAAGACTTATAACTGTTTGAGATCTTTTGTCTCTCTCTCTCTCTCTCTCTCTCTCTCTCTCTGAAAATTGATGTTGGTGCTGACGACGGTGTAGAAACGCCTCTCTACTTCCCGGTCTCTCTCCAGGCTGGGGCAAGGTATGTGTACGTGAAATATTCGCCTAAAGCATCCCTGGAGACTGGATTTAGGGTGGAAGATAAGAAGGGAGGGGTAGGTAAGATCACAAAGGGAGGAAAGGAGGAGGAAGAGGGAAGAGGAGAGGCAGGGAATGGCGAGGGAAAGAGAGGAATGAGTCGAGCGAAAGGAAAGGGAAAAGGAGAGGAAAACACGAAATGGGAGAAAGAAGGAGGAAGGGAGATACGGAGAGCTAAGGAGAGACGAGGGAAAGAAGGGAAGGAGGTAAAGGTTGGAAGGTGGGAGAAAGGGTAAGAGGGAAGGATGGTAGAAGAGAAGAGAAGGAAGACAAAAAAGGGTAGGGATAAGAAGGAAAAAAAGAGGAGGAGACAAAGTGTGGAGGAGCACAGAAAGAAGGAAACGGGATGGGAGGTGGAAAAGTGGATGTAGGTAGAAGTTCGGTGGAAGGATAGTCGGGAGAGAGATGGGGGAAAGACAGAAAGGGGTAGGGAGGCACAAGCAAAAACTGCACCTGAGTCAGAAGGAGGGAGCAAGGAAAAAAAAAAAACTAGAGAAAGAGAGGTGAGATTGGAAAATGTGAAAGAGGATGGGAAGAAGAATGATGGGAGGGGGAAGAAGGAAAGATAAGAGAGAAAAAAGAGAGAAAGCAAGGAACAGGTAGACTGGGAGAAGAAGGAAGAGAAAAAGGAAGAAGGAGCCAAAACGACTGAGAACAAGCAAGAACCCTGAAGTTACACGCCAAAGAGAGGGGCGGGGGGCTGGGAGAAGAGAGGCAAGATGATGAAGGGGGGGGGGCATGAGCGAAGAGTAAAGAATGGAGAGGGGTAAAGGGTGGGAATAGGAAAATAAGATGAGGTATGGAGGAAGGGGGAGACTCAGGAATTGGCACGAAACCTTGACTACACATGGGCAGGGAGGGAGTAGGGGTGGACTAGGAATGAAAACGTGGATATAGAAAAAAAGGAGGGGATGAGAAAATGTATGAAGGGGAGACGAGGAGGTAGGGAGGAAAAGGATTTATAGGGACATGAGGAAAAATGCTGAATAAACAATAGTATGATAAGTTTAGGGATGAGAAGAGGAAAGAGGAAAGAAGATGAGAGGTAGGTTACTACGCTGGGTTGAGTGATGCGAGGAAGGAGAGGAAGAGGGAGCGGAAGAGGGATGGACAAGCAAGAACCCTAAAGATGTAGCAGCCATGGGGAGGAAGGGGACTGGGTAAAAGGAGAAGAAAGGAAGAGCAGAGAAGGGAATGGGGAAGAGAGGTTTTAGAGACAGGGTCGGTAGACCTGAAGAAAAGAGGGACAAAGGAGGAAGGAGACAAAGGAAATGGAAAGCGCGGGAAAGGGAGGAAGAATGGAGGTAGGGAGGGGAGAGGAACGCAAGCAAGAAAAATGGAAACGCATTTCTCAGGGAAGGGGGAGAGAAAGTTGGGGAAAAGAGGCTTAACGTGGAGGAAAAGGAAAAGCTGGAGCGGAGGAATTAAGAGCAGATATACGGAGGGAGAGCGCAGAAGACTTAGGAAGGGAGAAGGAAGGAGATTATAGAAGCTAAAACCTTGATTACACAGAACCTAGGAGGGAGGGAAGAGAGACTGGGAGGTGGGAGGGGAGATAGAGAGGAACAGGAAAGGGAGGGAGAAAACAGGAGAAGGAGAGGGGGAGGGGAGGTCGGGAGGAAGGTCAGAGGTGAAGGGGTGACAAGCTCGGTAGAGGGGAAAGAAGGGGGAGAAGAGTGGGAGGAAGTGAGAGAAGACGAGAGAAGGGGGAAGGACAGGAGAAGGGGGGTGATGGGAGGGTAGAGGGAGGGAGACAGAGTCACAGCTCCAGAAGAATATTATGTAAACTGAAAGACACGAGACCTTCTGGCATGGAGTGTCATTACCACAAGATCCTCAAAATCTTCCAGATCTCAGGTTGACTGAAAATCTGGCAGGGAGGGGCTGGGGCAGGGGCAGAAGAAAGGGTATGGGAGGGGCAGGGGCAGGGGCAGAGGAAAGGGTGCGTGAGGGGCAAGGGCAGGGACAGAGGAAAGGGTAGGGGAGGACCAGGGGCAGAAGCAGAGGAAAGGGTAAGGGAGGGGAAGGAGCAGGTGCAGAGGAAAGGGTAGGGGAGCGTCAGGGACAGGTGGAAAAGAGAGGGTGTGGGAGCGGCAGGGGCAGAGGAAGAAAAGAGGGTAGGGGAGGGGCAAGAAAAAGGTAGGTGTATATTGACAAACAAAGCTGTGAACTGAATTTTACATTAAGCATATTTTAGTGAGTAGATTGAGTTATTTAGAAACCTTTTCTGTGCACGTGGATGGACTCTCTTGCTCGTGCTCTCTCTCTCTCCCCCCCCCCCACACACACATCAAAAGAAAGAGAATTATATACTTGTACTAATGACACTGTGTACAAAAAGAAGACACTAATTAATACTACTGATATTATCGTGTTTTCTTCACGGAGGGAAGAAGAACATAAGCGTCAGACAACTTTCGGTGATATAAAATGTCTACAAAGATATAACTGATGTAACAAGATAAACCAGATTTATTAACCATAAGTGATAATTATCATGAAGATTTAGATGATGTATGAATTACTGTGCAACGCTTCATTTAGTACTTTTTATAGTATATCCCATCTCTTCGGAATAATGGATGATGATGATGATGATGATGACAATGACATTGACGATGATGATGATGTATAAAGTACACAACGATTCTGGCTACGGAAGAAGAAGAGAGGGGCGTCATATCCTTATATATATATATATATATATATATATATATATATATATATATATATATATATATATATATACTTAATGTATGCATGAATGGATGGCTGTATTTTCAATAACTTAAGCCATAATGACTCAGAGACACCATGTTTGTCTCCTGAAAAGCTTTTCTGAGTTATAGGACACCATTTATCAAGTCACTCAGTGCAGAGTCAGTTGAAGGCAGCGCTACATTCGGCAAGTGAATAGTGGGCACCTCACCTAACTATCACTATAAGGAAGTCTGTTTATTTCGTCAGACAGAATTGTCCCAAACACGGCTGTGTGAAATTCAGTGAGTCATATTTTTGAGGTATGAATGAGTGTCGTTGATTATTGGTTAAATCAACCGTCCAGTCATAACACCTGGCCATCAAACAAGGTGAAAGGTATTAGGGGGAGGTGGTGGCTCAATCGGTAGAGAGGTGGCCTGCAATCCTAACGGACCCAGGTTCGAATCCCGGCTGGGGCAGGGAACAGTTTAAGAATTTGAATTTCATTGAATCAGGCTTTACTGATCTACCAGAAGACCCGCCGACATGTCGTAAAAATACCCCCGCTAATACCAATATACCAGTCCTGTATGAGACAGCCCTAGCATGTATTCAATATGGACGGTGAGTGTTAGCGTCGAAGTGGTGACATGTAGAGGTGTTGGTATGTAGGAGGACTGCTGGGCCTTGAGAGCAGGCTGTGAAGCCTATGCCCAGAGTCGGACACATGAAAAAAAAAAAAAAACGGTAAACCTCAGATTAAGAGAAGAATTAACATGCCATATTTCTCGCTACCGGACTCTCCTCGCAAATTCTCCTCTTTCACTCTCCCGATGTCAGGGTTAGAGTGCTAAGCCAGGTTAGTATATAGTGTGAAGCTGTATTACATCCACAAAAATCTTCTAGCAAACTCTCTTCTTTCACACTATTGATACCATAAAGAAAAATGGCTATATACAATTTTTTCCAAACAGACTATGATAAAAATTTTCATCTTTCACTCTGCATGTGACATATGAAAAAAAAGAAAAAAAAAAAGAATCGTCATACACACTATCTCCCTAACAGACCACTCTACCACAGTGTGTTCTGCCCCTATGCAGGTGCCATCTTTGACTGTGACTCGAGGGACATACATGGCGCTTTCCTCCACGCCATTAGACAGTACAACCAAAACTCAACCAGCCACAGACTTCAGCTACACGCATTCGTCAAAACTGTCAGCACTGGCGACGTCTTCAAGTTATCCAGACTGAGTATTATCTGTTGCTTTTTTAGTGGTTTTACAACCTTTTAAGACCTCCTGAAAGTAAATGTATTTGTTACCTTCTCATAATTATCATATGATTTGTAACTCGTCTCAAGATTTCGTTTTTATTTTTAAGTATTGGGTGATTTTTACCTACGGTCAGTTCCTTCAGGGGGGAGGGGGACGTCACTTTTGTTTCATTCTTACTATCTCTTGGCGATCGTATTCAGTTTATTGTAAACTTATTAATCTGGATGTATTAGACAAAGCTGTCCTTAAGTCTTTCACTACTAGAGGATACTCCCAAACTATATAAATGTCTACACATTGTAAGAATAACTTTATAAAAAATAGCTGGACGAAAGTTATGATCGGCAGAAAATGCAAGTGCTTGCCCTCCTCTTTACTCGTGCTTCCGAGTTATCTGAATATTCTCCAACGACCACTTGACGAGTTTGGAATCGTATTTTGAGAGGATTTAGAGATTTTGTAACACCTTCATTTTTAGATCTTTCGTGGAGAATGTTATAGAGAAGAGAAAGAAGTTGTTTGCTGCCTTCATGGATTTGGAGACGACATGTGACAGGGTGGATATATAGACAAGGATTGTGGAAAGTATTAAGAATATAATATAATCTTAATACATTCCACAATCCATATTACGGAATAGATGGGAAGTTGTTGAAGGCCGTGAAGAGTATGTATGAGGGTGCTAAGGCTACAGTGCATGTGGATAGTGAACTGAGTGAATTTTTCTGTTTGAAGGTTGGATTGAAACAAGGATGTGTCATGTCTCCATGGTTGTTCAGTCTGTATATGGATGGGGTTATAAAAGAGATACAAGGCAGGGCAGTGGATGTTGGAGCGGCCCTAGTGAGAGAGGACAGTGTTTGGAAACTCCCTGTACTGTTGTTTGCAGATGATACTGTGTTGTTAAGTGAAGACGAAAGGGAGCTGCAAGGCTTCGTGGATGAGTTTGAGAGAGTGTGTAAGAAAAGGAATCTAAAAGTGAATGTGGGGAAGAGTAAAGTTATGAACCTCGAAAGAAGCGAAGTCAGTGAATGTACAGTGAGGTTGGATGAGGAGGAAATGGATAATGTGAGTGCATTTAAGTACTTGGGTAGTGTGATGAGTAAGGATGGAAGTTTAGAGAGTGAAGTGCTTGTAAGGGTACAACATGGAAGAAAGGTTGCTGGTTCCTTGAAAGCAGTGATAAGAAACAGGGAAGTGAGAATGGAAGTGAAAAAGCTACATGACAGTATTGTGATACCAACTCTAACGTATGCACGTGAAGTTTGGACCTTGCTGGAGTGACAGTAAGTCAAGAGTGAGAGCAGAGGAAATGAACTATTTGATAGGAGCACGTGGAGTCACATAGAGAGACAGACTGACAAATGAGGAAGTGAAGGAGCATTGTGGTGTGGATGTGGATGTGATAGGAAGCGTTAGGAGAAACACACTGAGGTGGTTTGGCCATGTGGTGAGGATGGAGAGTGAGAGACTGACGAGGAGAATGTATGTGAGTGAGGTGGAGGGGAGGCAGAAGAAGGAGGAGGCCAAGGATAAGATACAGGGATGGAGTGGAGAGGTATATGAGAGAGGGGGTGTGAGCTGGGAGCAGGGCAATGAAATGACGGGGGACAGGGCGACATGGAGGTGATTTGTTTGTGGCCACCCCGAACGGGATTGAGGCGTCTAGCAATAGATAGATAGATAGATTAAAACATTGTATATATATATATATATATATATATATCATAACCATCATCATCATTTGTACCCCCTTTCTCACCCTAGGCACCCCAGGGCAGGGTGGGGAGTAGCAATGTCCACACATCCCAAATTTCCCACTCTAAAGGGCCATGCTTCCATTCACTCATCATTCAAGTCCCTGGAATCCTAGTTCTATCGGATACACCAAAAAACATTCACCATGTTCTGTAACTTCACATAAACGTATCCGAAAGAGTCAGTCCGGACGCTGCCATTTTAAAAAGGGGTGCCAAATCCCTGATCATGCACTTTTCCTCACAAAATTTATCCAGCCAGCTCGATCTCTTGTCAGTTCCCTAGCCTAACAGACTTCCAAACCTATCTTCCTCACACACTCATCCACCCTATCTCTCCACCTTATCCTTGGCCTACCTCGCCTCCTCCCTCCTTCAAATTCGCTCAGATATACCTTTTTCACTATTCTATTGTCATCCAATCTCTCCACATGACCATTACATCTCAGTACACTCTCTTTGATTCCGGTGTCCACAGACTTCCTCACTCCACATCTCTCACGAATCACATTGTTTTGTATCCTATCCACCCTCTGTACTCCACATACATTCCTCAGCAGTCACATCTCCACTGCTCTTACTCGTGACTTTTCATTTTCATGTCACACAATAGTCTCACACTCACATGTTAAAGATGACTCCTTCATTTAAGCCTCGTGCAGCTGCAACACTCAAGCCTCTGTTTCTTATCAAGGCCTTCATTACACCAGCTACTTTTCTTCCTTGTGTCACTCTACTTTCCACTTCTTTTGCATATTTTCCTCTCTTTTCCATCACTATATCAAGGCATTTGAGCTCTCTCACCAATTCCAGTCTCTCTCCATTCACTGTAACATCGCACTGGGAGTCACCTTCTCTCTCAATAACCATCACTTTACTCTTTTTTACATTTACTCTCAAGGCACGACTCTCTCAGGCATCAGGAAAACTCTGCACTAGCCTACCAAGTTCTTGTCCGGTATTTGCAAGTACAGTAGTACTGCATCATTAGCGTACACCAAATTTGAGATATTCCATCCATCTCCATTCATTACCATCGCCATCCCCTTCTCCATTACTCGTGTTTTTATTTCTCTCGTCTCTCCATCCACATATATGTATTGAACAACCATGGGGACATCACAACTTTGTCGCACGCCCACACCGATCGTGAACCACACACTTAGATGCCCATTAAGCCTTGCACATGCTTCATCACCATCAGAAAAACTCTTGACGGCACCTAGAAGCTTTATCTACACCGTACTTGCGCAAAATTTTCCACAAACCCTCTCTGTCCACTTTGTCGTATGGTTTTTCCACATCCATGAATGCCATAAACACCTTATGGTCCTTCTCACAAGGCTTCTCTGCTATCTGTCTCACTGCAAATATTTGATCCACACGTCCTCTGCCACTCCTAAAGCCACCCTGTTCATCACTCACTAGGACTTCTGATATCTCTCTTACTTTCTCTATAATAATTCTTCCATACCACACTCAATAGACTTATGCCACGATAATTCTTGCACTCACTTCGGTCACCTTTATTTTTGTACAGGTCTACAATCACAGCCTTTTTCCACTCTGCTGGCACAGTTCCACTCAACCATGCCTTCTTACATATCTCCAACAAACATTTCATTCCACTCTCTCCACTACACTTAATCATCTCTGCATACACCTCATTAAACCCAGCTGCTTTCCCATTTTTCAGTCGTTTCACAGCACTCCTCACCTGTGCAAGTGTCACGTCTCCTGGCACTGCATTCCTTCTCTGCACGCCCGCAAAACCAATCACGTTTACAGCCGCTCTGCTCCCTCTATTTCCATTCAACAGGCTTTCTAAATATTCTTTCCAACTGGTTCTTTCTTCATCCCCATAGGTTAACCCGCCCCATCCCGACCACTTTTCCACCACTGACTCCCCCCAATCCCGACCATTTTAGGAAAAATTTTTTTTTTACTCAAACCTTCGCTTTTGGTGAGAAACATCGAAAATTCATAGAGAAATCGCTCACCTGAGGTTTAAAATACTCATTACAGGTAGGAGTACCTCCTTACCTTACTGGGTTTTCAATCAAGCTGGCACCAAAGAAAACGAGTTCTATGGGAAGATAACTATTTCACACCACTCATAAACGATATTTATTTATTTACTTGGTACGAATTTATACGTAGTACAAGACTATATTGGTTTTCAAGCAGTAATATAGGCATTATAAGCATTGTTTCACTCATTAATACCTGACCTTTTTTTACCACATTACCTGATCATCATTTCTAACTGTTTCTTCCTCTAATGCTATGTAACGTTTGTCCTCCACATTGTCTTTGATTGGGGAATCACTCTGGCCCTGAATTTCGTACCGTGGCATGACATGGCTATACTGGCCAGGTCACTGATAACAGGTGAATTGCTGAGGCAATGGCATGCAGGGGGGGTGAGGAGGTCATGCTGGGTAGGGCATTGTCCCTGCCTGGCATCTTGTTGAGGAAGGTGTCACGTGTATACGTACCAAAAATGACTCGCGAAAATTGAAAATTTTGCAAATTAGGGACCTTGCAATTTTTTCGCTTTTATGTACGTCGACGGGATTGGCAATGACAAAACGTGTGGACGTTAAAGAACGTCAACGGGACGCCGCGGGTTAATAATCCACCACCTACATCCTTCACACAATCACATTTCTTTCCACGACATTTCCGCACCTCTTTCCAGAATAACTTCCTATTTTTAGAATAGTGTGCATTCATTTCTTTTTTTAGATCATCATTTACCTCCTTCTTTTTCCTCTTCACTAGTCTTTTCACGTGCTTCTTCCTCTCAATATATTCAGTTCTTATTTCAACTGAACCCCTTTCCTGTAACCACTTTAGCCACTACATCCTCTTTTCCTCCAATGCTTTCTCAACCTCATCATACAATGCCATACCTTTCTTCTTTTTTGTTCTCTTTCCACACCACACACCGCTTTAGCGTTTCTAACTAAGCATTCCTTACATGCATTCCACAGGCTATTCAGATCCATTTCATTCCAATTCACTGATTTTAACTCCTCTCCTACTTTGTTCCTGTTTTCATCTGCCTTTTCTTTGATCTTCAACTTCTCAACTTTTGGTCTTTCGCCCTGACTGCTCCTCTCTCTCCTGATCCACCTCACTCCTCTCAGATTGATCTTGCATACCACAATCATATGATCTGACAGACCTCCACATCGTCCTCTTACGGCCCTAGTATCAGCAACCATTCCCACGATCGGCCTCTCTACGATCACGTAATCAATCAGGCTTCTTTCAATACGATCCCCGTTCCCTCTTTACAATGTATATTCATGTGCATCTTTGTGCTTGGAAAACGAGTTACAAATGCACAACCTCCTCTCCTGACACATATCCTTCAGTCGCTTCCCATTATCATTTTGTCCTGGTACACTATTACAACCAATTATGTCATCCTCAGGACCAGTGCCTACTCTTCCATTCATATCACCCATTACAATCTCTTTATAGCTCCTGGACATTTTTCCCACTACTTCATCCAGCTCATCCCAAAACCTGTCTTTCACTCTCTCTCACTCCTGTCCTCACACGGTGCGTACGCTACGGTCACCGCCACTTTCACCTCAAACTTGAACTTGACATACATACATCTCGAGCTGACACATTTGTAGTCTCTCATTCCACTCTGCCACACCTCATACATCAACAAAGAAACTCCTTCCTTGCATCTTCCATGCCCATTCATGCCTGATCTTCCACACACACACCACACACACACACACACACACACACACACACACATATATATATATATATATATATATATATATATATATATATATATATATATATATATAGATATATATTTATATATATATATATATATATATATATATATATATATATATATATATATATATATATATATATATATATATATATATTGTGTTACATAGCCTATGATTTCATCATCCTTTGTGTAATTCTAACGTATAGTGTGCTGCATGTTTGATCACGAGCGTGTTCTACCTCACTCCCCCTTTCTACCGTTATAGTAGAGTAAGTCGTCCTTTCTGTTGTTCAGAGCAGGATTGTCAGCTCTTTGTCCCCTATGGCTTCATTTGCGCGTCCTTCTTACAAGTTGTATCAAGCTCTGCTGGCCCCTATATAATGAGCTCAGTCTCTGCATCATTGCCACTTAGATCTACTCCTCATTTTGTTCACATCTCTGTCCTCCCCTGTACAGTTATTGTTGTGAGTGCTCCGGAAGTCTCCAACCATCTAGCAGCTGTGTAATTTGAGTATAACTGTTATTGCATTTTTTCCTTGTACTGTATAGCATAAGGTGTTGATTTGTAGGCCTAGTGAGGTTTTTTTGTAATTTATGTAGGATTCATTTTGTCAGCCAGTTTTAATACTATTTTGTATCTGCAATAATTTATCTTGCATTAACTGAGCATTACCCAGTGTATTTTCATTTTATCAGGGCTGACTTAGATAAATTTACTCTTGCTAATTTCGTGTTAATAGAGGCTATTTGCAGTTAACCATATATTTAATTGTTTTTGCAATTACATTATCCTTATGAGTCCTGAATGTTTTGTTGTTAGTTTGAGCATTAAACTTTAACTTGTAATTTTACCTAACTCTTTATTTTGAACCTGGAACTTTACGGGACAGTAGTGATTTTCAGTATTCTCACTTAAAGGGTACATTATCTTTCTCTGTTCCGTAACATAAATTTGGCGACCTCTCATCAGGATATTCAGGATATTATCATAAGGATATTGCTTGATATTTTGTGACTGTTACTTATTCATGATGTCTACTATTACTACACTTGATGAAGCCAAAGATTTTCTGTCAAATGTGCAAACAGTGTGTGATGTAGAAAACAGAACAAAGAATGAACTTAAGCTTGTTGCTCAACAATTGGGAATTGCTGTTCGCTCTCATCATTCTAAAGATCAAATTGTTGACATGATTAATGAAAGCTTGTTTAATGTAACTCCTCCAAATGAGCAAACGCAGATTGAATTAGCTAAGTTACAGCTAGCCCTGCAGGAGGCTCAGGCTAAGGAGGCAGAGTCTCGTGTTAAGGAGGCTGAATTTCAAGCACGTGCTAAGGAGGCTGAGTCTCAGGCTCGTATTCAGGAGGCTGAATTTCAGGCAAATGCTAAGGAGGCGGAGTCTCAGGCTCGTATTCAGGAGGCACAGATACAGGCACAAATTGAACTTGCCAGGATTCAGGCAGACCATGAGTATCGCATGAAACAATGTGGAACTGGATCATCTAGCTCTGATGATTTTGATGTGGCTAAAAATGTTAAACTTGTCCCTCCTTTTAATGAATCTGATTTAACAAAGTATTTTCAGTTGTTTGAGAGGGTAGCTACAGGTTTTAATTGGCCCAAGGAGTATTGGCCAGTACTCCTTCAAACTGTTCTCACCGGTAAAGCTCAAGTAACTTATGCATCTTTGCCTCAGGATCAATCTGATAATTATGATGTAGTTAAGAGCTCGATTCTTAAGGCCTATGAGCTTGTTCCTGAAGCCTATAGAGTAAAATTTAGGACAACTTACAAGCAAGATAAGCAATCCCATGTTGAGTATGCAAAAATCAAAGAAGATCTGTTAGAGCAGTGGTTAAATTCTAAGAATGTGGATTCTGATTTTGGTAAATTTAAGCAGATGATTTTGCTGGAGGACTTCAAGAGGTGTATTTATAAAGATGTAAGCCTATATCTTGATGAGAAAAGAATAGATAATTTGTCTGATGCTGCAGTTTTAGCTGATGAATATGTTCTCATTCACAAGAGATATTCTAGAGACAAAAGGAAAGCTGAGAGTAAGTACGTTGCCTCTACTCAGAGTACAGGTAACAGGAAAGAGAATAAAGATGATGTTTCTCAGGAAGTAAATACCAGCTGCACCTCTAGATTTCAGAAAAGTAAATGTACTTATTGTAGTAAGCTTGGTCATACTACGGAGAGATGTTTCAGGAGACAGCGTGATGTGAACAAAAAGGAA
Source organism: Coenobita brevimanus (assembly GCF_032717465.1). NCBI lineage: Eukaryota > Metazoa > Arthropoda > Malacostraca > Decapoda > Coenobitidae > Coenobita > Coenobita brevimanus. The sequence continues at coordinate 18,100,013 of NC_137043.1, read as the reverse complement.
TCTTTAAATATTCAGTCAGTTGGCCTAGTGTCCACTCTTGAGAGTTCCCAGAATTCTTTAACTGAGTTAACTGAACCTGCTTTGAGGGGTAACTTAAATTCTCAGGATGGAGCTCCTCTTTTGAGCAGTAACGTGGGTGACATTCTCAAGAGTTCATGTGCTAATTTCCTGTCTGATGGTTTTGTCAGTCCTCTGGACAGTAATGACAGGAAATCAGTTAAAATATATCGTGATACAGGTGCTTGCCAATCCCTTATGCTGACCAGTGTTCTAGGCTCTAATGTTAATTCCTCTGATGAAACTGTAATCTTACAAGGTGTAGGGAATAATTACTTCTCTGTCCCTCTATGCAGAGTGAATTTAGAGTCTGGTTTTGTTAATGGTTCCGTTATGGTTGGGTTGGTTGAGACACTCCCAATGTCAGGTGTAACTTTCTTACTTGGAAATGATATTGGTGGAAGTCAAGTGTGTCCAGCTCCTCAGTTGTCTAGTGAGCCAGTGGCTGCGACCCAGGATTGTGGTGTCCCTGATGTGTTCCCTGCATGTGCTGTCACTAGGGCTAAGTCTAAAGTTACTGGTGATTTAGAGGATAATGATGTTATCCTAGCTGACACTTTTCTTGCTAATTTGGACCACTCACCAGATGAGGCAGTACCCCGTAGTGTTGATAATTTGTCTCGTCAAGAGTTGGTTGAGTTGCAGGTTGCTGACCCTGAGTTGAAAGGTCTAGCTAACTCTGCTTACAGTGAAGAAGAGTCAGCCGGTGCTTCTACTTGTTATTATGTAAAGTCAGGAGTACTTATGAGCAAGTGGAGACCCCCAACAGCATCAGCCGACTGTGAATAGGAGGTTGTACATCAAGTTGTCATCCCTCGTGTTTGTAGGCAGGATATCATTAGAGTGGCTCATGATTCCAGTTTGGCGGGACACCTTGGAGTGAAGGGGACTGTGGCACGCATTTTGAAACACTTCTACTGGCCAGGTATCTTCAGGGATGTTTCCTGGTATTGTAAGTCTTGTCACACCTGTCAAGTTGTGGGGAAGTGTAATCAGACCGAAAAGGTTGCACCTCTAGTTCCCATTCCTCCTTTTGAGGCGCCATTCACCCGTGTGTTGGTGGATATTGTGGGCCCTCTTCCTAAGACTTCTTCAGGATTTTCTTATGTGTTGACCCTGATTGATATGGCTACTCGTTATCATGAAGCCATTCCACTTAGAAATATCTCAGCAAAGAACGTGGTTAAGGAAATGCTAGGGCTCTTCACAAAGTTTGGTCTGGCCAAGGAGGTACAGTCAGACCGAGGAAGTAATTTCATGTCAAATGTTTTCAAGCAGTCTCTGAAAGAGTTGGGCATCTCCCAGATCACGTCTTCAGCTTACCATCCCCAGACTCAATGAGCATTGGAGAGATATCATCAAACACTCAAATCGATGCTCAAGAAATACTGTTTGGAACATCAGAAAGACTGGGATAAAGGTCTTCCATTCGTTGTGTTTGCCGCAAGAGAATCTCCAAATGAATCACTGGGCTTCTCACCTTTTGAACTACTGTTTGGCCATGAAGTAAGAGGACCCCTTAAGTTACTCAAGGAATGCTGGCTGTCGGAGGAAGATGACGTCAACCTGCTGGAGTATGTGATGAAGTTCAAAGAACGGCTGTCCACTGCTTTACAACTGGCGAGAGAGAATTTAGGAGCTGCTCAGGAGAAGATGAAGACTTGGTATGATAAGAAGTCCAGGTTACGCCACTTTCAGCCAGGAGATCAGGTTTTGATTCTGCTACCGGTGCATGGGCAACCTCTTCAAGCCAAGTTTAGTGGTCCTTATTTCGTGGAGAAGAAACTCAGTGATGTCAACTATGTCATCGCCACACCAGATCGTAGAAAGAACAAGCAACTTTGTCACATCAACATGCTAAAGTTATATTACAGGCAGGACGAAAATAATCCAGTCTGCACTGTAGCTGTTCCATCCGAGTCTGCAAGTGAAGCTCTCCCATGCAGCATGAGCCTGAGTGATAGTTTGGGGAAGAATCCTGATATCATGAATGATCTCCAGACTAAGCTTTCTCATCTACCTCCCGAGGAAAGGCAGGAGTTTTCGGCATTACTGCAGGAGTACCCGCAAGTGTTCCATGCCACTCCAGGAAGAACCACTGTGTTGATGCATGATGTCGATGTTGGAGACGCAAAGCCAATTAAACTGCCTCCTTACCGTGTGAACCCAGTGAAAGTTCCTCTCATCCAGAAGGAGCTTGGCTACCTGTTGGACCACAAGATGATTGAGCCCTGTCAGAGCGAGTGGAGTTCTCCTGTCACTCTGGTCTCTAAGCCGGGTGGGTCACAGCGGCTTTGCATCGACTACAGACGTGTTAATCAGATAACCAAAGCAGACACTTGCCCTCTCCCTCGCGTGGAGGATTGCATAGACAAGATCAGAAAGGCTATGTGCATAAGTGGGTTTCATTTGTCAAAGGGAAAGAAAATGTTATTGCAGATTGCTTATCTAGACTTTAGACAGATTGTTTTAGAGTAATAAGAAATTTCCTTTGTAAATTTCTTTTTCTTTGTGGGGAGGTGTTACATAGCCTATGATTTCATCATCCTTTGTGTAATTCTAACGTATAGTGTGCTGCCTGTTTGATCACGAGCGTGTTCTACCTCACTCCCCCCTTCTACCGTTATAGTAGAGTAAGTCGTCCTTTCTGTTGTTCAGAGCAGGATTGTCAGCTCTTTGTCCCCTATGGCTTCATTTGCGCGTCCTTCTTACAAGTTGTATCAAGCTCTGCTGGCCCCTATATAATGAGCTCAGTCTCTGCATCATTGCCACTTAGATCTACTCCTCATTTTGTTCACATCTCTGTCCTCCCCTGTACAGTTATTGTTGTGAGTGCTCCGGAAGTCTCCAACCATCTAGCAGCTGTGTAATTTGAGTATAACTGTTATTGCATTTTTTCCTTGTACTGTATAGCATATGGTGTTGATTTGTAGGCCTAGTGAGGTTTTTTTGTAATTTATGTAGGATTCATTTTGTCAGCCAGTTTTAATACTATTTTGTATCTGCAATAATTTATCTTGCATTAACTGAGCATTACCCAGTGTATTTTCATTTTATCAGGGCTGACTTAGATAAATTTACTCTTGCTAATTTCGTGTTAATAGAGGCTATTTGCAGTTAACCATATATTTAATTGTTTTTGCCATTACATTATCCTTATGAGTCCTGAATGTTTTGTTGTTAGTTTGAGCATTAAACTTTAACTTGTAATTTTACCTAACTCTTTATTTTGAACCTGGAACTTTACGGGACAGTAGTGATTTTTAGTATTCTCACTTAAAGTGTACATTATCTTTCTCTGTTCCGTAACAATATATATATATATATATATATATATATATATATATATATATATATATATATATATATATATATATATATATATATATATATATATATATATATATATATATATATATATATATATATATATATATATATATATATATATATATATATATAATGTGCAATATGCTAAACAAATCAGTACATATAATGTGCAATATGCTAAACAAATCAGTACGAGAGTGACACCACAAAGCCTGTAATGCCACACACCTTACCTCACCTCTCCCCCCTACAACTATCACACTCTCATACCACCTCCACTTTCATCATCCCACACTGTCACCCTCACATTTGTCACCACTATACTGTCATTTTCACATTTATCACCCCCTACACTGTCATCTTCACATTTGTCACTCCTACACTGTGACACTCATATTTGTCTCCCCCACAAGTGTCACCCACACTTGTCACCCTCACATCTTTCACCATCAGCTATCACTCCCTCACGTGTAACATCCCCACCCTCATGCCATACTTGCAATTGGTATTGGCTGTAACTCTTGTTCCTAATTTGGACAACCAAATAATTACTGGATTCGGGAATGGTTTTTACCTTTGTGATACGTATAACTTTTGTCTTATGATGAGGAATATTGGACGCATATTATCATCCTGAGGATATTCTGTTTTTTCTGTTAACAATATAGTAAATCCAGATGCCACGCCTAGATCTGTTGTAACTTTCTCTTAGGAAGGAATAAGTCAGGATTGAGTTAGTCGTTATCAGCTGATAAGGGAAATAGTCTGTTGTTCGAAAAAAAAGTTAGTTTGATAAAGGTTGGCACCGGGCAATTTAATCATTAAAATTTCCTTAAAACACTTTACTGATCTTCTACAGAACCCAGTGACATGTCAAAACACCTCTCGCTAATTCTGCTACATTAACCTTGAATGAGACCATCTTTATGCAGTCAATATGGACAAAGTTTAGTAATGTTGAGGTAGTGACATGTGAAGGTGTGTGGCAGGTTAAAAGTGCTGGGCCTTGGGGTGCGGACTGTCAGGTGTGTTCCCATATTCGGACACACAAAAACATAACAGAATAAAATAAAGAATTGTAATGGATTCAACCTTCAAGTAAAAAGTTTAAATAATGTAATTATGTGAGAGTAATTTAAAAAGTAAAATCGTGGAGTCTTATCAACCTCTTGACTGTGATAACTTTTTTGTTACTTTTAGAATATTTAATTCCATTTACAAACAGAATTCTTTTGTGAGGGGAGACATTCTAGGCTCACTTTTGTGTGTCTAAAGCCTACCAGACTGAAATGAGATTGAAAGAATATAATAAAAAACGTCATGGGAGTGAAGTGGTTAGAGTGATGTGGAAATCATGTGGAGTGGTGGACCTTGTACCCTGAAGATGTCACTCAATATCTGATAAGTGGAGACGCAGGGTGAATTAGCAGGCAGCGAGGAAGCCGTGCTGGGAACTGGGGGAAGTGGTGGAGGGAAATGAACTGGAATAAGGAACTGGATTGAGCTACAATGGAATGTGTAGATAATCTTATCTTTGTCATTGTATTAGCCCAGTTATAAACTAAGTGTTTGTATTCCTCTATAGAGCAATGTAAATCTTCAGTTGAATAGAAAATATATTTTTGTGAAAAAATCAAAGCACCAAAGATTAAAAACTGGATAAAAGTTGTTTTTTCCAACGAATAATTGGTTCTGATGATCCACTTCTACATTAGTGCTAGGATATGGTGCTATACTCTGCCAACTTTATCTTGGCATAAAACTTCCATCTCTACCTTAACACCAGAATATGGTTTTAATTACCTAAGTGTTATGGAAATGGAGTAGAAGGGTAGTATTTTCTTAAGTAAATCTTCCATCGAGCTTCGGGAAAGAAGCAGCAAATTGAACGAAAATCTTACTAAGGTAATCTGGACGAACTATAGTGATGGGCAAGATCTGATGTAGCTGATGTGATGGTGGTGATAATAATGTACAGTACTGTACGTTAGTTCTGCTGATAAATAAGGATAATTATAATGATGAGTGCGTGAGTAATAATGACTGTGGTAGTTATAGTGGTGGTAATTAGTCTAGTTTTGATGATAAATATGCTAACTATACGAACGATGATGATGTAGGTAATGATGATAACCTTGCATCATCTCAACACCTACTTGTCGTGTTGGCTCAAATGTAATATTCTGGGGACAGAAGGAAGAAGTATTGAAAAAAAAACAAACGTGAAAACAGAAAAGGACGTTAAATTAGAAAGAAAATAAGAATTTAGAAAAAGAAAATGAAAAAGAATCGGAGACATGAATGAGTAGGAAGAAAAGGTAAAAGAGGCATCAAGATGATAAAGATAATGATGATGATGATGATGATGATGATAGGATACTTTTAATAATACGGGAGATAATTGCGTAGGTAATGAGGATGACTATGATGATGATGATGATGATGGAGGTGGTGGAAGCAATGGTGGTGAAGGTGATGTATTTTGTACCGGGTGTGTGTGATAATAACAGTACTCTACTTCAATTTGCCCCCGACTCTTGTGATGCTGTGATGGAGAGAGAGAAAGGACGAAGAAAAGTAAAGAAAGACCGGTTGAATGAAACAAAATGAGAAAGAAAAACAAGAGGACAAATACAAATAGACAAAAACGAGAGACCTATGAGAAAGATGACGACAGAAGAACAGGAGACAGTGAGGAGAAATTGAAAAATTGAAGGTAAATACAATATAGAAGTCTATCTATCTTTCTATTGCCTGACGTTATAATCCCGTAAGGGGTGGCCATTTGACTCTGAGTTATTTGTTTTACGGAGAGAGGCTCTAATCCTCCACCAACCCACTTATTGACACTTAGGGAGTACGTATGGTTTGGTTATATGGTTACCACCCAGCGTTTAAATGGCTTCTTGGCTTACAGGAAACCATTTGGCATGTCACTCAATGTAATGCCACCTGTAAAGGAAAGAAAAGCAATAAGAAGTGATAGGAAAGATGGGAGAAATAGGAAGAGAGGAGGGCAGGCAGAGAAAAAGAATGATAAAGATTAAGGAAGTAGACAGCACTACACCAAGTGAGTGGATGATGGTAAAAAAGAAAAAAAAATATATGTGAATGAAGAAATAAAGGAAAAAATGGAGAAAAATACAAACAAAAGGAGAATGACCGGAAATGGAGAGACAAAATCAGAAAGGGAAATGGGATAAGAAAAAAAAAAAAAAAGCCTACGTCGGAGTAAGGGTCGAACTCGGGACACCTTTGTCAGAATCCCAAGCTGCTTCGTCTTCTTCACCTTGGCTTCTACTTTAGTTGTAGTTTTATCACTTTAATATAGTGAAGAAAGAATGGAGAAACGAGGATAAGAAAGACGAAAGAAAATGGAAAGGAGAGAACGAAAAATTGGAGTAAAAAGGCGAAGGCATTGTAAAAAAAAAAAAAAAAAAAAGGAAAGTAAAAACAAGAAATGGGAAACGAAAAAGAAAAAACTAGGAAATTAGCAAAGGGAAGCAGAGGGAAATTTGTAGAGGAGAAAATAAAAGGTGGAATGGAAAGAAAATTTAGGTTTGAATTCTGTACACTTGTAGAGTTCCAGGCGCTCCACCTTGCCCTATGTCGCCTCCTACCTCTCTTACAGCTTGTGATGATGCACTATACTTATGAGTTTGATCTAATATACATAATGGTGATGATGTTGATGACGGTGATGGTTATTTAGGTTGATTCTGATGAGAGTGATAACTGCATGGACAAAGGTGATGATGCGTGAATTTGGTGGTGGTGATAGTGGTTGCGGTGATGATTGTGATGTTTAGTAGGTTAATACTGACAATAATAACCTTACTTCATATCGCCTCCTACTTCTCTTCTAGTCTATAATGCTGTAATGTGATGGTGAAAAAGAATGAAAGAAAGGGGAGGGAAACGGGAAACAAACAAATGACAAAAAGAGATAGACAATGTGACAATGGGAGATCAAAGGATGAAATGAAACAGGAAAAAGGAGAAAAAAATAAATGTGATAAAAAGGAGACAAAGCAAAATTATTAAAAAAAATAAGAGAGAGAGAGAGAGAGAGAGAGAGAATCAAGGAGGAGGGAAGAGAGGAGAAAATTAAACATAATTGGCATCAAGGAAAAAAATTGATGGAAGAAAGCATTTCAAAAACAAATCTAAAATTATGCGTCGTTGGGAAGATGGTGGAACTCGAGACACCTTTGTTGGAATCCCAGGCCGCTCCACCTTACACCTTGGCTCCTACTGCTCGTTTTAATGATATAATGTTTTGAAGAAATAAAGGAAGAAAGGACAGAAGAAAAAAAAAAACAGTAAGAGTGAGAAGAGAGAAAGGGAAGAAAAAAAAGAAAGGGAAAATACATAAAGAAAGGAGAAAATTGGGAAACAGAAAAGGAGAACAAAAATGAAAGAAATTATGATATATAGGCGAGGAAAACTAAGAAAGATAAGAGGAAGGAAAACGAGGTGTAATTGGTAAAGGGTTAAACTCAATACACCTGTGTTAAGAGACCCAGGCCGCTCGACCTATTTCATCTCGCCTCCTACCTCTCTTGCATTTTGTGATACTTAAACATAATTGTGATTTTGATCTAATGTATCAAGCGATGATGATGATGATGATGATGATAACATTAATTCATCTCCCCTCCCTTCTCTTTCGTACCTTATTTGTTAGGGTGTAATACTGTGTAGAAAGAATGTAGAAAATATACTGAAAGATGATAGAAAGGGAAAAAAGGCTGCGAAAGAAAAATTGCAATAGGGAATGATGAATAACGAAGTAAGTTTTTAAAAAACTAAATATTGAGAAAGCAAGAAAAAGAAAGGAAAGGAAGAAAAGGAAAAAACGGGAGACAGAAAAAGAAAAAGACAAAAAAGGAAAAGAAAAAAAGAACAAATTTAAAAAGGGCCACTCAGTCCGTGCAACGTCCAGGCACACCAACTGACCTAAGGGCTATATATCTTACTTTGCTCTGCGACCATGTCATCCAACAGATTACATTCATATCAGATAATTTTATTCTTGCCCAGTCTTTAACCTTTCCACCATCTGTGTTTCCTGTCCGATCAAAACAATGTGAGTTAGCTTTCCTCAGTCATCTTGACCTTTGACCTTTCCCTGAGACATAGACCTATGACTGAGGTTTCTCACAATCCAATTTCTTTAGCCTTTTTTTTACCCCGAACCCTTCCACAAAGTTCAACATGCATTGGATAAGAACAGTTTAAATTGACCTTATCATGTGACCTTGACCTTTGACCATTTCTAAATTAAACGTCACGCTCTCTGATGACCCTCAACTTATCCACCAAGTGTGATCCAGGTTAAGCTAAAGCTGCTTTCCTTACTTTTCGCACACACACACACACACACACACACCCAGTGGAAGTCGTCGAGATAGGATGCAGACGGCTGGGCTCTGCTGCATCCTTGCTTGAGTGTATCAAAAAATGAGTTAAGCTCAAAAGCTAAGACAGAAATGAGTCAATATCGTAGTGCAAGTATAAGGAAAAAGGTGAAGTCCAAATTAAGTACATATCACATAATCAGACCTACAGGGAATTCGCAGACGTAGCAGACAGGCGCCAAGGGTGTCTCCGCACCAAAACATACGAGTAGCAGGGAGATGCCAGACAGTAAGTAGAAATTATCTGTCTGTAAGATGACGTACTTTTCAGAAGTGTTTCAAGGTAAGAGGAGGGATAAAAGTAGAAAACAGAATGATGAATACGCAGGCATGGCTGAAATGGATACATTTAATAACTTAATGGGGAAAGTAATTAAACTGGAGAACATTTTCAAACTGGAAATGGAAGTAGCAAAAAAGGAACTAGACCTACAATGGGAAAAAATGGGAACTTGGAAAAGAGTTAAACAGAAAAGAAAACATTATGTGAGCTGACAGCTGCGGTGAACACTCTGAGGGAAATAACGAGTGAAATGGGATAATACAGTAGTCAACCATGTAGAGTTAAAAAATGACCAAGACATACCTCGGCAAGCAGGTAGTCTGAGAGAACAAAGCAGTGCTATTGATGAAATGATAACTGAGGCAAATGAAATGATGAAAAATTGCAGAAGGAGTACAAAGTACAGGGGCAGAAGTAGTTGTAGTGCAAGAAAAATTAGAAAAGAAGGTTGGAAGCAAAAAGTATAACGAGAAAGGTGATATCATTGCAAAACAACCCTAAGCTGATGAAGGAAGAAGCAGAGCTTAACAAATCTATAATAATCACTGGTAAAGATGAAGAAGAAACAAGGAACGTAATTTCTAGAGACAAAAAGGAGATGGTAAATAATTAATGAACACACTGAAAGAAGTACCGTATTTGAGGACGTCTGTGAGAAAGATGTACAGGAATTTAAAAGGTTAGGGAAATATGAGAAAAATAAGTCAAGGCCCCTGAAAGTAACCTGCCAAAGTGTGAACACTGTAGAAGAAGAAAAAATGCTAACAAGCTTAAAGAATCAGAGGAATCCAAAGATGTATGTACAAAGAAATGCCTAACTAAAGAAGGAATGTGGATTACCAAGGGAAAAGAGGGAAGAAACAAAAAGACAGAATGATGAAAGATATGAGGAAGAAAGAAGCTTTTCTTTTTTAATACAAAACAATATGGTTACATGTAAGGAAACTGACACATAGACAGCAGGAACTAAAAAAAAAAAAAAGTAGGGTAATAGACTCAACCAGCATCAAATATGTAAGCAACATGACTAAGTTGATGTACTCGGATGTAGATGGAATGGTATCCATGTTTTTAGAGATAAAAGAAAAAAAGATAAAAAAAACAAAAGTAAAGAAACCTCATCTTACTGGTATAATAGAATCAAAAGTAATCCCAAGGATATCCAATGACTCCTTAAATTTTGATGAATACAATATTTGGAGGAGAAATAAAAATTTAAAAAAAGGAGGAGGAGTAATGATATTAACAAAGAAAAAGCTCCAAGCCAAAGAGATAGAACTAGGCATTCCATCACAACTTGAACTAATTGCAGCAGAAGTTAGTACATCCGGAAGGAAAATTATTGTGACAAATTTATACATGCCACCCAAGACAAGCACATGGGATAAAGATGAACACCTGGCAGAAAGTACAATACAGTACAGAGTTTAAGAACCCTGCAATATAAAATGGAAGAAAAATCTGAAGGAATTATACTAACTGGAGATTTGAACACAAATATAAATTGGAACACTCTAGATGCAAGATGCTATGAAAGCTGTTGAGAACAAAATCTCCTGGATATTATACAGGAGTTTTTCCTAACACAATATTGAAAGGAAAACACCAGAAAAAGAGGACAAGAAGATCCCTCATTATTAGATTTCATATTTGCTAGACAAGAAAATGATATTGACAGTATAAATTATCACCCCCCTTCCGGGAAAAGTGACCATGTAGAATGAGACTGCAATTTAAGAATAGTATATGATATAGTTTACAATAATGAAAATTACAAAAAGAGGCTGAATTACAAAAAAGGGCAACTATCATGACCTAAAGAAGTAGTCTGTAGCAATAGATTGAAAAGGAGCTAAGACGACAAGATATAAATATTATATATGAAAATTCTGTGAAATTAATGAAACAGGATTCCAAAATTACATCCTACGGCTTAGGGAAATGGAAATAGGGATAAAGAAATGGTTTAATACCGAGTGTAAAAAGGCAAAAGAGAAAAGATATTTGCTGTGAATCAGATACATATGAACTAATAGTGAGAGAGCATATAACAAATACAAGCAGGTAAGAAATGATTATACAAGTATTAGGAAAGAAGCTCAAAGGCAGTTTGAGGAAGACATTATAAATCAATTGAAGTTGTTTTACAGCTACATACGAAGCAAGATGAAAGTCAAGATAAAATATATACAGTCTATCATGGATAAGAGGAAAATTTATATCATTGAAGAAGATAGTCTTGAAGTACTAAACAAAAAGTTGCAATCAGTTTTTATGGAAGAAAGTAGATTTGTGAGAGATGAAAACAAACAATCTTGCCCAAACATATTAACAAATATATGTACTCATATATCAGAACAAGAGGTCCAGGATGAGATGAGTAAATTAGACAGAGGAAAAGCTTATGGTCCTGACGAGATTTCAGTTGGGAATTACATGAATGTGCAGTATAGTTATGCAGACCGATACATTTAACCTGCCTTATCCCGACCAATGACCTCTCCCCCCAGTCCTGACCGATTTTGGCTTATTTTGGGGGGGGGGGCTCAAACTTCCACTTTTTATGAGAAACAATGGTACCGCTAAATCACAAAAAAGTGCTCACCTGAGCTTAGAAGTGATCTGTACAGGTGACGCATCCAACACCTAGTACCGTCTTCTTTGGAACTGTGCTGCTGTTGTCCCATTTTCTATGGTAGTGGTAACTTTTGCAAACCACTCAGAATAGGCAGATATTTGTTCATTTGGTACAAATTTATATGTAGTACAAGAGTATATTGGATTTCACAGAATAGTATTGGCGATATAAGCATTGTTTTACTCACTGAACATATCAACATACCACACCTTCCTTGGCGACGTTACCTCCTCATCACTTCTGCTCGTTTCTTCCTCTGGCGCCACATAATCTTTGTCCTCAGCATTGTCATTGATTGGGGAATCACTTTCACCTTGAATTTCGTATTGTGGCACGACATGTCTTTACTGGCCAGGTCACTGCTAATAGGTGAGTTGCCAAGACAATGGCGTGGAGGGGGGGGTCACGTGGGGTTAGACAGTGTTGCCACCTGGCAGCGGGTAGAGGAAGGTTTCCTGCGTATGCCTACCAAAAATCACCCACGAAACTTGAAAAATGTGCAAATGATGGACCTCGCAATTGCAAAACATACCGGTATGTCGTTGGATGTCAGCGTGAAAAAACGTGATGTAACCATACGTTGACGGGATGCGGTGGGTTAATATTTAGGGAATCCTTAAGACAAGGTAAGCCACCTGATATTTGGAAGAAAGCAAACATTGTTCCCCTCTTCAAGAAAGGAAATAGACAAAATCCACAGAACTAATGACCAGTATCACTTACTAGCGTTGTAAAATATTAGAAAAGCTGATACAGAAAATTTGGGTATATCATCTGGAAAAATACAATATGATAACAGAGAGACAGATTTTAGATGGGGAAAATCATGTGTTACTAATCTATTAAACTACTATGACAGAGTTGCAGAAACACTGCAGAGAAGAGATGGCTGGGTAGACAGCATCTATTTGGATTTCATGAAGGCATTTGACAGAGTACTAAACCAAAGACTTTTATGGAATCCGTACCATCAAGGAGGAAGCTATCTGAATATGTTTGCTGATGATACAAAAATGAAAAAGAAAATTACAAACACAGACTCCTGCAGAGAGCTACAAGGAGAATTTAATAAGCTACATGAATGGAGCAGTAGATGGCAAATGGAATTGGTGGACAAATGTCATGCAATAAAGTTTGGTAAAAGTAGAAAAGGACTGGCCTGGGATTATAAGTTAGGAAGTTCAACCCTAAACACATCAGAAAAGGAGGAGGACTCAGGAGTACAGTAATTATCAATAACAGACTATCACTGAGTGACCACATAAATGAGAAAGTACGGAATTGCTTGCTAATATGTGCGTAACATTCACTTATATAAATGATGACATGCTGCAAAAGCTAATCACATCATTCATTAGACCAGCTCTGGAGTATGCACCTTTAGTCTGGAATCTGCATCTTTAAAAATGCATAGATAAGACTGAAAAGGTACAAGGGCTGCTACAAGATGAGCTACAAGTTTAGTGGATCTAGGCTATAAAGAAATAGTAGAAAAATTAAACCTACCAACTTTACATTGAGAGAAGGAAAAGAGGAGACATGATCATGCTGTATAAATGTATCACAGGAAAAGAGAAAGTATACATAATTAGGTATATAATGTATGGGAAAACTACATCAAGAGGACACTGCAAAAGACTATACGAAAAGAGAGGTGACAAAGACGTAAAGGAATTCAATTTCCCAAATAGAGCAGTTGATCAGTGGAATGCACTACCGAATTAAACAGTTAGTCAACACTATTCACAAATTTAATTATATGTATGATAAAAATGGTTCTAAACACAGGACAGTACGAGACTGACTCATTCCTGTAAAGGTACAGTTAGGTAAGAACAATTGGGTATGAAAACACACACACACACACACACACACACACACACACACACACACACACACAAAATATACTATAATTCAAAAATGCGGAAGTCATTATTCCTTTCCGGTATTATATTTATTACAAGTTTTACGATAGCCATTATACTTTACCTTCGCGTAAAATTGCCCTCAGTACATTGTGAGTGCCGAGTTGTAACAATAAATTAACACTGAGGTTTGGTGCCGGTCACGAGGAAATGCTACTGAACGGATGTACAGTGAACCATTTTCTTATTCTGCCACTGATTAACGTGAAAGAAGCAGCAAAAGGACAAAAATCTAGCCCAAGTCATGGTAAAAAGTCTAGTGATGGAGAGAGATACCTTTAGGTGGTGGTACCGATATTACTGGGTACTGGAACTGCCCGGTTATACAAACATACCTCAAAATCCTCTCTATCCGCCAACAGGAGGATGGTGACTGCAGAAGGAGTAATTTGGCTTGCAGCCCACTGGGTTCAGGTTTAAATGAGCCAGAGGTTACAACTACAACTACTATTTCTATACTGTTTTTACTCCTATTTGGCCTAGAATTTTGTCCTTTTGCAGCTTATTTCTTGTAGATCAGCATCTCAGTAAGACAATACCATGGCTCTTCATCCTTCTCATAACACTCTTTTGTGACTAGCATCATACTCCAGTGCGAATCTATTGTTACAGCTTAGCATTCTAGGGAGATGACAATTTTAGGGCAAGGTAAGGTTAAATGAGTAAAGGATTTTGTGCAGATGGTCATAATAATTTTAATTTAACCTGAATTTTGTGAGGGAATTCCTTGATTTCGAAAGTTAACCGATTGGACCCGGGGACTTTTTTTCATTATGTTCTTGTCTCGACTTTTTTTTTTTTTTTTTTAGCTTAGAGTAAACTTTCCAAACTGCAGGAGACAGATATAACCTTAATAATCGCCTTTATTGTGAGATGTCTTTTCCTCGTTAAGTAAATGAGTTTGGCGGAGGTAAGAACAAACTAAAAATTACGAAATCAGGACTGGAGGGTTAAAAAAACAAATAACCTCGACTGGATGCAAGTAGATTTTATTCTAATAAACACCAGACGATTTGGTTCATCTGAGAGGAATAATTAACATTCACAGCCTTAGCTGTGGCAAGAACTGGATTAGAAATTTTTCTTAGTGGGATGAACTGTTTTTGAAATTTATCTCAGTGAAAAGAACTGTATTAGAAATGTGTCTTAGTGGGAAGAACTTTATTATATATATGTCGTAGTGCGAAAAACTGTATCAGAAATTTGTGTTAGTGGCCAGAATCATATCAGAAATTTGTCTTTGTAGGAATAACTGTGTTAAATATTTGTTATAGTGGGACACTATGGAACAATCTAATCAATATCCACAAACTTATGAATGCTACCCTGTAACGTTCATATATGTGGAGGAATTCACTATTCACTCATATGGTGGCGTGGAACCTTACAGTAACTCTACACTGGGTGACAAGGCAAATGGTTTCTTGTAATTCAAGAATAACTATTCTACGTCGGGTGATAACCATATAAATATGACTTCTGGTGGGCAAATGGGTTAAGGTTCTCCAACTCCTCAGGGCCCGTAAGGTGAACATCTGAAGGTTGGTTGGGCTTCATTGCTTACATAATATTACTCAGGGGCGAGTGAGGCTGTTCACACCTGCCTTAAATGCCAAGACCGAGTGGCATTCCCCCACCCCCATTTCTCTCTCTCTCTCTCTCTCTCTGTATATATATATATATATATATATATATATATATATATATATATATATATATATATATATATATATATATGGGTGAAATATAAAATAAGTGATGACGTAAGGAGACAGGCGAGCCGTTAAGAACAGTAATTCTTTTCCATACCAGTTTTGCGGGCTGTAAGGGGTAACCATAGTTCCCACGTTTATTTACCCAGGGTCAACTTTGCCTTCTGGACTGATAACACACCAGATGTTTTTCTCACAAGTTATGCAGAAAATCCCTCTTGTCCTTGAAATACTGGGTGTGACATAATGTGGGAGGAGCAAAGTAGGGATGTTTGCCAATTAGAAGCCTAAATGGCGCTTTCATCACGTTCTTGATGGCACGCAATTGGTTCTGTGTGGAGTGTAGGAGGCCCTCATTGGTAGCAGATGCCTATATTGTATCTGTATGGACGGAGATTATTTTTAAGACAACCTAGTGGTTAATTAGCTGAGAAAGGCGGAGTAAGTCTGCTTTTATAAGCTCAAGGAAAATGTGAAGAGACACATTTTTGTCTCATTTTGTACACACATCCCTGTACACATTTTTGTCTCATTTTGTACACATCCCAGTACACATTTTTGTTTCACTTTGTACACATCCCTGTACACATTTTTGTCTCACTTTTTGTACATATTTGTACACATTTACTGTCACGTTACACTTTTGTCACATTGTATTGCACTTTTCCCCAACACTACTCAATACGTGACTTTGATTACAAAACACACTCTTTGTGCACCATTTCCCAGTTTTGGTTCACTCCTCCATTTACACTAGTGTGTGAATTATATCTGGATTAAACCTTCGAAGTTTCCACGTTTCCTCGAGCTTCGTCAGTACTTAGCCTCCCCTGAGCGTGTTCTTGTTAGGTAAGAAGTAACATGTTTTATATTTGTAATCTGAGGCCTATATGAATCCTCCTTTTGTAAAACGAACCCTTGTTTCTTCTTTGGTTGTGCATGTTATAGTGTACAGCAAAGTTAAGTTAGTTTTCTTGTAAGCTTTATCTTATCCTTTTTCTTGATTAATTAAGGGCTAAGAGTTCACCGTAATATACACCCCATAACAATTTGGCGACCTCCTGGCCGGATAGCTCTGTGACATAATATTGGCAACCTTTGCCACATACACAGTGATTACTCTTACCTACTTAACTGTAATCAGTAATCATGGCCCTTATGAGTGATCGTGATGTGAATGCATTTTTGGATTCTAAGCCTTCCCCAACCAGAGTGAAAACACAAAACACGAGCTCATATTGCTTGCCCAAGCCTTACAGTTGAGATTTCCTGCTTCAATCACTAAGTTACTCGATTTAATATTGGACACCATATTTGAGCAGAGCGAATCCTCCATAGCTAGTTCTGAGCCATTTGATACTGCACAAGGTGTTGACCCTGAGCCTTTGGCATCGGAGATACCTGGCCCTAATGAATTTTCTGCTCATGATATGGTGACAATGGGCAACTTGAGTTAGCCAGAATTAAGCTGAGAGAACTTGAAGTGCAAGCCAATATGAAGGAAAAAGAATTACAGGCTGAAATGTGACAAAAGGAAATGGATCACGAATTCAGACTGAAACATCCTGATAGTTTACCTAGAGCTAATAGTTCATCTGCCAGGGAATCTTTTGATGTTGCTAGGAACTTTAAGCTAGTACCTCCTTTTAATGAGCAAGATGTCACTAAGTATTTCCATACAGGATGTTTGAAAAGGTGGCAGGTCGTCTCTCGTGGCCAAAAGACTCTTGGTCAGTACTACTGCAGAGTGTTTTGAAACGAAAGGCTCAAGAGCCTTATATTTCTTTATCAGTTGATCAAAGTGCTAACTATGATTATGCATAAGATGCCATTCTCAAAGCATATGAACTCGTGCCAGAGGCATATAGGCTTAAATTTAGATCCACCTTTAAACAGAAAGATCAGACTCATGTGGAATATGCTGGAGTACTCACAGACTTGTTTGATTAATGGTTGCATTCTAAGAAAGTTGATTTCTGTTAACTTAAAGAATTAATGATCTTGGAGAATTTCGCTGATAAGATAGATAGGGATGTGGCTACATGCCTAGTGGAAAAAGATTTAGATACCCTAGCTGAGGCTGCTGTTGTAGCAGATAACTTTAGCATAATTCATAAGCATGAACGTAAGCCTTGGTTATTTGTTAAGAGTAGGAGAGTGAATCAACCAGTTTTTGTGAACCCTTCTTCTGGTAAAGGCAAGTTAATGTCAAGTGACACTAGTGGGAACATTATAACCCCAGAGCACTGAGGTGATTTGGCCATGTGGAGAGGATGGAGGGTGAGAAACTGAGGAAGAGAGTGTATGTGAGTGAGGTGGAGGAGGAAAGAGGGAGGGGGAGGCCGAAGATGAGATGGAGGAATGGGGTGGAGAGGTATATGAGAGAGGAGGGTGTGAGTTGGGAGCAGGGCAGTGAAATGGCGGGGGACAGGGCGACTTGGAGGCGATTTGTTTGTGGCCACCCCAAACGGGATTGAGGCATCTGGCAATAGATAGATAGATAGCATGTTAGTTCCACGAAAGTAAGGAGGACAGTGTTGCCAGAGGGTCAATAAAAAGTGTCAGGTTTTGCCAGTATTGCCAGAAAATGAGGTACTTGGAGGATTGGCGCTGGAAAAAAACGAGGGAAAAATTCATCTGTAAAACCTATTACTTTGGTAAACTCTTGGGATCTGTTGACACCAACAGAGAGCAGCCACCCACAGATATTGTTTGCGGTAGTCAGACACAACCCCAGCAGGGGCATATTGTTGATATGGCCAGAGTGGAGCCATCAGTGGTGGATAGACAGACTCCTGTAGAGCCATTGTTAGACACTAGTAAGATTGGAGCAGTGAAGCCGTCAGGTTTAGGTGAGATTGGTAATAAGACTCCATCAGAGTGTCCTTTCCCAAGCAGTACTGAAAGTGACTCCTCCCCAGGTCATTTATTTGCTAACATCATATCTAAGGGGTTAGTTTCACTTGATGGAAAAGATGGTAATGAAGTCACTAGACTTAGAGACACAGGAGCTTCACAGTCACTAATGTTGAAGGGGACTATTGATGTAGCTGATCCTAATGAATATGTCTTGTTCCAGGGTATAGCTGAGTTTGTATGTGTTCCCCTAGTTGAGGTGAAGCTCCAGTCAGAGTTAGTTACTGGTGTCAGTGCTTGTGGGTGTTGTTGACCAGCTTCCTGTACAAGGGGTCACTTTCCTTTTGGCTAATGACCTGGCGGGAGGACGGGTGAGTGCTCTTCCCTGCGTGTCAAAAACTCCCATGAGTGAGAATAGGACTAAAGAGTTGGATGCTACATTGTTTCCTGCATGTGCTGCAATCAGAGCTATGACGGCAAAAGCCAGCCATGGGAATGTTGACAGTAATGGTACTGGCAATGCTGATGGTGATATTGGCCTTGGAGATACCTTTTTTGCCCAGTTAAATGACTCAGAGGTTGATGATTCTCCCCAGACTGATGCAAGTGCAAAGTTAGCTGATATGAAAAGATCTGATCCAGAGATTGCCACTTTAATTGACTCAGCAGTTAGGGAAGATGAATGTGAGTCTGAACTGACAGAGTGTTATTATTTAAGGCCCAATAACGTGTAAATGAGAAGCTGGAGACCTCCTAGTGTTGCTGATGATAACGAGTGGGAGGCTGTACATCAGGTGGTGGTTCCAAGACCCTATAGGCAAAAAAATTATGTCCATCGCTCACGACTCTTCTTTAGCAGGTCACGTAGGGATGAGGAAGACTCTCTTCCGCATCTGGCAGCATTTTTACTGGCCTGGAATCCGTCGAGATGTCTCCCGGTTCTGTAGGTCATGTCACACCTGTCAGCTAGTCGATAAGAGCAAGAAGCCCATCCCTGCGGCTCCTATGACTCCTCTGCCTGTGTTTGAGGCCCTCATTCACTAGAGTACTTGTGGACATTGTTGGCCTTTTGCCTAAGACCTCCTCAGGCCACCAGTACATCCTCACAATGTTAGACACGGCCACTAGATACCCTGAAGCCATTCCATTGAGAAATATTTCAGCTAAATTGATTGTAAAGGAGATGCTGACCTTCTTTACCCGTTTTGGTCTCCCTAGGGAAATTCCCTCAGATCAAGGTAGTAATGTTAATTCCAAACCGTTCAGACAAATCCTTAAGGAGTTACGAATCTCACAGATCACTTCCTCAGCATATCATCCTCAGAGTCAGGGTGCATTAGAGAGGTACCACCAAACTTTGAAGAGTATGCTCAGAAAACTATGTGTTGATGAAAAGGAATGGGACGAGTGTTTGCCTTTCCTACTTTTTGTAACCAGAGAGGCACAAGGAGAGTCCTTGGTCTACTCCCTATTTCAGTTAAGCTTTGGCCATGAAGTAAGAGGTCCTCTTAAACTCCTCAAAGAACAATGGGTCAAGAATGATGACCAAACTAACTTGCTAGACTATGTGTCAAAATTTAAAGAAAGACTGGCCTACAGTATGCAAGAGTCCCCTCAGAAGAAGATGAAGAGGTGGTATGACCACTCTAAGAAAGTTAGGCACAGAGTGTTTCACCCAGGTGATCAAGTTCTTGTCTTGCTTCCCATTCATGGTCAGCCTCTGCAGGCAAGGTTTGCAGGCCCTTAGGTAGCAGAGAAGACGGTAGGTTAATTAAATTATGTCATTTTAACCCCAGACCGGAGGAAGGAACAGAGATTGTGCCATGTAAATATGTTGAAGTAGTACCACAGGCAAGACGTGGACCCCCCTAGTGCTGCATGCGTGGTGTCAGTTGTTGAGTTGGCAGACCCCCCTAGTGCTGCATGCATGGTGTCGGCTGTCGAGTTGGCGAAGGACAAGGGCTGCCCTTTGACTTTGGACCAGATGACCAGTTGGAGAGAAAATCAGGAAGCTTGGAGTACATCGAGTGGTAAACTCTCCCACTTGACTGCAGAGTGGCGTGCTGAGCTTGTCGCCCTTCTCAGGAAGTTCCCTGATGTCTTCCGGGAGACCCCAGGACGGATGGAAGTGGCACAGCATGATGTGGACGTTAGAGGTGCCAGCCCTTTAAAAAAGTCCCCCTACCGGGCTAGTCCTCAGAAGCAAACCATCATTCAAGAGGAACTGAACTACATGTTGCAGCAGGGATTAATCAAGTCCTATCAAAGTGAGTGGTGCTCCCTGGTCATAGTGGTTCCAAAACCCGATGGGACCCATCGTTTTTGTACTGATTATCGTAGAGTCAACTCCCTTACCAAGACTGATACTTACCTACTTCCTAGAGTAGATGATTGTGTGGACGTGATAGGCAGTGCTAAGTTTATCACAAAATTAGATTTGATGAAGGGATATTGGCAAGTCCCACTCATAGAAAGGGCCGAAGAAAATTCCTGTTTTGTGGTGGGTGGTAATATTTATAAATGTAAGATCATGCCCTATGGTATGAAGAAAGCTCCTGCCACCTTCCAAAGGCTGATGAATGATCTTACCAAAAACTTGGATGGTTGTGTTACTTATACTGATGATATTGTTATTTTTAGTGACACCTGGGAACAACACTTGAGCCAACTAGATGCTTTACTGCAGAGACTGTTCTCTGCTAATTTAGTGCTTAATTTAACTAAATGTGAATCTGTGAGGGCCCAAGTGCTGTACGTAGGTTATGGGGTCGGTTTAGGCCAAGTGAGTCCACCTGATGTTAAAGTTCAGGCCATTGTCAATTCCCTCCAACCCGAAAATAAGAGAGAGTTGCAACGATTCTTGGGTATGGTAGGGTACTACTGACATTTTGTCCTGAACTTCTCTGATCTTGTAGCTCCCCTTACTGATTAGTTAAGAAACGGAGTCAGTATGAGTGGAAGCCAGAATGTGAAGATGCCTATTCTAAAGTCAAAGCCATCCTGTCAAGTTACCAAGTGCTTCAAGCTCCAAGTTGTGATAAACCCTTTAAATTAGCTGTTGATGCCAGTGGTCTAGGGGCTGGTGCAGTTTTGCTTTAGGATAATGATCAAGGCTTTGAGATGTCTGTGTGCTATTTTAGCAAAAAGTTCAATAAGGCCCAGGGAAATTATTCAACTATTGAGAAAGAAATCCTTGCACTCATACTTGCGCTTCAGCACTTCTCTGTGTATGTTGGTCCAGGGTCAGGTGATGTTGTAGTGTACACTGATCACCACCCTTTGAAATTTTGTCCCGATTCAAGGACAAAAATCTTAGATTGAGCTGCTGGGCCCTATTTTTGCAAGAATTTCTTCTCCCAGGAAGGGAGGTGTTACTGGCGTAGTTAACCCCAGTAGCGAATGGGTGAAATATAAAATAAGTGATAGCGTTAAGAACAGTAAATCTTTTCCTTATCAGTTTTGCGGGCTGTAAGGGGTAACCCTAGTCCCCACGTTCATTTACCCAGGGTCAACTTTGCTTCCTGGACTGATAACACACCAGATGTTTTTCTCACAAATTAAACAGAAAATCCCTCTTGTCCTTGAAATACTGGGTGTGGCATAATGTGGGAGGAGCAAAGAAGGGATGTTTGCCAATTAGAAGCCTAAATGGCGCTTTCATCACGTTCTTGATGGCACGCAATTGGTTCTGTGTGGAGTGTAGGAGGCCCTCATTGGTAGCAGATGCCTCTATTGTATCTGTATGGACAGAGATTATTTTTAAGACAACCTAGTGGTTAATTAGCTGAGAAAGGCGGAGTAAGTCTGCTTTTATAAGCTCAAGGAGAATGTGAAAAGTCACATTTTTGTCTCATTTTGTACACACATCCCTGTACACATTTTTCTCATTTTGTACACATCCCAGTACACATTTTTGTCTCACTTTGTACACATCTCTGTACACATTTTTGTCTCACTTTTTGTACATATTTGTACACATTTACTGTCACGTTACACTTTTGTCACATTGTATTGCACTTTTCCCCAACACTACTCAATACGTGACTTTGATTACAAAACACACTCTTTGTGCACCATTTCCCAGTTTTGGTTCACTCCTCCATTTACACTAGTGTGTGAATTATATCTGGATTAAACCTTCGAAGTCTCCACGTTTCCTCGAGCTTTGTCAGTACTTAGCCTCCACTGAGCGTATTTTTGTTAGGTTAGAAGTAACTTGTTTTATATTTGTAATCTGAGGCCTATATGAATCCTCCTTTTGTAAAACGAACCCTTGTTTCTTCTTTGGTTGTGCATGTTATTGTATAAAGTTAAGTTAGTTTTTTTTTTAAGCTTTATCTTATCCCTTTTCGTGAGTAAGGGCTAAGAGTGCACCCTAATATACTGTACACCCCATAACAATATATATATATATATATATATATATATATATATATATATATATATATATATATATATATATATATATACACACACACACACACACCTGACGTCACAGAAAAGGGATTACTAATAATTATGATGAACTTTTTTTTTTCGGGAGGGGGAGAACTCATTGTCTATGTGTTTAAAAAAGGAGTAGAAAATTTAGAACTAAACTAGGGATTAGAGATGGTCAAGTAGGCAGCTTATTGAATGGTGTATTGCGTCTTCCACAGCGATAATTCTCCCTAGTATTCTCGTAAATATTTATAGATTATTTCTAATGGCTGGTACTCTCTCTCAACCCCAGCCTGGTTGTAGTTTGAATAAGTTAGGTACAGTTGGCATCATACGAACCTGGTACAGCATCAATGTGTAGCAGAAGTCTAGCATTTGGTACACTTGAGAACCTTAACATAATCACATGTTTGCTGGTGGCATTCACAGGAGTAAAAGTAGGTGTCAAATATCAGTTGAAATTAAGAAGTAATTGTGATGCATGAACGTCGGAAATTGTAGCCAGATCTCCACTTCACAAAAGACACTGTCCCAGGTTCATGTGTGGCCAACTGTACAAGAGTGAAAAGCTGTAATCAGCAAAGCAAATTGCTGTTGGTTGGAATGCATGCTAATGGCACGTAAATGAGAAAGAAGGGAGAGCGAGAGAAAGGGAGGGAGAGAAACGAGAAAGAACGCAAAGGAAAACGAGGAGAAAAAGTTGGAAAGAAGGAACAACACTAAGAAAGAAAACAATATCTGTGATGGAAAGGACACGGGGAACAAGGAGACAGAAAAGCAGAAAGAAGGAAAAAGAAAAATGAGGGAAATAAAGATAAGGAGAGTGAAAGAGAATCAGGTATGAACTGTGTACACCTGTCCCTGTCGGCTCCACCGTACTTCATTTCGCCTCCTGTCTGTATTGTAGTTTTGTGATGCTGTAATATAGTTTTTGTTTTGATGTACAGTGTAATGTAGCTAACAGTGCTACTGCTGCTGCTGCTGCTGACGATGATGATGATGATGATGATGATGATGGTTAAGTCAGATGATAATAACTATATTTAATCTGTCCTCAAATTTGTCTTGTAAGTTGGAGTGTCATAATATAATGGACAAGGAATGGCAGAAGGAAGAGAAATAAAAAGTGGGAGCAAAAGAAACTAGAAGAGAAAAAGAAAGAATATAGGGGAGAAAAAATGAAAATGTAAGTTACATATAAAGCGAAAGATGATAATTAAAAAAGCAATACAAAAAGGAAAATAAAAAAGAAACAATACAATAGGAAAAAGGAGAAAGAAGGGAAAATGAGTTAAGAACATGAATGAAAGGGGAACGGTAGAGGATAAGGAGAATGAATAAAGAACACAAAAGATAAACAGAAAAACAGGGGAAGAAAATTAAATGAGAGAGAGAGAAAAAAAAGGAGTCGCCTGAAAGAAGGGTGGAACACCAGACACCTTTGTTAGAATCTCAGACCGTTCCACCTTTCTTCACCTTGGCTCCTGTTTCTCTTATAGCTTTCTAGCAGCAATGTAGTGAAATAATAAAGGGGAAACTAGGAAAACGAAATAATAAAGAAAACTTAAAGGGAAATGGAAAAAAAATTAAAGGAGAAAGAAAGAATGAAAAGAGACGTAGCAAAACAAAAGGAGACAGAAGGTAAGGAAGAAAAGAAAGCGAGAAAGCAAAAGGAAGAAAGAAGGAAAGAAGAAAACTGCGAGAAATATGAGAAGAACTAGAATAAAGCAATATATGAAACAAAGGAAAAGGAAATAAAGCAAACGAAAAGCGTATAAAAATGAAGTATAAATGGCAAAGATGTTAACGTGGTACACCTGCATAAGAGTTCCAGGCCGCTCCTCCCTACTTCATCTCGTCTCTTACCTCTCTTGTAGCTGATGGTGACGTAATGTAGTGGAGAAAGGAGAAAGAAATGGAGTGAGAAAAAAAAGGCGGGTGAGAGATGAAAGAGGAGGAAAACCTAAAGTTAGAAGAGGAAAATCTAACACATAAATGAAATAAAAGGATCAAATAGGCATATCAATAAGTAAGGGCGTCCATCATCCACTCACTTCATGTAGTGCTGCTCTCAAGTCACTATATTGAGTAAGAAACCAAACGGATTGCTGCAACCCAGGAAACCATTCAGTAGGCTGGGTTATAACCATATAACTATATGGTGCCTGGTAGCCTAGTGAGCTAAAACACTCAGATCGGGTGGAGCCTAATGAGTGAAAAAGAAAGAAGAAAATAAGGTAATTGTGAGAGAAACTAACAAAAGGAGGAGTCCTGAAAACTAGGCAGCGGACTGAACTCGGTACACCTGTAGTAGAGTTCCAGGCCGCTCCAACTACTTTGTCCCGCCTCCTGCCTTTCTTTCAGCTTATTGCGATGCTGCAAAATCGCCAATAAAGGAAAGAAGAGAGAGAGAGAGAGAGAGAGAGAGAGAGAGAGAGAGAGAGAGAGATTGCATAGTAAAATTTTAACATAGTAGTTCTGTGGTAGAGTCCTAGGTTGCTTCACCTTATTTCATCTTGCATCCTACCATTCTTCTACTTATTAATGCTGCAGTTTGGTTGTGGTCTTTGATCTAATGTGGCAAATGATTGTGGGGGCGGTAGTGATGATGATGATGTCAAAAATTAGGTGACCTGACCAACCCTCCTTTGAATGAGACAAACAATAGCGTGGATAAAGTTGGTGCTCACATAGGTAGACCAGACAGGCAATGGACACACAAAAAAGAGACTACATAAAGGTGGTATTGACGCAGGCGACCAAACATATTTGAAACAATAGAAACCATATTTTAATAGACTATGTTATGTGATTATATATGAATTATATGACTAAAATATCAATAAACCAAAAAAAATTACTGGCTCCCACGTTGTCAGTTCTGATGAAAACCTTACTTCATCTCCGTTGCTTTCTTGTAGTTTTTGATGCTGTAATAAATTGCAAGAGAAAGAAAAAGAAAAGAAAAGAAAGATTGGTGGAAAAAGAAGGGCAGTGTTAAGGATGGAAATAAAAAGGAATGAGAATATCATAGGGAGAATGAGGGAATTACCAGAAAATAAAAAGGGATTGGAAAAAAAAAGTGAATGTTAAACAAAAATAGAAATAAAGAGGAAAAAATAGATTGGAACACTCAATTGAAAACGAAAACAAAAACTTAGAAGGAAAGAAAAGGACAAATGAAGTAAGAATGAGATTCCAAAGGAGTAGAAACGGAAAAAGAAAAAAAAAAGGCAGAAAAAAAGGATATGAGAGAGAAAAAGGAAATGAAAAAGAGTAACAAATGAGCCATCGATACTCAAGATAGAACTCGAGACGCCTTAATTCGAATCTCAGGTGCTCCACATTACTTCACCTTGGCTCCTAATATTCGTGTGTCCTTATTGTTGTATTATAGTGGAAAAAGAAATAAGAAAGAACTGAAATGTAAGGGAAAGAAAGAAATAGTATAGAAAAGAGAATTAGAAAAAAATATGAAGGAGAACTAAAACGAAAGGAAAATTGGGTTAAAAAACGGAGAAAAAACAGAATGAGAGGACAAGGAGAAAGGGGAGAGAAAAAAGGAAATTAAAAAACAAAACAAAAAATAAGTGAGAAAATGAAGAGAAACATGAAATAAAGGAAAGAAAGGAAGCAAAAAAAGAAAAAAATACGTATACGTGTAAAGATGTTAATTCGGTGCACCTGTAGTAGAGTCCCAGGCTGCTCCACCTTACCTCATCTCTCTTACTACTTCTCTTATGCCTTGTTATGTTGTAGTATATCTGAGAAAGAAATGAGAAAAAATAAAGAGACGAATTGCAATAAAGGGCGAGAAACGAGAAAAGAAAAAGACAAGAGAGGAAATAAAGAAGAAAAAGAGAACATAGAAAAGGCGGTAGAAAGAAAAGCAGGAATGAAGAGATCTATCTATCTATCTATCTATCTATAGCCCGACACCCTAATCCCGCAAAGGGTGGCCGCAGACAAAACGCCTCCAAGTCACTTTCACCCACCATTTGACTACCCTCCCCCCAGCTCACCCCCCCCCCCTCCCTCATATACCTCTCAACTCCATACCTCCACCTCATCATCGGTCTACCCCTCCCTCTCCCTCCCTCCACCTCACCTACATACACCCTCTTAGTCAGTCTTTCATTCTCCATTCTCTCCACATGTCCAAACCACCTCAGTGTATTTCTCCTAAATACAAGGAAGAAAACGAGAAGGAAGAAAAAAGTAAAACAAAAGAACACAAAGGAAAAAAAAAGAAACGGAAAAAAGTGCAATAAAATGAGAAAGATAGAAGAGGGAAAAGGGATATTCTCAGGAAAGACTGAACTGGTAAAACCTGTACTTTTTTTTTTTTTATACGAGGAAGAAGGAACCAAAGGCCATGAGCCCGCAGTAACAGTTCCCTCCAAGAGAAAAACAAAATACAATATAGAGCCAAATTCAAGATCCGATCATTTTGAGATGCCTGGACACACTGCGTTTGAAAGACTGGAGATCATAGGCAGCAGGAAATACAGACAGAGGGAGACAGTTCCAGAGCTGACCTGTTGCATAAATGAAAGACTGGGAGTAACGGTTAACTCTTGCATTAGAGAGTTGGACAGAAAAAGGATGAGAGTTTGCTGCCAGACGGGTGCTACGCGCCCGTCGTAGAGGTGGAGGAATGCAAGCAGACAGTTCAGAGGAGCAGTGACCATTAAAGCAGCGATAGAAAAGAGATAAAGATGCAACAGTGCGGCGAAGAGACAGAGGTTGAAGGGAGTCAGTAAGAGGAGGAGAGTTAATGAGACGAAAAGCCTTTGACTCCACCCTATTGAGAAGAGCTGTATGTGGGGAGCCTCCCCACACATGAGAGTTGTACTCCACACAGGGGCGGATAAAACCCCTGTATAGAGTCAACAATTGCGCAGGGGTAAAGAAAGAGCGGAGTCGGCTTAGCACACCCAATCTCTTGGAAGCAGATTTTACAAGAGATGTAATATGATCTTTCCAAGATAAGTCCCGAGTAAATGAAACCCCAAGCATGTTCAAGGATGATGCAGGATTAAGCTGAATATTATTAAACATTAGTGGGTATACCTGTGGAAGATTTTGTCGGGTTGATAGGTGTAAGAACTGAGTCTTAGATGCATTAAAGACAACCATATTATTTTTACCCCAGTCAGAGATACGAGCCAAGTCAGACATTAGGTGTGCCATAGCCTCATCCCTTGTTTGTTGAAGTAACTGTTGAGATGGGCGTTGCGGGAACCAAATGGAAAGGTGAAGGGTGGAGTCATCAGCGTATGAGTGGATAGGGTTAGATGTACAGCTTAGAAGATCATTGATGAATAAAAGGAAGAGAGTTGGTGATAGGACAGAGCCCTGAGGAACACCACTGTTGATAGATCTAGGAGAAGAACGATGGCCGTCTACAACAGCGGCTATAGAACGACCAGAAAGGAAGCTAGCGATGAAGGCACAGATAGAAGGATAGAAACCGTAGGAGGGAAGTTTGGAAATTAAATATTTATGCCAGACTCGATCGAAAGCCTTTGAGATGTCAAGTGCAATGGCAAAGCTTTCGCCAAAGTCCCGAAAGGAGGATGACCAGGAGTCTGAAAGGTAGGTGAGAAGATCGCCAGTGGAGCGTCCCTGACGGAACCCATACTGACGATCGGAAAGAAGGTTGTGATAGGAAAGATGCCTTAAAATTTTTCTATTAAGAATTGACTCGAAAACTTTTGAAATACAGGACGTTAAAGCAATTGGACGATAGTTGGAGGGTTGGGAGTGGTCACCCTTCTTTGGGACTGGCTGAATGAGAGCAAACTTCCAGCAAGAAGGAAAGGTACAAGTTGACAGACAAAGACGAAAGAGTTTGCCTAGGCAGGGTGTAAGCACAGAAGCACAGTTCTTGAGAACAACAGGAGGGACCCCATCAGGCCCATATGCCTTGTTAGTACTGAGGCCAGTGATGGCAGAAAATACATCAACTGAAGAAATTTTAATGTCAGCCATGAGGAAGTCAGAGGGGGGAAGTGATGGAGGAACAGCACCGGAATCGTCTAAGGTAGAATTGGAGGAGAAAGTCTGTGCAAAGAGATCTGCTTTATCAGTAGAAGAAATAGCTACAGAACCATCAGAGTAGAAAAGAGGAGGGAAGGATGTTGAGGTAAAGTTGTTAGAAAGATTTTTGGCAAGATGCCAGAAGGAGCGGGAAGAATTCGAGTTGGAGAGTTGAGAGCATTTAGTATGGATGAAATTATTTTTAGTAGAACGAAGAACAGACTTAGCACGATTCCGGGCAGAAACGTAAAGATGATGTGATTCAGGGGTGGGTTGGCTGCGGTACCTTTTGTAGGCCCTCTCCTTGTTGCGGACAGCATTAGAACAAGCGTGATTAAACCAAGGCTTTCTTGCGTTAGTCAAAGGATATGAGAAAGGAATGTATGCTTCCATGCCCGAGAGAATAACCTCCGTAATGCGCAAGGCACACTCAGATGGCTCACGGCAATGGAAGCAATAATCATTCCAGGGAAAATCAAAGAAGTACTGCCTGAGGGCCTCCCAGTCTGCGGCTCTAAAATGCCACAGACGACGTTTCCCTGGAGGGTCCACAGGCCGTACCGGAGTGATAGGACAGGTTAAGGTAACAAGGTTGTGATCGGAGGAGCCCAACGGAGAGAAAAGATTAACAGAGTAAGCAGAAGGATTAGTTGTGAGGAAGAGGTCAAGTATGTTGGAGCTCTCTCCAAGGCGGTCAGGGATACGGGTAGGGTGCTGTACAAGCTGCTCTAGGTCATTAAGGATAGAAAAGATGTAGGCATGTTCACCAGGTGGATCCGTGAAAGGAGAGGAGAGCCAAAGGTGGTGGTGAACATAGAAATCTCCAAGAATGGAGATTTCAGAGAAAGGAGAAGTGGATAGAATGTGTTCCATCGTAGAAGTAAGATAGTCGAAGAATTTTTGATAGTCAGTAGAATTAGGGGATAAGTAAACAGAACAGATATATTTAGTCAGAGAATGACAGGAAAGCCGAAGCCAGAGTGTGGAGAATTCAGAAGAATCAAGTTCAGGAACACGAGAGCAAGATAAGTCGTTGCGTATATATACACAACAGCCACCTTTGGCTTTGAAATGAGTATAGAGAAAGTAGGAGGATACAGAAAAGGGTTTGCTGTCAGTTGCCTCAGACAGCTGAGTCTCCGTTAGAAAAAGAAGGTGAGGTTTAGAGGAGGAGAGGTGGTGCTCAACAGAGCGAAAGTTAGAGGAAAGGCCGCGAATGTTGCAGAAATGAAGAAGAAGAGAGTCAGACAGTGGTTCCAGGCACCTTGAGTCGTCACCGGGAGAGGGGCAGATGGTGGGGGCATTTATGGTCCCCCCCCCCTGGAGACTCCGAGGCTTGATATAACGACGCCATTTTAGGTAAATTTTGAATAGGAAGTGTAGTGTGTACTGTGCATGTAGTTTGGTGAAGATAGTTAGAGAAATTTGTACTGGAGTCCTAGGCCGCAGTACTTTACTTCATCTACACTCCTGCCTCTCCTGCAACTTGTGATTATGTAATGTAATTGTGGTTGTAATATAAGGTAGCTTCTGGTGGTGGTGGTGGTGGTAGTGGTAGTGGTGATGATGCTGATGTAGAAGGCTGTCGTATTTAAGTTAGTTTTATAATAGTAAAAACTGTATAGATAGCGCTGATGATGGTGATGACTGTGTGAAAAATGCCGACGCAAAAGCTTTTAATCTTTGGACATGTCTAATTTCACTTGAAACAAACAAACAAAAAAATGATTCTAAAAAACGACGTTGATAGGAGCAGCCTTACAGGAAAACAAAGTGAGTGGACTGTTTAATACAAATAAGAGAAGAGATGTGAATTAAGTGAAAACATCAACAAACCATAGAATGAACATAAGAACATAAGAAGAGAGGATAACTGCAGTAGGCCGATTGGCCCGTGCTAGGCAGCTCCTAGAAGAGTAACTGAACTACTAGAAAGAGATAAGGACAGCAGAGACGAAGGCTCTCCCCCGCCTTCCAAACCCTCCAGCCGAAGCCGGCAGGAAAATGTCAGAAAGAACACCACACAGTATAGAACTGGCGTGGACATTTTATAGGAAAGTGTGAAAGAACAGAGACTATCGTAGTGTAACCTGAGAAGGAAAAAGTATGAATTAGTATTGGTTATAAGATTGTTTTTTTCAATACCCACCCCTTGTTTGTCATATGCATATCGAGCCTGTGCTTGAAACTCTTAATGGATGAGGCAGCAACTACTTTACTAGGTAGCTTATTCCATTCGTCTACTACTCTATTACCAAACCAATTTCTACCTATTTCCTTATTGAAACGGAATTTTTCTAGTTTGAAACCATTACCTCTAGTTCTATCCTGTATGCTCACTTTAAGTACCTTTCTAATAACTCCTTCTTTATACCCTTCATCCACTTAAACACCTCAATCAAGTCTCCCCTTACTCTACGCCTCTCTATATAGTGAAGACAGTCTTTTATGTCACTCTTCATACGAGAGGTTCCGAACATCATATATCATTTTTGTCATTCTTCTCTGTACATTTTCTAACGAGTTAATATCCATTCTATAGTAAGGACACCAAAATTGTACTGCGTAGTCTAAATGTGGCCTTACTAATGCTAGATAAAGTTGCAGCATTACGTTTGATGACCTGTTGCTCACGCTTCTCGATTTCTCTCATTAATACAGTGTTGCCTTGGTTTCAGGCCGTTACTAACCATAACTCCTAGATCTCTCTCGCATTCCAATTTGCTAATTTCTTTGTTATCTAAATTGTATTTAGTATCTTCAGTGGTCATGCCTACGTTAAGTAGTTTACATTTTTCAACGTTAAATTCCATTTGCCAAGTTTTGGACCAATTGGACAATATATCGAGGTCCTTTCATAGGTTATGGCAATCGTCAGTCGAGTTAATAATACGCCTTATTTTTGTTTCGTCAGCAAATCTGCTGATATTGCTAGTGACTCCTAAGTCTAGATCATTTATATATATAATGAATAATAAGGGACCCAGTACTGATCCCTGTGGTACACCGCTAGTTACTAATCCCCAATCCGACTTAGTTCCATTTGTTAATACTCTCTGCTTTCTTTAAGATATCGCCATCTATACTGTGTGCTCGAACCTTTCTAACTAACATTTCGTGTGGGACTCTATCAAAAGCTTTACTAAAGTCCAGATAAATAACATCGTAAGCTTTATCACTGTCTTCTGCCTCATAGACCTCCGAGTAGAATGACAACAAGTTTGTGAGGCAAGATCGTCCTTGCCTGAATCCGTGCTGACTTTCGTTTATAAGATAAAATCTTTCTAAGTGTTCTCTAATCTTATTTGCCAAAATTGACTCTAACATTTTTCCTATTATTGACGTTAGACCAGACATATAAATTATAGAAACCATATTTTAATAGACTATGTTATGTGATTATATATGAATTATATGACTAAAATATCAATAAACCAAAAAAATTTACTGGCTTCCACGTTAAGTTAGTTTTGATGAAAACCTTACTTCATCTCCGTTGCCTTCTTGTAGTTTTTGATGCTGTAATAAATTGCAAGAGAAAGAAAAAAAAAAGAAAGATTGGTGGAAAAAGAAGGGCAATGTTAAGGACAGAAATAAAATCGGAAGATAGTTCGACGCAGCTGATTTATCACCCTTTTTAAAGATGGGCACTACGTTTGCAGTCTTCCACGCCTCTGGAACTTCTCCTGAAATTAAAGAGTCATTAAATAACGTTAAAAGTGGCTGACATAATTCTTTTTTGGTTTCTTTTATAATTTTTGTATATATTTCCTCCGGACTTGGGGATTTTTTGGGTTTTAACTTATTAATTTCTTACGTCCTCCTTATTAACCCAAGGCATCGCATCAATGTATGGGTACGTCACAACGTCTTGTCACAGCTAGACCCATCAACGTACCGGTACGTCGCACAATTGCAGGGTTCATAATTTGCACAATAATCAATTTTTGAGTGTGATTTTTGGTACGTATACACGGGATATCTTCCTCTATTCCTCTACAAGATGCCAGGCAAGGACAATGCTTTACCTCGCATGACCTCCTCCCCTGCACGCCATTGTCTCAGCAATTCACCTGTTACCAGTGACCTGGCCAATAAAGACATTCAGGGCCAGAGTGATTCCCCAATCGATGACAATGTAGAGGACAAAGTTTACGTAGCATTAGAGGAAGAAACAGTCAGAAATGATGATCAGGTAATGTCGCCAAAAAAGGTCAGGTATGTTGATGTGTTAGTGGGTGAAACAAAGTTTATATTGCCTATATTACCGTTTGAAAACCAATATACTCTCGTACTACATATAAATTTGTACCAAATAAATAAATAAATACCTTTTATGAGTGGTGTGGAATAGTTACCCTCCCATAGAATTCGTTTTCTTTGGAGCCAGCCTGATCAAAAAACCAGTAAGGTCAGGAATACTGCTGTCTGTATCGAGTATTTTAAACCTCAGGTGAGCGATTTCTCTATGAATTTTCGATGTTTCTCACCAAAAGCGGAGGTTTGAGCCAAAGAAATTTTTTTCCAAAATTGGTTGGGACTGGGGGGAGTCAGTGGTGGAAAATCAGTCGGGACATGATGGGTTAATGGTTATTTTACTAAGTGTATTTTCCGTATTATC
Organism: Coenobita brevimanus; assembly: GCF_032717465.1. Taxonomy (NCBI): domain Eukaryota; kingdom Metazoa; phylum Arthropoda; class Malacostraca; order Decapoda; family Coenobitidae; genus Coenobita; species Coenobita brevimanus. Next base: position 18,066,689 of record NC_137043.1, on the reverse strand, counting down.
ATCGTAAATAATTGCTGCTTGAGGGACCAGGTCTAGATTTTCCTTGACGAATACTGATATGAAGTAATTATATAGGATGGAGCACATTTCTTTATCGTCACTGGTAATGTCACCTGATTCTGTTCTGAGTGGTCCTATCCTGTCTTTATTTTTCGTACGGTACATTTGATAAAAACCCTTAGGGTTTTGTTTCGATTCACTAGCAATCTTAATTTCATAATTTCTCTTTGCTTTTCGTATCTCCCACTTTACTTCTCTATTGAAAATCGTGTACCGGTTACGTAAGTGTTCCTCTCCACGTTTTATTTTTCTGTATATTCCTTTCCTTTGGCCTTTGAGAGATTTTAATCTGTTGTTTAACCATCTTTGTTCTTTAATTATTCATTCTAAACGGGTTTGAAGGGATATATCTATCTTAGCCTCCATGTATTATATTTATGGACTAGTTATATTTTTCACTGGTCAAACGTCTGCTTGTTACTGGACCTGAGCTAATCCCCGTCACTTGTACTACACTCCTGCCCACGACCTCACCTTCCCTACACATGTGGCGCACATTCCCACCTGTTTTCTGCCCCTCACCTATGAATTGGGGTTCCCCACTGCCCCGACACTCCATAACACAGCTATTCTCCCTATGGAATACCGTTCTAAAATAAGCTCTTAATCCATCAAAATCTCCTAGACGATAATTAGGAACGATGGAGGTATTTTCAGCAGAACAGACATCCCAAATAAATCTGAATTTAATTTCTTTGTGATTGCTATTACCAAGCCGTCCACCAACCTCTATATCACTAATGATATTTTCTTTATTAGCTAAACCCAAATCTAGTATATTATTACCTCTGGTGGGCTCCCTGATATACTGATAAAGGAAATTATCCTGTACTACCTCTAGAAATTCCTCTGATTCTGCATCTCCTGTCTGATTTCTTCAATCTATCCTTGGCAGATTAAGGTCCCCTACAATTACAACTAATCTGGACTGTGACGCTTTCCCAATTTCCTCCCAAAGGCATTTACTATCTGCTCTACTTAATTTTGGAGATCTGTAAGTAGCTCCTAAGACTAATTTCTCCCTATTGTTACTAATTTCAACCCAGACACTTTCTGTGTCCCTCTTTACTTTAATGTCTGCTTTACTGCAACAGTTTAATGAATCCTTTACATAAATAGCTACCCCGCCCCCCTTTCTTCCCTGACAGTTTGACAAAAATATTATAGCCCTTTATCTGATATTCTGCTAAAAATTCTCGAGTGTCTGTATTCATCCAAGTTTCACTAATAGCGGCAATGTCTATTTTTTCTGTACAAATTAAAGCCCTCAGGTTCATCCATTTTATTATGTAAATTCCGGCTGTTTGTGTACTACAGTTTCAGGTTATTACGAGTAGTTATGCCTCTACCTTGGGACTTACTATTTTTTATTTTGTCAGTAACTGGGAAACTCTTTACTTTACTAATAAAACAAAGTTTTGTACTATCACTTATCGCCCTTCTATCATCGCTTATTGTCCTATATCATTGCCTGCTCATTTTAAAGTTCCTCAGTGTATGTATCTACACAAATGGTTAAACTGTTGATATTACTTTTGGAAGTCTTGATGCATCTGTCCAAATATGATAATACTGATTTCTGAGTGTAGTTGCTGCAACTTCCTGTACATCTACTTCTCAACCTCGGAAAAAAATAAACTCTGACTCCCTATCTATCATTCCAGCTAAAACAGTAACTCCATGCCTGCTAAGATGAGTCTCATCCCAACTATACAAGGCACTCCAAACATAAAACCGGTCCCAGCTTCTATGAAAGGTATTGCATTATCTTTGCAATACCTTTCAAGGCAGCAATTAAACCCTATTGCCCTGCTCAACCACTCCCTCCTAACCCTCTTTCTAGGCAGAACACCGAGTACTGCAGGGGTCCCTCCTCTCTCCCTAACCTTCTCTAACATATCCTTGTACGTCTGCCACAGTACCTCACTCTTATGTCTACTAATATCATTGTCTCCTACACTTAGGCACACAGTGGGTTTGTTACCACTATCCTTCACGATATTTGAAATATTCTCTATCACTTTAGCCACCCTGGCCCCCGGATGGCACACATGTTTAGTGAGTGGAGTATACATGGCTCTGTTAATATATCTTACCTGTGAGTCCCCCAACAATGGCAATATTTTTCTTACCTTTCTTGTTCTCACTATACTTACCTGCATGGGAAGGTCTCTCACCGTCCTTCTTCTCAACTTCCCTCTCTGTCTTCCCTTCATATTGGTCCCTTAGTGCGTCGAATGTATTTGTGGTCTTAATTTCCGATTGGTTTTTAATGGTGAACTTCGTTGCACCCTTCTGAACCAGTGTCCAACCTTCAGCCTTTTTCTCTCTCTCCTCCAACATCTCCTCCAACAATTCCCTCATTTGTGACTTCTCTTGTCTGAGAACCTGTACCTCCCGCTTCAGTTCGAGAAGCTCTTCCTTTAACTGAAGCTATTCTTCCTCAAAACCTGCAGGGGGGACACAACTCTCCATAGAGGACACCATCACGCACAAATTCACAGGGGTATCACAGGTCACTACAGCCCACTAGCACAACACTATCTCAGGTCAATAGCACAACACTGTCACAGATCACTAGCACAACACTATCACAGATCACTATCACAGTTCAGTACAACACACTAGCGCAACACTATCACAGATCACAGCTAGCTAAATCAGGTACGCCAGGAGACGTCCGAACAGACTGACCTCACGAGAGCGACACCTCTAGAATAGATACATTATGTACTTACATACGTACTGTACACCATCAGCCACAGGACAACTTATTACCTGAAACAATACATCATTCATTATCCATTGCCTCTTGCCCCACCAGGAGCGTATTGACCCCTTAGTGGTATTACGTGGTAAACAATTACAACCACCTTTGTGATGTTAGGCTTGGTTTAGTTGGAGCGCCCTTACTCACTACACCACCAGGCGTCCTTTGGTTATACAGTTATCATCCATTGCGGTAAACTATTTCCCAGTTTACAAGAAACCATTTGGCCTGTCACATAGTGCAGAGTTTCATGAAGGAAACACTAAATTGAGTGAGTGGATGGTGGGCTACTCCACTTACAGCCACATTGCAAATCATAAAACACTACGCGCATCATTAGACTGAAACTGTTAATTTTATTACAGCAATATATGAATAGAGCATAAAAGGAATCATCTAACATTTTGCACTGTTGTGTGCCTAGGTGGTAAGGCTACTCCATATGAGCTAACCTTTACCTGTTATTACATTACTGTCCATCAATTAATACAGCAATAACTAAGGTAGTACTTATGAACTGTGGTGGAGAGCGGTCATCAAGAGTACTGTCAATCGTATGGTTTAAATTCCACCAGTGACACTACGTTGAGTCTGCGTGGCAAACTCTCACATTAGTCGTATCCATGATAGGAAAGATAGAAAGAAAAAAAAAAAAGCATGGTCACAAAGGGAGAAATCAAGAATTGGGGAATGATAGAAAAGTCGACGAAAAAGAGAAGAAATGAGAAACAGGAGAAAGCCTAGAATGCAAGAAAGAAAGTGAAATAAACAAAAGGAAGCCTAGAGTATGAAAGGTGAAGGTTTGAACTCGGTATACCTGTATTAAACTGCCAGGCCTCTCCACCTTACCTCACCTCCTATTGTTTTTGCTTAGAATGATGCAATATTGTTATGGATTTTATCTTAAGTATTATATCTAACAGTGGTGGTGGATATAGTGATGATGATAATGAACGTGGTATTGGTGGGGTTGATGAAGGTGATGGAGATGTTTTTTTTTTTTTACCTCGCCCTGGCGGAGTCCGGCAATGTTTGTTTTTTGGTCAAGTTTGTTTCTTTGTTTATTAGTAACAATACTGAAAAACGACTGAATGAAATATGGTGGCACTGGTCCCAAATTAAGTGATTAAGGTTTTGTGGTAATCGAATGACCCTGAGAGGTCAAAATCAAGGTCACGGATTATCAGTGGGCTATAACTTAAAACCGATTGAAGGTAAAGATATATTCTGTTGTCAGTGTACAGGAATTTCCATATGGACTTCATTTGGCACTAAGACCTTTGACCTTGAGTGGCCTTGAAAGGTGAAATTCAAGGTCACGGATATTCAGGAGGCTGTAACTCGAAACTGGTTGTAGATAGATATTTACTATTAACAGCATATAGGAAGGCCCATATGGCCTGTCAACTGGTACCCTGACCCTTGACCTTAAGTGAACTTGAATCGTCGAACTCAAGGTCACGGATATTCAAGGGGCTGTAACTCGAAACTGGTTGTAGACAGATATTTATTATCACCAACATATAGGTAGGCCCGCATGGGCTTTCAACTGGTACCATGACCTTTGACCTTAACTGACCTTGAAAGATCAAACACAAGATGATGGTTATTCAGGTGGCTACAGCTCGAAACTGGTTGAAGATGGAGAGATATTTACTGTTCTCAACATATGGGAAGTCCCGTATGGACTTTCATTTGGCACCATGACCTTTTGACCTTGAGTGACCCTTAAAGGTCAAACACAAGATCATGGATATTCAGAGGGCTATACAGTAACTTGGAAAGATTGATAATAAAATAAGTGCTGTCAGGCGAGGTTTGTTGTGCCTGGCACCACTTTTTTTTTTTTTCTCAGATTTGTATTGATGAGCATGATGATGATGATGGTAATGATGATATTAGTGGCGGTGGTGGTGGTGATGGTAATGACCGCGATGATGATGATGTACAGTTAGTCAAAAATGTATGCTGCATGAGGGATATGATGATATTTAAAAGTGTCAAACAGCCTGTGATGTTCCAAGAACATTGACCTGTTATCATCTGAATTTGTATGCAGTTACAGCTGTAGTAATAATCCCAGGCTTTTCCTCTTCGCTTGACTCCTTTCTCTCTTGTATCATGTGATGACGTAATTTGATGGAGATAATAAACAGAAGATGAGTGAGGAGGAAAAAGGAAAGCTAAAAAATATGAGACGAGAAAGGAAGGCAGGGGAATTAAGAAATGGAAGAATCACAAGGCATCCTAAACAACAATAAAGAGAGACAAACACGAAAAAGGAAATACAGAAAACGAGGCTGTTCCAAAAGTCTGGTAAAGGATTGAACTCTATACACGCGCAATAGAGTCTCAGGCGGCTCCACCTCACTTCATCTTGTCACCTACCTCTCTGGTAACTTGTGATGCTGCAATTACTAAGTAAAGAAAAACTAGGAGGAAGTAAGAGATCTAACAATGCTAAAAACTAGAGCAGTAGAGAGCAGGAATGATACACAGGATGTGTAAAAAAAAAAATGGCACTAGGAATGTGACAAAGAATCAAGGGAAATGAAAAATAAGAAAGTAGATTATAGAGACAAAAAAGAAAGTAGACACAAAAAAAGAGGAAGAGCACCAAGAAAGAACACAGAGAATAAGGACAGAGGATGAGAAAGAAACTAGAATAAGTGGGAGAATTAACTGTGTTAAGTTCCAGGCACCAATTTTACTCCCGGAAGATGGAAAAGAGAAAGACACAGCAGGAAAATGGAAGGAAAGAACAAGAAACAAAAAGTTAAAAAAAGCAAAATGAAAGTAAAATACAGAACGAAAAAGGAAATGAGAAAGAATAATAGTAGTAAAATGAAGAGATGGGGTCGAACTCGAGACATCTCTGTGGGAATCTCAGTCCGCTCCACCTTACTTCACCTTGGCTCCTGACCTCCTTGTAGTCTTATTCCTGTATTATTGTGAAACAAGAAAGCAGAAAGATTAGAAAAGTGGGGAAATAAGAAAGAATGCAGAAAAGCGAAACGGGAATAGAGCAAAGAATGTGAATGTAAAATTAAACAAAAGGAAAGTTAGGTTAAGTAGGGAAAAAGGAGATGAAAAGAGAAGACAGGAATGTAGGGGAAAGAAAGAAGGAAACCGTGAAAGATAAAGTGAGTAGGGAAATGAAAAGAAACGTGAAACTAGTTACCTTTTTACTTATTGTGTAGCCATACCAATTAATGAATGGAACTGATTGTCCTTTTAATGATGGGTGCATTTTACTATTATCTCAATAACTGGCTAACTATTGTAACCATACTCCTTTCAGATAATGAGAGGGACCATCGCTATGTTGCTGCAGAGTTAAAGGTTTACAACTTTTGTTTTCTTCTTAAACGTGTTACAAAGAAAACACTAAGCAGATTTGAATTCGGTACTTTCCGCTAGGCTAAATGGCAAAATATTCAGCCGAGATTCTCAGAAACCTTTTTTTTTTTTTTTTTTTTTAAGCATATTCAACCAAATAGCTTTATCCAAATTATTTTTTGAGATACTTCAACTTCAAAGATGCAAGTATTGCATCAAAATGAGTATTTGACATTCAGAAATAGGCCAAGGTCACTGATATTAGCATAGGTACTTGGGTTACCCTAGGGTACCTTCTTGTATAATATCATCAAGATCTAAGAAAATAAAGTGGAAAAAAAAAAAAGTAATAATAATACCAAAACAATAAGCTTCGCAATACACAGTATATAGATGGATAGATAGATAGATAGACAGATATCTATCTATGTATCTCTCTATATCTATATCTATCTCTATCTGTCTATCAGTCTATCTATCTACCTATCTATCAATCTATCTATCTATCTATATATATGTGTACAGGTATGTATGTATATATGTATGTATACACTTGGCGAAGCTTACTAAAGCAAAGGACAGTCGGAGAAGTAGAAAAATAAAGTATGTGTAAAGATGTTAACTCTGTGCAACTACAGTAGAGTGCCAGGCCGCATCACTTCACTTCATCTCGTCTCCTACCTCTCTTGTAGCTTGTCATGTAACATATTTGACAAAGAAATGAGAAAAAAACGAAGAAATTAATGACAATAAAAGGATGAATATGAGAAGGAAAGAAGACAAAACGGGAAATTAAATAATGAAATAACAAGGCGGTACATAAAAAGCAGGAACGAAGTGAAGATAGTAAGAATAACTAGAAAGACGACCAAAGCGAAACAGAACACAAAGGAACAAGAAAGAATCAGAAAAAGAAGTGAGATAAAAGGAGAAAAGCAGAAAAGGAGGGAAAAGGGGTATTCTTAATAAAAGTTTGAACTGGGTATACCCGTAGATAGTGTCCCAGGCGGCTGTGATCTACTTCATCTACTCTCCTACCTCTCCTGCAACTTGTGGTGATGTAATGTAACTGTGATCGGATGTACCTTGTGGTGGTGGCAGTGGTAACGATGATGATTGTGGTGATGCTGAAGGCTGTAATGTTTACCTTAATGCAATTATAGGCTAATGATAAATCTATGTATGACGTTGATGATGATGATTGTGTAAAAAATTGTGGAAGAAAAAGCCAGTATTCCACGGACATGCCTAACTGGACCTCACACAAGAAAAAGAGTGACCCTGGAAACTGACATTCGAAGGAGCAGCCTTACGCGAAAACAAAGTGAGTGGACTGTTTAATGCAAATAGGAAAAGGGATTAGAATTAAATGAAACACCAATAAACTTTAAAGATAGACAACAAATATAGAATAGATACATTTTGTACTTACATACGTACACCATCAGCCACAGCACAACCTGAAACAATACACCATCCATTATCCATTGCCTCTTGCCCCACCAGGAGTGTAGGTGACCCTTAGTGGTATTATGTGGTTAATAATCACCAGCCACGGTTTGCATTTTAATTCTTAGGGTCAGTCTACTTGGAGCTAGCTAACCCAATAAACCACAAGGCGTCGTTTAGTTCTACGATTACCTCCAACGTATGAATGGTTTCCTGGGCTACAAGAAAACATTTGGCGTGTCTCGGCTACAAGAAAACATTTGGCGTGTCACGGCTACAAGAAAACATTTGGCGTGTCACTCACTGCAGAGTCACCTGAAGGAAACACTACACTGAGTGAGTGGATGGTGGGCGCCATCACTTACAACCACCGTTAGAAATCATAGTATACTAAACGTATTATCAGACTGGAACTGAGAATTTTATGACAGCAATATATAAATTAAGCTAAAAAGGAATTAGCTACGCTAACATTTTGCACTGTTGTTTGCCTAGATGGTGAGGCTACTCCATATGAGCTAACCATTACCTGTTATTATATTACTGGCCATCAATTAATACAACAATAACTGAAGTGATACTAATGAACTGTGTGTGGTGGAGAGTGGTCATCAAGGGTAGTATCATCAATAGGGTTTAAATTCCACCACTGACACCATGTTGAGTCCGTGTGGCAAACTCCCGCATAATAGGAAGGAAGGAGAGACAGAAAAAAATAAAAACGGTGACAGAAAGGGAGAAAGCAGGAACCGAGAAAAGATAGAAAACTAGACCAAAAAGAGAAGAAAGAAATGAGAATCAGAAGAGAAAATCTTACAGAGAAAGATAAAAAGTACAATAAACAAAAGGAGGTTCGGTGGACTTAGGGTGAAGGCTTGAACTCGGTTCACCTGTATTGGACTGCCAGGCCGCTCCACCTTACGTCATCTCGCCTCCTACCCCTCCTATTGCTTTGAATGATGCAATATTGTTATGGATTTTATCTAATGTATTGTAGTTAATAATAGTGGTGGATAGTGTGATGACGATGATGTTGAACATGGTATTGGTGGGGTTGATACTGGTGTTGGAGATGTCGGTTAGATTTTATAAAAGTAATTAATATTGAATTCATGATGATCGTGGTAGTGATGGTGGTTGTGGTAGTGGTAGTTATGGTCATGGTGATGTACAGTGAGTCAAAAAAGTATGGCGCATAAGTGTACGATGATGCAGAAAATGCTCAATACAACCCGTGATCTTGCAAGACAATGATCTGTCATCATCTGAATATGTATACAGTTACACCTGTATTAACAGTCCGAGGCTTCTCTATTTTACTTCATTTCCACTTCTACCTCTTGTAGCTTGTGATGACCTACTGTGATGGAGAAAGTAATCAGAAGTGAGGAGGAGTGAGAAGCAAAAGGAAAATTAAGGGACAGGAGAGGAGAATGGAACGATGGGGAAAAATAAACGTGAAAGAACCAAAAGACAAGCTAAACATACACAAAAAAAGGAGAGAGAAGGGAAACAAATAAAGGACTGAAAAAGTAAGAAAACAGAGTACGGTTAAAAAGAAAATGAGCAGCAACTTAGAAGTTATAGAGGCAACAGGAAATGAGAAATGATGAAAAGGAGACTAACCTATGACCAGGTAAAGAAACAAACTGTATACATGCAGCAGAGTCGTAGGTCTCTCTACCATACTTCATCTAATCTCCGACCTCTCTAGAGGAAAGAAAAAATTATGGAGAAAAAATTGAATGTAAGGGATAAGAAAGAAGAAAGTTCCGTAAAGGAAAATATCGGAAATAAAAGAACCACAAGAAGCAGTGCTCTTAAATGGAAGGACAGAGCAAGGACAAAAATAAATACAGAAAATTGAACAAGAAAGAAAAGTCAAAAGAGAAAAACGAAGAGGCAAATAAAATATAAAAAAGGATTCAGATAATAGGATAGAAGAGAAATGAGACTGTCCCTGAAATATAGTGATGGACTGTACTCTATACACGTGTAGTAGAGGTGGCTTCACCTTACTTCATCTTGTCCCCTACCTCCCTTTAGTTTGTGATGCTATGGTAACTAAGGAATGAAAAGCAAGGAATGCACAAGAGATCTAAGAAAGTTAAAAGATATTTCCAGGAGAGTGAAGGAAAGATGCAAATTTAGGATGAAAATTAAAGAAGAAAAACAAAGAACTAAGAATGTGACAATGAAACAGGGAAAAGCAGAAAAAAAAAGTAACTTATAGATTAAAGAAAGAAGATAAAAATGAGGAAGGTCACCAAGAAAAAGCACGAAAATAGAGAAGGGGAAAGAGAAAGATATTAGAAAAGATGGGAGATTAAATTTAGGTCAAACTTTAGACACCAAAAATAGTCCCAGGAGATAAGAGAGAGAGAGAGAGAGAGAGAGAGAGAGAGAGAGAGAGAGAGAGAGAGAGAGAAAAGGAAAGAACAAGAAACAAAAAAAACAAATACATAGGAAATTAAATTAAGAAACACAGAACGAAAAATGAAATGAGACAGAAAGAATAAAAGCGGTAAAATGGATAGATGGGGTCGAACTCGAGACACCTTTGTTAGAATCCCAGGCTGGCCCACCTTACTTCACATTGGCTCCAGATATTGCTGTGGCATTATTGCAGTAATATAGTAAAGAAAGAAGGAAAGAAAAGTGATGGAAAACAGATACTACAGAAAAAAATGAAGAAAGAGAAGACAATGCAGGAAAATTTAAACGAAAGTAAAACTGAGTTAAAAACGAAAAAAACGACAGAAAGAGAAGACAAGGAAAATGAGAAAAGAAAAAAGAAATTTATGAAATAAAGAAGCAATATTTAGGAAAATGAACAAAAACATGAATTACAGGGAAGGACAGAAGGAAAAAAGAAAAATATAGTATATGTGTAAAGATATTACCTCGGTGCACCTGTAGTCGAGTCCCAGGCCGCTTCAACTTTCTTCATCGCTTCCTACATCTCTTATACCTTGTCATGTTGTAGTATATTTGAGAAAAAAAAAATGAGAAAAGTCAAAAGGAGATGAATAATAATACAGGCAGAAATAAGAGAAAGAAAGAAGACAAGAGACGATATGAGAGGACAAAAATAAAGGAAATACAGAAAAAGCGGTAGCAAGAAAGGAAGGAATGAAGAGACGATAGTAGATAAAAACAAGAACAAGAAAACACAACAGAAAAAGAAAGGAAAGGAAAAAGAAACGAGATAAAAGAAAGGTAGAAAAGGGGAGGAAAGGGGTATCCCGAGTGTAAGTTTGAACTGGGTACACCTGTAGTTAGAGTGCCAGGCAGCTGTACTCTACTTCATCTACCCTCCTACCTCTCTTGCAACTTGTGACGTAATAATGTAATTGTTCCTTTGATCTAAGGTAGCTTGTAGTGGTGGTGGTGGTGGTGGTGATGATGATGTTGATGGTGGTGTTGAAGGCTGTAGTATTTAGGTTACTATGATAATAATGATAAATTTATGAATGACGTTGATGAAGATGATTGTGCATGAAGTGCTGACGAAAAGGCATTAAACCTTGGACATGCCCAACTTGACCTCACAGAAGAAAACAGAATGACCCCGAAAACCCACACTGGAAGGAGCAGCCTTACAGGAAAACAAAGTGAGTGGGCTGTCTAATGCAAATAAGAGAAGGGATGTGAATTAAATGAAAACACCAATTAACTGTAGAATAAGACAAGAACTACAGAATAGATACATTTTGTATTTACACACGTACACATCAGCCACAGCATGACTTATTACCTGACACAATACATGATGCATTATGCATTGCCTCTTGTCCCACCAGGACTATAGGGGACCCTTAGTGGTATATTTGGTAAATCATCAACCGCCCTTTGGATGCAAATTATTAGACTCAGTCTAACTGGAGTATCCTGCTCCACTAAAGCACTAGGCGTCATAATGTTATATGGTCACCACCCCGCATAATATATGGTTTCCTGGTTTATAAGAAACTATTTGGCTAGTTACCCAGTGTAGAGTCACTTAAAGGAAGCACTATCTTGACTGAGTGGATGGCGGGCGCCTCAACCTACAAGCACCATTACAATTCGTAATATATTAAGCGCAATATTAAACTGACATTGAGAATTTTATGACAGCAATATGTGAATGAAGCATAAAAGGAATTAGCTAACATTTTGCACTGTTCTTTGCCTGGGTGGTAAGGCTACTCCATATGAGCTAACCTTTACCTGTTTTTATATTACTGGCCGCCAATTAATACAGCAATAACTAAGGTGATAATTATGAACTGATGGAGGGCAATCATAAAGGGTATGATCATCTATATGGTTTAAATTCCACCCCTGACACTCTGTATGTTGAGTCCTTATGGTAAACTGTCACAGTAATCGAAGGCTTGATTGGAAAAAAAGGAAAAAGAAAAAGGAATGGTTACAAAGGGAGATAGCAAGAACCGAGGAATGATAGAGAACTAGAAAACACACACACACACACACACACACACACACACACACACAGAAGGACGAAATGAGAAGCAGGAGAGAGAAAACTCACAGTACAAGAAAAAAATAAACTGAAATAAGCAAAAGGAGAATGAGACTCTACACAGAGTGAACGTTTGAACTCGGTACGCCTGCATTAGGTTGCCAGGGCGCTCCACCGTCTTCATCACTCCTCCTACCTCTATTGTTGCTTAGAATGATGCAATATTGTTATGCGTTTGATCTATATTATTGTAGTGGAGGTGGGTATGGTGATAACGATGATGATCAACATGGAATTGGTGGGGTTGGTACAGGTGATGGAGATGTCGGTACTTTTTACTAAGACAATGAAATCTGAATTGATAGTGATGGTGGTGGTGCTGGTGCTGGTGATTGTGGTAATGGCAGAGATGATGATGGTGATGTGCAGCCAAACAAATATGGCGGATGAAGAGTACGATGATATGTGAAATGGTCGGCGTGATGTTACAAGAACATTGATCTGTTTTCATCAATTGTGTTTACATTTACACTTGTAGTAATAGTCCCAGGCTTTTCCACTTTACTTCTCTTGTAGCTTGAGATGATGCAATTTGATGGAAAGAGTAAACAGAAGAGAAGTGAGAATGAAAAGGAAAACTAAGGGATGTGAGAGGAGAAAAGGACGCAAAGGAAAATAAAAAGTGAAGAACTACACGGAAAGCTAAACGTATAAATAAAGGAAGAGAGAAAAAAGGAAGGAAAAGAAGGAAAAGAGAGAAAATGAAGAGAATGACAAGCAGCAATGGGAGAGGTCATTGAGGCTACAAGGAAATAAGAAACAAAGAAAAGAAGACTCAGAGAAGACCAGGTGAAGGACTGAACGCTGTTTACCTCTAGTGGACTCCCAGGTCGCTCCACCTTACTTTATCTTGTCTCGTACCTCTCTTGAAGAAAAGAAAAAATAATGAGAAAAATGAGAATGTAGGGGATAAAAGAGGAAAAAGATACATTAAAGAAAATATAGTAAATAGAAGAAACATAAGGAACAATGCACTCAAACAGAAGGAAAGAGAGAAAAGACAAAAGTACAGCAGAATGAAAAACATAGAAAGCGAAAATGACAAAAAAAAAAAAAAAAAAAGGGAAAGACAAGGAAAAGTTGAAAGAGGTTTTTAAAAAATGAAAGAGAAACAAAGAAAATGAGACAGTCCCAGACGTCTACTGAAGGACTGAACACCATACGCGAGTTGTTGAGTCCAAGGCGGCTCCACCTACTTCATCTTGTCTCCTACCTCTCTTGTAACTTGTGATGGTATAATTACTAAAGAAAGATAAAACAAGGAAGAAGCAAGAGACCTGAGAAAGTAAAATAGAGCAGGAGAGAATAGGAAAGATACAAAAATAGGATGAGAGAAAAAAAAAAAAAAAAACTGTGACAAAGAAACAAGAAAAAGCAGAAATAACAAAGTAAATTATAGAATTCAGAAAGGCATCAGTAAAGAAAATGAAGAACAGAACCAAGAAAAATCACAGACAACAGGAAAGGAGGTAGAAAAATAAACAAGAAAACGTTTGAAGATAAATTTGGGTAAAACTCTAAACACCAACAGTAGTAGCAGGAGATGGAAGTGAGAAAGGGAGAAAAGAAATAAAAAGGAATATATATATATATGGGAAACTAAAGTAAGAAATATAGAACGAAAAAGTCCACCTTATGTCACTTTTGCTCCTAGTACTCTTGATACTGTATTGCTGTAAGAAAGTGGAGAAAGCAAGCAGAAACAGTAGAACAGTGGAGGAAAAGAAAAAGACTATAGGTAATGAATGGAGAAAAAATGAGTATAAAGGACACCCGGAACAAAAGGAAAGAGAGAAGGAAACAAAATAAGAAATGGGGGGAGTGAATGAAAGAAAATTTAGAAACAAAGATCACCAAAAAAAAGAACGATAGGAAAATAGACAGAAGGGGTTTACTAAGAAACAAAAAAATAAAAAATAAAAGGCGAAAGAAGGAAGAAAAAGATGCTAGAATTGTTTGGTGAAGGTTTGAACTCAGTACACCTGTTGTAGAGCCCTATACCGGTCCGCTTTACTTAATCATGTCCCCTACCTCTCTTGTAACTTGTATTATTGTAATGTAGTCATGACTACAATATTCCTAATGGTGGGGGTTGGCGGGGAGGTTGTGGTGACTCTGATGATGGGAAAGGAATGGCGATGTATGTATGTTGTTATATATATATATATATATATATATATATATATATATATATATATATATATATATATATATATATATATATATATATATATATATATATATATATATATATATATATATATATATATATATATATATATATATATATATAAGGATAATAATATTGATGATAATAGTGGTGGTGGTATAGTCTATTTGATCTCGCTTGAGAACAGACTTAAGCTTTTGATAGCTTACAGCTGATTGGTTTTGTGTGCATTCACTAGTCACGATGTATAATAAATGATTTTTATCACATGGATTACAATATCCCTTTGGCGATATGATTCCTTAAATAAACATAAAATACATATACTAGGCCGTACAATCACATGGTGTAGATACGTGTGAAAGTTTTAGTTCTGCCAAATCAGCACTTTAAAAGTTTTAAAAGTTTTTTGAATTATTCCCTATGTCTAGTCAAATTTTGGTAAATTATGCATAATTCCTATATTGTGCAAAATTTAACCTAGTACGATATCGGAGCTCCAATGAAATATGACATATATTCTCTGAATGTTGGAAAATGTCTGGCACAAACTGAAGGGAGGCAAGGCCGCTACTGGGAGCGGCAGCCAGCCAAGAGATGCGAGAATTGGTTGTTGCACTTTTTTAATCTATTTTTCGAATATATCGGAGAGCGTTTTGCTGTCGCATCAGTTCACATTATGTTTCCTACTTTTGCATCATCGGTATGTCTTCTGCCTTTGTTTCGAGTATTTATAGTTACAACAGCTGTGACAAGATATGGTCTGGGGGATAAATAAAAGTGATGGTTGACATATACCATCTTCACCCGTGTCTACCAGTCACTCGCCAGAATTCAGGGAATATATTTCACTGGAATTCCAAGGTCTTAAAATGTTGCAATAATGACATATAATTTACTTTAATTTACCTGAACATGGGGTGTGGGGAGGAGAGGGAGAAAGTAAATGTACACGGACAACTTTGTCTGAAAGTGTCAGTTTGGCCGACCTGAAAATTTACACTATCTTGGCCGTCTGATAGAATTTGTAAGGCATTGTTTATTAATTAGTCTATCCACACACACACACACACACACACACACACACAGAGAGATATATATATATATATATATATATATATATATATATATATATATATATATATATTACCTACAGCATCAAAACTACTATCATTACTAATATCACAGTCATGAGCTATATACATTTAGACTCTATAATAGCATCATAACCTATAGGAGAGGTAGGAGGCGAAATGGAGAAATATAATCATCGTCAACATCATCACTAAAACATGTTCAGTCTGATCTGATAAGAGGAGACCCTTAAATTTTATATATATATATATATATAAGGAATCGCGTCGTCAAACCATTACTGTAATTATTATAATAATTATTCAAATACATCGTTACTTTAATGCACTCGGACAACCAATCACCTGTCACCTTTCAAAAGTTTAAGGGTCTCCACTTATGAGATGAGACTGAATATGCTTTAGTGATGATGTAGATGATGATGATATTTAACCATCTCGCCTCTAACCTCTCCTACAGGTTGTAATGCTATTATAGAGTCTAGATGTATATAGCTGACGATGACTGAGTTTAATAATGATAGTTGTGATGATGTAGGTTATATTTGATAAGGATAATGAATACTATACTGTATATGTGATGATGATGATTATGGTGGAGGTGGTGGTTCACTGTGATAGAAGTGTTGGAAATGACATTATTTCATTTCTCCTCCTAACTTTCTTGTAGCCTTTGATGCTGTAACACTGTATAGTGGAGAAAGATAGATGGAATAAAAGACAAAGGAAAAATGATAAAATGAGTAAGAATAATAAGAAATGAGAAAAATTACCATAATGTGACCTAATACTGTGAAAGTGAAAAGAGGAACAAAAAAGTGAAATGTACGCTGAGTAAAAAATACAAGGAAAAAAACAAAAGGAGCATAAAAAAGAGAATAAATGGAAATACAGAGGAAGAGAAAGAAAATGTATATGAAAAATTAAAGTAAAAAGGAGCTGTGTTCCTTTTGGGGTAGAACTTATGGCGCTTTTGACAGAATCTAAGGCCGCTCCATCTTACTCTGCCTTGGCTCTTATATTTCTTGTCATTTTATTTTTGTAATATAGTGAAGAAAGAAGCGGAAGAAAGAAAAGATAGAAGGAAGAACAGGGGAATCCGAAAGAAAGACATAAAAGTGCAAGAAGGAATTAAAAAGAAAAGGCGAAAGCAGAAAGAAGAAAAACCATAGAAGTCTGGGAATGGAAAAGAAAGAAAAAAAACGAAAAAGAGAAAGAAGAGACACTCAGGAATAAAAAAAAAAGAAAACGAAAAAAGCAGGAATGATTTAAAGAAAGAGACAAAGGGAAACATGAGAAAAATGTAAGGACGAAGATGAAGAATAAATCGAGGGTATGGAGAGATAGTCAGGTATAAAGTCTGTACATGAGTAGAGTTGCAGACCACACCACCTTACTTCACCTGGTCTCTTACGGTACCTCTCTTGAAGTTTGGCATGCTGTAATGTAGTGGAAATAGAAATAAAAGGATTAAAAAAAAAAGTGCAGTATAGAAGGCGAGAAAGAAAGGTAGACACAAGAAATAAACAAAAGGTTGAAGAAATGGACAAAGACAACATTAGAATAAGAAAGAGTAAGACAGAGGGATGGGAAAAGAGGAATGGAAAAGAAAAAAAGGGAGACAGACAAGAAGAGGGAGAGAAAGGAGAACGAAAAGACAAAAGAAACATGAGAGACAACATGCAGAAAAGGAGGTAAAATATAGACAAAGGAAGTATAGAAAAAGGGAGACATTCTTGTGACACCTAATGTTATTAATGATGGTAGAGATGACTGAAGATGATGATGATGATGATCGTGGCAATGAAGGTGATGGTGGTATATTAATCACTTCTCATAATAACAAGGCCAAATAGTTATTGCCCTCGTGTATTACCTCCATTACTTACCTAACAAACAGGTAACACTCTTTCGTCATTCTGCCGTTTCCGTTGTAACTCTAATGCCCACTCAACTTCACACAGCTTTTACCTCGACTCTTACTGTTCCTTCCTCTCTCCAGACGCACAAAAATACAGAAAAACTAGTGATGTACGTGGACACCACACTACAACGGTCAGTCACTATCCGGGAAACAGAAGCTCAAGTAGGCAAGCGTCCCCTGATGAGGTTGCTATTAATTGTTCAACTGATTTACACAGTGACTAAAGCAAGAGTACCGCCAACATTCCTGTCTACTTTCTACTGAACGTTGTCCACACGACGATCTGAGTGTTTTCTATGGAAGCAGAGGAATAGATAAAAAAAAATGTGGTTCATAGATATTACTGGTATTTGAGTATACACTTCACCCCTCACTCCAATTCACACACCTCTGCTGAAAAATGCCTTAATAAATTCCAGCTAATTACAAGGTTCAAATGACATCTCAACCATCAATCCCCACATGTAATAGTAGGGAAACTGACAGAATTGCTGTATATTTGTGCATCGTTTAATCTGGCCTTCCTCCTCCCACATGAATCCGTATTTCACATGTCTACCACCACCTCCAATCCAGCCCATTTACATCTTCCTCTTCCCATATCTCCTGCCCCTCTTCCACACCCTCCTCTCCTCCCATCCTTCCAAATCCAGCAACTTCTGCTCAGCAACACTCTCCTCAACCTGGTGATGTAAATGCTGGGTGTGTTTATAGGCAGCACAGTTTGTAATGATTAAACAGCCACTAAGGAACATTGTGAATGGCTGAATGCGTTTGCTGTGTATCAACAGAGTCAGGTAAGTTTTCGTTTCAAACCATTTCATTGCTGTCGTTTTCTAACCCCCACCTTCCACTTTCTCTCATATTCCCCTCCCTGCACCTCCTCCCTTACTCTCCCACCTTTTCTTTCACTCTTCACACCTGCTCTTTTTCAGCTTATATATGCAGAATATATTCTCCTTCCGCCCACACCCCGCCTCTCTCTCTTTGCTACACTTTACAGCTTACACAGTCATACTACACTACCACATCACATCACACCACTAACTGCCACACTACATACAGGCATAGTTCACACTCCCACAAGTCACACAAGTACACACCATATCAACGGACGGAATGCCATACTCTGCCACAATATGCACAACTAAACTTCACTTTGTCACAATGCTCAACACCCCGTCCCATACACAACACCCCATCTCATACTTCCATTTCACAATGTCACTCCACCCTACACGCTACCGCACCTCACACTACCACACCATACAATCGCGCAATACATATAATCACATCACATCACACCCTATCATACCTCACACTACTACACCACACGTTGTCAAACCACACTCCACACTACCACACCACACGTTGTCAAACCACACTTCACACTACCACACCACACAATGTCACCACACCACACACCACGACACCTCCCACACTCACACATTACTACATCACACAACTAGGACACCACATTTCACACTACCGCACCACACAGTGTCACACCACACTACACACTACGACACCGCCCACACTCACACATTACTACATCACACACTAGGACACCACATTTCACTTTACCACTCCACACACAGTCACATAGCCCTGTACACCACCACATCTCTCACCACCACACCAAACGCTGTCACACCACACCTAACACTATCACACCACAGACAGCCATATCTCCCTACACACTGTCACACAACATACGGTCACATCACCCTACACAGTACCACATCTCACACTACTATACCAACACAGTCACATCACTCTGTACATTACCACATCGCTTTGCACACTACCACATCTAACACTACCACACTAAAACACTTTCATACTTCTAGCCTGGTCATTCAATTGTAATTTACCCACACAGAAAGGTAACACAACACTCCAAAACACTGATTACTACTTACTGTATATGCCCACGCCTAAGATATCTACCTCAACACCCTCTGAACGGCTGATTCGAGAGAGAATAAAAGTACTCAAAGAGCGCATACCTCAGCATCATCTTCCCTTTCATATTTTTCTTTACCATGACCTTCACGTCTGACCTTTTATCGCCATAATCTAGTCGCTTGTTCCTCTGATGGTTCTCAGTCATTATTCAAAATCCGGTTCAGTTCCATTCAAGAGTTTTTTCCATAATGCTGGTAACAGACAGACAGGAAAATCAACAAAACCAAGATCAATACCATCTTCAAGAGGTAATTGTACCATTGTAACCCCATCAGCCTGAGGATATATTTTGTATTTTATTCTTGCTATCTACAGACGACCTCACTCAGCTTAGGAGACACTCTTGCAACTGAAGGAGTTAAATATCCATCATTAACCCCGTCAGTACAAGACCTCCCTCCCAGCTCCATCATAAGTTTATGCACACACACACACACACACACACACACACACACACACACACACACACACACACACACATTCCGTTCATACTATAACACTTGTTCTTTTTTCGCAGGTAAGGATATAAAATGGGGGAAACGAGAGATTATGAAAAAAATAAAATAAAACGAGCTACCAGTGACGGGCTGCTCCATCTTCTTTCACCTTGGCTCCTACTTGTCATGTGACTTCATTACCTCAAAATATGAAGAAGGACGGGAGAGGGAAAGAAAAACTACGAGAAAGGGAAAGAGGAAAGAACGATAAAACAGCATTAAAATGGGTGAATGAAAGAATAAAAAAGAAGCAAAATGACAATGAATAAATGAAGGAAAGAGGAGAGAACCAGAAAAGAAAGAAATTATATAAATTAATAAACCTAAGGAGATAGAAGGAAGACCATGAATGAATACAATAAAAAAAATAAGTCAATGGAGTGTTGGTAATTTACAGGTGTGATCTTGGTACACCTGTAGTGGAGTGGCAGGTGGCTATACCTTGGTTCATCTCGCCTCCTACCACTCGTGTAGCTTGTGATGCTGTAATGTAGCACCTGCTGTACATCTGTGTAGCCAATGGCAGTGCTGGTTGTGATGAAGATTAGGATGACTTGTTGTGTTGGTGTTGTATGATGATGATAGTGGTGATGGCGATTTTTGTGTGGGTTAGTTCTGGTGAGACTAATAACCGTGGATGATAGTTATAATAGTGATGGTAACTAGCAATTATGATAATTTTATTTCATCGCTTTTAGCTTGAGATGTTGCAAAATAATCGAGAAAGAATAAATACGATGAGTGGGAATGAGATCAGGGACAAAATATTTAACAAAATTGAAGTAAAAGACAAAAGAGAAACAGAGAAATGAAAAAAAGAAAACTTTGGCAAAGAAACACTGCACCAAAAAGGCGACATAAAGGACAAAAAAAATAATGAAAGGTAAAAAACTCACAATAGAGTAAAATGGAAAAGAAATTAGAAAGAGTGAAAGGAAAATAAATTAAAAAGAAAAACGAATAAAAAGGAGGAAAAATGAAAGTAAATGGAGATGGGAAAAATACAAAGGAATCAGAAAGAAAAAATTGGGTGGAACTGGAGACACCTTTGTTAGAATCTCAGGCCGTTCCACCTTACATCACCTTGGCTTCTGCTTCTCTTGCAGGCTTATTACTGCAATATGGAGTAGAAAGAGACAGAAGGAAACGAAGGAAAGAGAGAAGGAGAGGAATAACAAGGAATGAATGGAGAAATATAAACAGAAAAGAGATAAAGAAAGAAAGGGGAACGAAAGAAGGAAATTGAGAGGGAATGAAAGAAAGAAGAAAAAGAAGAGAATAAGAAAACAGAAACAAAGAAGAAAGGAAAGGGTAAAATGAGAAAACTTTGCATAACTGGTAAGGTGTTAATTCGGTACGGTTAACTTGGTAATGTGGCTAATATTGCTACTGCTGCTGCTGCTACTGCTGCTGCTGCTGCTGCTGCTGATGATGATGATGATGATGATCGTGAGGAGGATGGTAATGCAAGTATATACTTATGATAATAACTATTGAATCTGGCCTCATCCTTATCTTTTAACTTGCAGCATCATAATATAATGCAGAAAGAAAGGAAGAAGAAAGAGAAATCACGAAAGAAAGAAATATAGATATATACAGAATGACGGGGAAACAAGTAGAAATGAAAAAATACAAAGAATAAGAAAAATGGGAATAAAGAATGGAATATAATGGAAGGTAGAAAAGAAAAAGGAAAACAGAAATGATGGAGAAAGAAATTAAGAATAAGAATGAAACGGGAAAGAAAGAGGGTAAGGAGAATGAACGAACGGAAAACAGACAATAACAGAAAATGAAAAGAAAATGGGAAAGGAAAGCAAATGAGAGAGAGAGAGAGAGTGTGTGTGTTAACTGACAAAAGGGTGGAACTCGAGACACTTTTGCTAGATTCTCAGGCCTCTCCACCTTAGCTTCACCTTGGCTCCTACTTCTCTTATAGCTTTTTTGCTGCAATATAGTGACAAAATAAATGAGAGATTGTTAAGAGGAAAAATAAAGATACTGAAATGAAAAGAAATAAAAAAAGCTGGTAGGAGAAGGAAAGAATGAAAATAGACGTTACGAAACAAATGAAGAAAGTAGGGAGAGGAAAGAAACCGAGAAAGCAAAAGGAGGAAAGAAGGAAAGAAGAAAACTGAAAGAGAAATATTAGAACTAGAATAAAACAAAACAGGAAACACAGACAACTCCTCGTTACTTCATCATGTACACCTGCATTAGAGCTCCAGGTTGCTCTTCCTTATTTCATCACGCCTCTCGTCTCTCTTGTAGTTTATGGTGCCGCAGTGCAATGGAGAAAGGAGAAAAAAAAAAGGAGCGAGAAAAAAAGTGGATGATAAGCGATGAAGGAGAGATAAACGTAACATTAGAAGAGGAAACTCTTACACATGAATGAAATAAACAGATCAAACAGCCATATTAATTGGTGAAGGCGTCTATCATCCACTAGCTTGATATAGCGTTGCTCTTACGTGATTCTACACTGAGTGATAAGTCCAATCGTTTCCTACAACCCAGAAAACCATATGGTACCATATAACTAAATGGTGCCTGGTCGTCTAGTGAGCCAGGACCCTCAGATCGGATGCAGCCCGTAAGGATGTTCATGAAAGACGTGAAAAGAAAAAACAAGATGAAATAGAGGAGATAGAAATAAAGAAAAGGAGGACTATGGAATAATGTGCAAAGGACTGAACTCGGTACACCTGTAGTAGAGTCCTAGGCCGCTCCACCTACTTCGTCCCGCCTGCTACCTGTCTTGCAGCTTCTAATGCTGTAATATCGCCAGAGAGAGAGGGGGGAGGGGAGGGCTACGGACTGCATGATGATTTTAACTTAGTACTTCTGTGGTAGAGAATTAGGCCGCTCCACCTTAATTCATCTTGCATCCTTCCTCTTTTGTAGCTACTGATGCAGTAGTTTCATTGTGGTCTGTGATCTAATGTCGCAAACGATTGTGGGGACGATAGTGATGATGATGATGATGATGATGATGATGTGAAAAATTAAATGAACTGACCAACTCACCTTTGACTGATACTATTAAACAATAGCGTAAATAAAGTTAGTACTCACATAGGTAGACCAGACAAGTACTGCACAAGTATTTATCGGAAACAAAAGAAATATTACTTTAAGAGACTGCATTATGTGAATATTCATTGTAGGTTAGTACTAATGACAACCTTGCTTCATCTCCGTAGATTTCGTGTAGCTTGTGATGGCGTAATAAAATGCAAACAGAAAGAAAGAGATCTGGTGGAGAAAGAGAGACAACGGGAAAAAGAGAAATGAAAAGAAAGGAAACTAACCTACTGAGAATGAGGGAAATAAAAGAAAAAGAAAAAAATTGAAGAAAACAGAGAATGATGAAATAATAACAAAAATAAAGAGAAAAAAAATAGAAGTGAACATAAAATTTAAAAAAGATAGAAAAAACAAGAAGGAAAGATAAGGAGAAATTATGAAGACAAAATAAAAATGCAGAAGAAACGGAAAAGGAGTGAAAGAATAAGAAAGAAAAGGGAAATGAGAGAGATAAAGGAAATGAAAACTACTAATAAAGAAGCATTCGACAAATTAAGATTGAACTTGGGACAACTTTACTGGAATCTCAGGTGCTCAGCCTTACTTCACCTTGGTTTCTAATATTCTAGTGGCCTTATTGCTGTAATATAATGAAGATAGAAAGCAGACGGAAAAAAAGTGATGAAAGAGACAAAGACTACAGAAAAAAGGAATTAGAAAAAAAAAAATGAATATGAAGGAAAACTTAAACGAAAGGAAAAGTGGTTAAAAATGAAAAACAAAAAAAGGAAGAGAAGACAAGAAGACAGGGAAAAAAAGAAGGAAATTGTGAAAGACAGAAAAACATGGATAGAAAAATGAAATGAAA
The DNA here is from genome assembly GCF_032717465.1 of Coenobita brevimanus. NCBI lineage: Eukaryota > Metazoa > Arthropoda > Malacostraca > Decapoda > Coenobitidae > Coenobita > Coenobita brevimanus. Next base: position 18,042,992 of record NC_137043.1, on the reverse strand, counting down.
CATGAAGTAAAGGAAAGGAAGGACGGAAAGGAAGAAAATAAGGTAAAAGTGTACACATGTTAACTCGGTACACAGGTACTTGAGTCCCAGGCAGCTCCACCTTGGTTTATCTCGCCTCCTATCTCTCTGATAGCTTGTCACATTGTTGTAGCTTTGAATACGAAATGAGAAAAAAAAAAAATGGAGACGAAACGAATGACAGCCAGAGGGGCACTCAATGGAGCACATCTCTGCGACAAGGGCAACGTAATTTCCAAACCACTCTTCATAATGGGTCAGGTTCTCTCATTACTGATTATGGTATCTCAAAAAGTGTTTTCTGTATCCAGAATCTGTAATTCGATCGGGATCGGTCCCAAAAGCTAATCGATTGTTCCCTGGAATATGAGCTATCTACTCGCCAAGTTTGGTTCAGATCTCTCCCTTTGTTTTTGACTAATACTGCTAACAGACAAACAAACACAAACAAACAGGGGTGATAACATACTCTCATTCTCGGAGAGAATAAAGGAAGGAATAAGAACAGGAAAGTAGACAACAAATGAAATGGAAGAAAGAAAACAAGAGAGAATATAGAAAAGGAGGTAGAGAGAAAAGCAGGAATGAAGGGATGGTAGAAAGACGAGAAAGGAAACACAAAACAGGAAATCCCAAAGCAATAAGACAGAAACGGAAAAAAGACTTGACATGAAAAAAGAAAGATAGAAAAGGACTGGAAAGGTGTATTTTGAGTGAAAGTTTGAACTGAATACACCTGTAGTTAGAGTGCCAGGCCGCTGTACACTGCTTCGTCTACCCTCCTACCTCTCCTGCAGCTTGCGATGATGTAATGTAAATATGGCTTTGACCTAAGGTAGCTTGTGATGGTGGTGTAGTGATGATGATGATGATGATGATGATGGTAATGTTGAAGGTTGTAGTATTTAAGTTAGTCTGATAATAATGATTAATGTATGACATTGATGATGATTTTGTAGAAAATGTCAACGCAAAAGCCAGTAATCCTCGGATATGCTTAATCTGACCTCAGACAAGAAAAAACAATGACCCTAAAAACCCTCATCGGAAGGAGCAGCCTTACGGGAAAACAAAGTCAGTGGACTGTATAATGCAAATAAGAGAAGGGATGTGAATTAAGTGAAAACACCAACAAACCTTAGAATGAGACAACAACTACAGAATAGATACATTTTGTACTTACATACGTACAGCATCAGCCACAGCACATCTTATTACCTGAAACAGTGCATCATACATTATCCACTGCCTCATGCCCCACCAGGAGCACAGGGGACCCTTATTGGTATTATGTGGTAAATAATCACTAACCATCCTTTGGATGTTAATGCTTTGTCTCATTCTAGTTGGAGCGCGCTAAACCACCAGGAGTCGTTTGCTTATACGGTTACCATCCAGCGTAGTAAATGATATCCCCATTCAGTGTAGAGTTAACTGATTGAAACCCTACATTAAGTGGATGACGGGCGCCCCCACCTACAACCAGCGTTACAAACCATAATATACTAAGCACATTATTAGACTGACATTGTAAATTTTATAACATGTGAATGAAGCATAAAAGGAATTAGCTAACATTTTGCATTGTTGTTTGCCTAGGTGGTAAGGCTACTCCATATGAGCTAACCTTTACCTGTTATTATATTACTGGCCATTAATTAATTCAGCAATAACTAAGGTGGTACTTATGAACTGTGGTGGAGAGCGGTCATCAAGGGTAGTATCATCCATAGGGTTTAAATTCCACCACTGATACTAAGTTGAGTCCGTGTGGCAAACTCTTACATTAGTCGCATGCGTGATTGGAAAGATAGGGGAAAAAATGAATGGTTGCAAAGGAAAAAAGCAAGAACCGAGAAATGATAGAAAAGAAGACGAGAAAGTGAAGAAGGAAATGAGAAACAGGAAAGAGAAATGCTACAGAGCAAGAAAAAAAATGTAATAAACAAAAGGAGGCTCGGAGGCTATAAGGTGAAGGTCTGAACTCCGTACATCTGTATAAGACTGCCAGGCTGCAACACCTTACTTCATCTCGCCTCCTACCTCTCTTGCTGCTTAGAAAGATGCAATACTGTTCTGGATTTGATCTAAAGTGTTGTAACTAATAGCAATGTTGGATATAGTGATGATGATGAAGGTGGTATTGCTGGGGTTGTTACAGGTGATGGAGATGTCGGTTAGATTTTATAAAAATAATTAAAACTATATTGATGATGATGGTGGCAGTGCTAGTGGTTGTGGTAGTGATGATGATGGTGTACAGTCAGTCAAAAAAATATGACGCGTAAATGGTACCATGATACAGAAAATGTTCAATACAGCCCGTGATATTACAAGAACATTGATCTGATATCATCTGAATATGTATAGAAATACATCTGTAATAATAGTCCAAGGCTTCTCCCTTTGACTTCATTTCCACTCCTGCCTTTCTTGTACCAAGTGATGATGTAAACTGATGGCGAATGTAAGCATAAGAGAAGAGGACTGGTAAGGAAAATGAAAACCGAGGGATATAAGAGGAGAAAGGAACTCAGAGGAAAATAAGAAACGAAGGGCACCAGGCAAGCTATACATAAAAATAAAGATAGGCTTAGAAATAAAGGAAAAAGAAAAGGATTAAAGGGAGAAAAAATTATAAAAAATGAGAAGCAAAGAAGGAGCCATAGCGGCTACAAGAAACGACAATTAAAGAAATTTAGACTTATAGAAGACCAACTGAAGGACTGAATTCTCAATACATGTGGTAGAGTCTCAAGCGGCTCCACCTTACTTCATGTCGTGTCCTAACTCTCTTGTACCTTGTGAAGCCCTAGTACTGTATAGGTGAAAAAGAAAGGGAAAAAAAGACGATACAAGAGACGAATCATAAAGGGAGACATAGGAGAAGAATAGAAGAGAGGAGAGGACACGAAAGAAAGAAAAAGAAAGAAAATACAGAAATGGCAGTAGAAAGGAATGCAGGAATGAAGACTTGATAGAAAGTAATGCGAGAACGATCAAATGAGTAAAACAGGAGGGAAAAGAATAGGAATGAAACGGAAAAGAAGTGTTATAGAAGTGGAAAGAGAGGAAAGGAGAAGAAAGGGGAATTATGAGTCTTAGTTTGAACTGGGTATACCTGTAGTTAGGGTGTCAGGCCGCTGTACTCTACTTCGTCTATCCTCCTACCTTTCCTGCAACTTGTGATGATGAAATGTAATTGTGGCTTTGATCCAAGGTAGCTTGTTGAGGTAGTGATGATGAAGTCGATGGTGATGTTGAAGGTTGCAGTATTTAAGTTAGTCTGATCATCATCATCATCATCATCGTCATCATCATCCGGACCTCCTTTCCCACCCCAGGGCACTGTGAGGAGTAGCAATGTCCAGACAGGACAGATATGCCCAGTCCAATGTACCACATTTCCATTCATTCATCATTCAAGCCCTCGGAATCCTGGCTCTATCGGATACGCCAAAAACATTCACAACGATCTGTAGCTTCACATAAACGTATCCGATTGAGTCAATCCGGACGCTGCCACTTTAAATAGGGGTGCCAAATCCCTGATCATGCACTTCTCCTCACAACATTCATCCAGCCAGCTCGATCTCTTGTCAGTTCTCTAACCTTACCTGCTTCCAAACCTCTCTTCCTCACACATTCATTCACCATATCTCTCCACCCTCTCCTTGGCCTACCTAGCCTCCTCCCTTCTTCAAATTCGCTCAGATATACTGTACCTTTTTCACCAGTGTATTGTTATCCATTCTTTCCACATGACCATACAATCTCAGTACACTCTCTTCGATTCTGGTGTCCACCGACTTCCTCACTCCACATCTTTCACGAATCACATTATTTCGCATCCAATCCACCCTCTGTACTCCACATACATTCCTCAGCAGTCCCATCTCCACTGCTCTTACTCTTGACTTTTCATTTTCATGCCACACCATGGTCTCACATCCATATGTTAAGGTTGGCACTAACACTCCTTAATATACACCTCGTGCAGCTTTAACACTCAAGCCTCTGTTTCTTATCAAGGCCTTCATTGCACCAGCTACTTTTCTTCCTTGTGTCACTCTCCTTTTCACTTCTTTTGCACATTTTCCTCTCTTTTCTATCACTGGACCCAGGTATTTGATCTCTCACCAGTTCCAGTCTCTCTCCATTCACTGTTAGATTGCACTGGGAGTCACCTTCTCTCTCAGTAACCATCAGTTTACTCTTTTCTTCATTTACTTTCAAGACACGACGCTCACAGACATCAGCAAAACTCTGCCCTAGCCTACCAAGTTCTTATCCGGTACTTGCAAACAGTATACTGTATCATCAGCATACAACAGATTTGAGACGTTCCAACTATCACTATTCATTACCAACGCCATCCCTCTCTCCACTACTCGTGTTTTTACTTCTCCCATCACCCCATCCATAAATATATTGAACAACCATGAGGACATCACACAACCTTGTCTCACGCCCACACCGATCGTGAACCATTCACTTAGATGCCCATTAACCTTTACACATGCTTTACTACCATCATAAAATCTCTTGACGGCACCTAGCAGCTTACCATCTTCACCATACATGAGCAAAACTTTCCATAATCCTTCTCTGTCCACGTTGTCGTATGCTTTTCCAGATCCATGAATGCCAAAAACACCTTATGGTCCATCTCACAAGCCTTCTCTGCTATCTGTCTCACTGCAAATATTTGATCCACATATCCTCTGCAAATCCTAAAGCCACCCTGTTCATCACTCACTAGGACTTCTGATATCTCTCTTACTTTCTCTGTAATTATTCTTCTATATACCTCCCTTCCCACACTCAATAATGCCACGATAATTCTTGCAGTGACTTTGCTCACCTTTATTTTTGTATAGGGGTACAATCACAGCTTTTTTCCACTCTGCAGGCAGTTTCACTCATCCATGCCTTCTTACATATCTCCAACAAGCACTTCATTCCACTCTCTCCACTACACTTAAGCATCTCTGCATACACCTCATCAACCCCAGCTGCTTTCCCATTTTTCAGCCGCTTCACAGCACTCTTCACCTGTGCGAGTGTCACATCTCCTGGAGCTGCATTCCTTCTCTGCACACGCTCAAAATCCATCATGTTTACAGCCGCTCTGCTCTCTCTATTCCCATTCATCAGGCTTTCAGAATATTCTTTCCACCTGGTCCTTACTTCATCCACATGGGTTCATAATCTACCACCTACATCTTTCACACCATCATATTTCTTTCTGCTTTCACTTCTACATTTCCTTTCCAGAATAACTTCCTATTCTCAGAGTAGTTCGCATTCATTTTTCTTCCTAGATCATTATTTACCTCCTACTTTGTCCTCTTCTCTAGTCTCTTTACGTGCTTCTTGCTCTGAATATATTCAGTTCTTATTTCAAATGAACCCCTGTTCTTTAACCACATTAGCCACTTCCTCTTTTCCCCCACCGCTCTCTTAACCTCCTCATCCCACCATGCCGTACCTTTCTTCTTTTTGTTGTTACTGTTGCCACACCACACACCGCTTTAGCATTCCTAAATAAGCAGTCCCAATATGCATTCCACAGACTGTCCAGATCCATTTCATTCCAGTTCACTGAAAATAACTCCGCTGATAATAATGATAAATGTATGAACGACGACGATGATGACGACTTTGCATAAAATGCCGACACAAAAGCAAGTAATCTGTGGACAATTTAATTTGACCTCAGAGAAGAAAAAATAATGACCCTAAAAACCCACATTGGAAGGAACAGCCTTACGGAAAAACAAGGTGAGTGGACTGAATATTGCAAATAAGAGAAGAGATGTGATTTAAGTGAAAACACCAACAAACCTTAGAATGAGACAACAACTATAGAATAAATACATTTTGTACTTACATACGTACCGCATCAGCCACAGCAAAACTTATTACCTGAAACAATACATCATCCATTACCCATTGCCTCTTGCCCCACCAGGATCGTAGGGGACCCTTAGTGGTATTATGTGGTAAATATTCACGAACCACCTTTGGATGTTAATTTTTACCTCGCCCGGACGGAGTCCGACTAGGTATTGCATTTAGTCAAGTTTCTTTGTTTGTTTGTTTTTGTTTGTTTGTTTGTTTCTTTGCTTGTTTTAACATTACGGAAAAACAGCTGAATGAAAATACATGAAACTTCCAGGATAAGTGGGCACTTGTCCCCAAGGAAAGTGATTTAAATTTCGAGGTAACTGACTTACCTTGAAATGACAAAATCAAGGTCACGGATTTTCAGGGACCTATAACTTGAAAACTATTATGAACATTCAGGAACTTGTAATAAGGAATTTCATTGGCACCAAGACATTTGACCTTGAATGACCTTGAAAGGTTAAAGTCAAGGTCACGGATATTCAGGGGGCTGTAACTCGAAACTGTTTGAGGATAGAGAGATATTTACTATTACCAAGGTATAAGAACTCTCTGACAGGCTTTTATTTGGCATCCTGACCTTGTGCTTGAGTGACCTTGAAAGTCAAAAGCAAGGTTACTGATGTTAAGAGAGCGAAACTTGAAAACATTTGCGCCATTACCTTAGACTTTAATTGTGCACTGACGCTAAAAAGCAGAAACGAGTAAGTGTTTAACAGCAATATAATAACTGTTGTCAGCCTAGGTTTGTTGTGCCTGGCTCCATTTTTTTTTTATGCAAGAAAGAAAGAGCCTAAGGCCAGGTGCCTGAAATTTGTTCCCTCCAAGAAAAAACGAAACATGATAGCAGAGCCAGAGGCCAGAAGCCTGCAAATTGCTCCCTTCAGGGAAAAAAATATACAGTATATATGATAACACAGCCACATTCAAGATCCATTTATTTATTAGGCTCAGTCTAATTGAAGCACACTAACTTACTAAACCACCAAACGTCGTTTGGTTAAATGGATAAAATCCAACAAAGTAAATGATATCCTAGTTTACAAGAAACAGTTTGGCTCGTCACTCAGTGCAGAGTCACATGAAGGAAACACTACACTGAGGGAGTGACATGCGAGAACCCTCATCTACAACCAGCATTGCAAATCATAATACACTAAGCGCATTATTAGACTGACATTGTGAATTTTATGACAGCAATATGCGAATGAATCATAAATGGAATTAGCTAACATTTTGCACTGTTGTTTGCCTAGGTGATAAAGCTACTCCTTATAAGCTAATCTTTATCTGTGATTATATTACTGGCCATCAATTAATACAGCAATAACTAAAGTGGTACTTATGAACTGTGGTGGTGAGCGGTCATCAAGGGTAATATGATCTACAGGGCGTAAATTCCACCACGGACACTGCGTTCAGTCCGTGTGGCAAAGTCTCACATTAATCGCATAATGAGAGAGAGAGAGAGAGAGAGAGAGAGAGAGAGAGAGAGAGAGAGAGAGAGAGAGAGAGAGAGAGAGAGAGAGAGAAGAAGAAGAAGAATTATAAAGGGATAAAGCAAGAACTGAGGAATGATGGAAAAGTAAACGAAAAAAAGAAGAAAGAAATGAGAAATAGGAGAGAGAAAACCTACAAAGGAAGGATAAAAAGTGAAATAAACAAAATGAATTAAAAAAAAAGTGATAGAAAAGGAGAAAGCTACAACGGAGGAAACAGAACAGTAGACGAAAAAGGAAATGAGAAACAGGAGCAAGAAACCCTACAGAGCAAGAAAAAAGCGAAATAACCAAAAGGAGGATCAGGAAGTATGCAGGGTGAACGTTTGAACTCGGTACAGTTGTATTAGACTGCCAGGCCGTTCCACCTTACTTCATCTCGCCTCCTACCTCTCTTGTTGCTTAGAATGATGCAATATTGTTATGGATTGGATCTAAAGTATTGCATCTAATAGTGGTGGTGGATTTATTGATGACGATCATGATGATGATGGTATTGGTGGAGGTTGATAAAGGTGATGGAGATGTCTGTTTTTTTTTTTTTTTTAATAAAAATAATGAAACCTGTATTGATGATGATGATGATAGCGCTAGTGATGATGATGGTGATGTTGATAATGATGATAATGTTGACGGTAGTGGCGGCGGTGGTTGTGGTAGTGGTAATCATAATGATGGTAATGTATATTCAGTCAAAAAAGTATTGTGCATGAGGGGTTAGATGATATCGAAAATGGTCACTACAGCCTGTGATGTTGAGAGAACACTGATCTGTTGTCATCTAAATATGTAAACAATTACACTGGTAGTAATAACCCAAGGCTTCTCCACTTTACTTCATTTCCACTTCTATATCTTGTAGTTTGTTAAACCGTAATTTGATGAAGAAAGTAAACAGAAGAGAAGAGGAGTGAGAAGCAAAGGAAAACTAAGGGATATGAAAAAATAAAGCAATGCTGAGGAAAATAAGAAAAACAACCACTAACAAAGCTAAAGATAAAAATAAAGGGTGAGAGGAAGGAAAAAGTAATGGGATGAAAAACAAAGAAAATGAAGGAAAAAAATAAAAAGAAAAAAGAAGAAAAAGGGGGTTCATAGGTGCTGCAAGAAATAAGAAAAAAAAAGCAGTTCAACAGAAGACCAGATGAAGAACCTGTCTCCCTCTAACAGAAGACGAGATGAAGAACTCTCTCTCTCTTTCTCTCTCTCTCTCTCTCTCTCTCTCTCTCTCTCTCTCTCTCTCTATATATATATATATATATATATATATATATATATATAGATAAATAGATAGATAGATAAATATATATATATATATATATATAAATATATATATATATATATAAATATATATATATGTATATATATAATCTCATCAGCCGTTTGAGTGTCCGCTGCAGGACTGGCCTATCCCAACCGAAGCGGGGACGATACCAGTGTCTCTCTAAAAGTGGCTTAGGCTGTCTAGTAGAGATTGTACGTAGGGTGAGAAGTGCTTCTAACTGTGGTGTTGGAGTGGCTTTGGATGTGTGTGTAGTCTATGAACCAAGTGTAATGGGCCTGCGCAAGCCGACTGGGTGCAAGCATACTTTACAGTATGCGACACTGGTTCAACCACAGCATCCCTTATGTCCGCCAGTGCGGTATGTGGCCTGAAGAACGCTCCCGAAGATTATTACCCTGGCTGGGCGAGAACCCTCGTTCTTCAGTGTAAAAAACGCACACTTTACCACTGTACCACAGAGGCTCCATATATATATATATATAGATAGATAGATAGACAGATATAGGTAGATAGATAGATAGATAGATTGATTGATTGATAGATAGATATAGATAGATAGATAGATTGATAGATAGATATTTATGTACATATATGCATGAACGAAGAAAGCAAAGGCCAGAAACCTATAAAATTGTTCTTTCCATGGAAAAAGAAAAGATAACAAATAGCCAAATTCAAGATCTGTTCATTTCGAGATGCCTGGAAACACTGCATTTGAAAGACTAGAGTTCATTAGCAGTAGAAAATACAGATAGAAGACAGTTCCAGAGTACACCTAGAGGTCATTGACAGTACCGTAGGAAATACAGATAGAAGACAGTTCCAGAGTATACCTTGAGGTCATTGACAATAAGAAATACAGATAGAAGACAGTTCCAGAGTATACCTAGAGGTCATTTACAGTAGAAAATACAGATAGAAGACAGTTCCAGGGTATACCTAAACTTCATTGACAGTACCGTAGGAAATACAGATAGAAGACAGTTCCAGAGAACACCTATAGGTCATTGACAGTAGGAAATACAGATAGAAGACAGTTCCAGAGTACACCTAGAGGTCATTGACAGTAGGAAGTAGCCTGGAGACGAAAGACAGTTCCAGAGTATACCTGAAGGAGTGGGAGTAACGGTTAACTCTTGCATTTGAAAAATGGACACAAAAGGGATGAGAGGTATTTGCTAGACAGGTGCTATGCGCCCGCCGTAATGGTGGAGGGATGCAGGCAAGCAGTTCAGTAGTAGAGTCCCAGGTCGCTCTACCCTACTTCATCTTGTCTCCCAGGGCAGCCGACCGCAGTCACCAGGGCCGGGGCAAGATTATCGACAATGAGCTCTCCTTCCTCTAAAAACTGTGCTGAATTCATTTTACCTGAAGTCTAACTCACGGTTAGACTGCTCCCCAACCAATGTGTCATAGCACATTGATGAACTACCAAAAGATTCTCGGTGCTCCATTGCACCTTCTCCTTCCTTTCTCTAAAACAACAATAATAAGTACAAGGAAATTATTGTATGTTGTGTAAAGTAAAATGAGAAATGCTAGTTAGTACTGTATTTGTTTATGTATACTTATTTGTCACTAATAGGTTTAAAAAAGTAAAAACAAAAGAAGACGGCTGGACAGAGGTTCTTTATATCCCTCGACCCCTTCAGTATGACCAAAAAACACAGTAATACACAAATCTCTGCTGTAAATGTCTAGCATGCCTTGTTTTAATGTGTTCGATATAATATTCCTACTTTCTTTTATATATTTTCTTTAGAAATTCAATGTGTCATTATAGAGTGAACAAGACTCCAGTACAAAATGCTCCTCCCCCCCCCTCTTAACATTGTCTTGGAGGGCGCGGATCTCCCCTCCCCCCAATGGCCAGGTCCCCACCCCCTTGGGACCGTGACGGGAGGTTTATAACCAGGTGCCCCTTCCCCTCTCTCCTCGGCACTGCTGTCTCCCATCTCTTTTGGAGAAAAGGAGAAGACTGAGAAAGGAAATGAGAACGTATGGGCAAGAGAGGAGAGATACATTAAGGAAAATACAGAAAACACAGGAACCACAAGAAAAAATGCCCTTAAATAGAAGGACAGAAAGGGGTAAAAAGTATTTTTGTAGAATGAAAAAGAGCAAACAGAAAAAAATAGGAATAACGTAGAAAAGTTGAAAGAGGATTCAGAAAATGAGAGGAAAATAAAAGACTATACCTGGTCTTGTGAGGGCCTATATCGATACACGTGTAGTAAAGTCCCAGGCGGCTCAACTTTACTTCATCTTGTCTCCTACATGTCTTATAGCTTGTGATTCTATAATTACTAAGAGAGGAAAAAGAATAAGAAGCAAAATACCTAAGAAAGCTGAAAAAAGACCATGAAAGAAGAGGAAATTATATATATATATATATATATATATATATATATATATATATATATATATATATATATACACGAGTATGAAGGGCCTCCTAAAAGGAAGGAATTTTTGGTTAAATAGGGAAAAAACGCGAGGAAAATTGAGGGCATGAAGATTGGGAAAAGCAAGAAGGTAATTGGGAAAGAAAAATGAAAGGAGTTGGAAAATGAATTATGAAAATAAAGGACGTAAAAGAGGAAAAATAAGATCCAAGGATAATGGTGTTAACTCGGTACACTTAGAATCCCAGGCCGCACCACCTTACTTCATGTCGTCTCCAACCTCATTTCAAGCTTATGGTGGTGTAATACAACTGAGAAAGAAATGAAAAAAAAAAGAGAGAGAGAAAAGACGAATGATAAACGATTTAATACAAGAAGGAAAGAAGACAAAAGAGGAAACGAAAGAAAGAAAAATGAAAGAAAAATAGAAAAGGATGTAAAAAGAAAAACGGGAAAGAAGAGATGGTAGAAAGAAAAACTTTAAATCATATCAAAGTAAAACAGAACACAAAGGGATAAGAAAGAAACGGATAAAGAAGTGAGATAAAGGAGAAAGATAGAAATGGAGAGGAAAAGGGTATCTTGAGTGTAAGTTTGAGTTGAGTACACCTGTAGTTAGAATGCCAGGCCTCTGTACTCGACTTCATCTACCCTCCTACTTCTCCTGTAACTTGTGATAAATGTAGTAAAATTGTGGCTTTGATCCAAAGTAGCTTGTGGTGTTGGTGGTGGTGGCAGTAATGATGATGTCAATGGTGATGTTGAAGGCTGTAGTATTTAGGTTACCTTGATAATAATGATAAATGTATGGTTGGCGCTGATGGTGACTATAAAAAATGCTGACGCAAAAGCCTGTAACCTTTGGACATGTCGAATTTGGCCTCAGAGAAGAAAAAATAATTATCTTAAAAACCCACATTGGAAGAAGCAAAATACAGGAAAACAAGGTGGGCGGACGTATAGTGCGAATAAGAGAAAGGAAGTCAATTAATTGAAAATACCAACAAACCACAGACTGAGACATCAACTATAGAACAGATACGGTACATTTTGTGCTTACGTACACGATCAGCCACAGCACAACTTATTACCTGAAAAAATATATCATCCGTTATCCATTGCCTCTTGCCCCACCAGCAGCGTAGGAGACCGTTAGTGGTAAATTGCAAATAATCACCAACCACTTTTGGGATGGTATGCTTATTTCAGTTGGACGGTCCTAACTTACTAAACCACCAGGCTTTCCTTGATTATACGGTTATCATCCATCGCAGTAAACGGTTTCCCAGTTTACAAGAATCTATTTGGCATGTCACTCAGTGCAGAGTTTCCTGACAGAAACACTAAATTGAGTGCGTGGTTGGCGGGCGCCACCACCGACAACCAGCATTACAAATTATAATATAATAAGCACATTATTAGACTGACATTGTGAATTTTATGACGGCAATATGTGAATGGGACATAAAAGGAATCAGTTTTCATTTTGCACTGTTGTTTGCCTAGGTGGTAAGGCTACTCCATATATACTTAACAACAATGAAATTTTCGTAGGAAGATAGAGATATGAGTCAACAAAGTATTATAACAGTCCAAGTCAAGATCAGCATTCGAACAATTCCTTTTAACTCCGACACTCCATAATATAACAGAAAATTTAGGAAACCTGCTTAATCTAAGCGTTGGTATAACACACATCAGTCAGCACCCTTAAATCGTGCCACAACTCTGAATAATTAATAATTCTAATGAAAAGACGAGTTCTGCGAGGAGGAAGGTTTGAAAAAATCACGAAAATAAAAGTAGGCTAAAGGAAAACTATTTCATTATATCTCCTCTATTATCACAGTACGGACTAATCTTACAATTTAAATGTGTGTTATACCAATGCATAGATTAAGCAGGTTTCCTTATTCTCTTATATTATGGAGTGTCGGATATATAAAGGAATTGTTCGAATGCTGACGTTGACTTGGACTATTATAATACTTCGTTGACTTCATATCTCTATCTTCCCTCGAAAATTTTGTTGTTGTTAAGTGTATAACGAATTTCTTCTTGCTTTTGACGATGTATCGGCGACAAACTCAGTATCACATCTAATAATTAAGAGAGAATCGGTTTAAGCAACAACGAAACCGAACAAACACCTCCAGCCAATCAGAAAGTCGGCGGGAATAGTGTTGCCATACATGCTTGGCCAGATTAATTGGGATGAAGTATAGTATCATCCATAGGGTTTAAATTCCACCACTGACACTAAATTGAGTGCGTGTGGCAAAGTCTTACATTGATCGTATACATGATAAGAGAGAGAGAGAGAGAGAGAGAGAGAGAGAGAGAGAGAGAGAGAGAGAGAGAGAACCGAGGAAAGACAGAAACGTAGACGAGTAAAGGAAGAAAGAAATAACAAACAGAAGAGACGGAGAGAAAGCCGGGAGAGTAAGGAAAAAGTGAACTGAACAAAACGAGGATCTGTAATAGCGAAGGTTTGAAATCTGTTAACGTGTATTAGACTGCCAGGCCGCTTCACCTTACTTCTTCTCGCCTCCTACCTCTCCCGTTGCTTGGAATGATGGAATATTGTTATGGATTTGATCTAAAGCATTGTATTTAGTTGTGGTTGTAGATATCAGTATTATGATAATAATGATGATTAACATGGTACAGATGGGGCTGATGAGGGTGACGGAGATATCTTTTATTTTTTTTATATAAAATAATGAAATCTGCATTGATGATGATGGTGATGATCGTAATAAAGGTTGTGGTTGTGGTAGTGGTAGTGATGATGATGATGATGTACAGATACGTATGAGGAGTGTGATCATATCTAAGATGATCAATTTAGCCTTCGATGTTTCAAGAACACTGATCTGTCATCATCTGAATATGTATGCATTTACTCCTGTGGTGATAGTCCCAGGCTTCTTCACTTTCTTTCGTCTCACTCGTACCTTTTGTAGTTTGTGATGACTTAATTTGATGGAGAAGGTGAACAGAAGAAGTGTGAGAAAGAAAAGGAAAACCAAGGGATATGAGAGGAGAACACAGAGGAAAATAAAAATGAAACACAAGGAAAGCTTGAGTACAAAAAGAGTAAGAAAATAAAAAAGTAAAGGTATGAAAGAGAAATAATATGAAGGAAAAGAAAAGGAGAAGCAAAGAAGGGGTCATAGAGGCTACAGGGAATGAAAAGTGACAAAAAGAAGACTCAGAGAAGACCAGGTGAAGGACTTAACTCTGTATACCTGCAGTTAACTCCGAGGTCCTTCCACCTTACTTCACCTTGTCTCCTACCTCTCTTGGAGAAAAGAAAAAGATTGGGGAAGAAATGAGAATGTGAGTGTAAGAGAGGAGAAAAATACATTAAGAAAAACACAGGATATATAAGAACAACAAGAAGCAATGCATTTTAAAAAAAGGATAATGAAACGACGAAAGATAGTACAGTAGAAAGAGAAAGAAAGAAACCAAAAAGAGAGAAAAAAAAAAGAGTAAAAAAAAAGGTGAAAGTTGATTCAGATGGTGAGAGACATATAAAGAAAATGAGACTGTTCCGGAAGTCTACTGAAGGACTGAATTTTATGCGCGTGTAGCAGAGTCCAAGGTGCCTCCACTTACTTCATCTTGTCTCCATTTTCTCTTGTAACTTGTCATGTTGTAATTACTAAGGGAAGAATAACAAGAAAGGAGCAAGAGATGTAGCAAAGCTAAAGAAATAAAAAATGCATGATGTGAAAATAGGTAAGATACAAACGTAGGGTGAGATAGAAAAAGAGCATTTACAATGTAACAAAGTAACAAGGAAAAGCTGAAGTAAAAAATTGAATTCCAGAATTCAGAAAGAAGTAAATAAAGAAACCGAGGAAGAGCAACAAGAAAAAAAAATAAAGAACATAGAAAAGAAAGAAAAAAATAAACTAGAAAATGTGTGAGGATAAATTTGAGTCAACTTTTATATACTAATAGTAATGCCAGGAGATAGAATAAACAAAGATGGAAAAAGAAAAAAAAGAACAAGAATAAAAAAATTAACGAATGGAAAATGAAAGTAAGAAATACGAAACGAAAATGGAAAGGAAAAGGAAAGAAAAAAAGTAGCAAAATGGATTGATGGGGTCGAGCTCGAGACACATTTGTTAGAATCTCAAGCCGCTCCACTTAACTTCACTTTTGCTTCTAATACTCTTGTTACTTTATTGCTGTAATAATGTGGAGAAAGAAAGAAAACATAGAAGAAATAAAAAATGGGGGAAGAGACAATCTATAGAAAAAGAATTATGAAGGGCCTCCTAAAAGGAAGGAATTTTGGGTTAACTAGGGAAAAAACTAGAGGAAAAATGAGGACAAGAAGATAGGGGAGAGCAAGAAGGAAATTGGGAAAGCAAAAATGAAAGGATTAGGCAAATGAAATAAAAAAAATGAAATAAAAAACTAAAGGACGGAGAAGTAGAAAAATAAGATCCAAGAATAACGGTGTTAACTCGGTACACTTGTAGTAGAATCCCAGGCGGCTCCACCTTACTTCATCTCGCTCCAACCTCTCTTGAAGCTTGTGATGGTGTAATACAGTTGAGAAAGAAATGAGAAAAAAAAAAACAGAGAAGCAACAAATGATAAACGAATTAATACGAGAACAAAAGAAGACAAAAGAGGAAAAGAATGAAAGAATAATTAAAGAAAAATAGAAAGGGAGATAGAAAGAAAAGAGGGAAAGAAAAGATGGTAAAAAGAAAAACTTTAAAGCAATTCAAAGTAAAACAGAACACAAAGGAATAAGAAAGAAACGGAAAAAGAAGTGAGATAAAGGAGAAAGGCAGAGAGGAAAAGGATATCTTGAGTGTAAGTTTGAACTGAGTACACCTGTAGTTAGAGTCCCAGGCGGCTGTACTGTACGTCATTTACTCTCCTACCTCTCCTGTAACTTGTGATAATGTAATATAATTGT
Source organism: Coenobita brevimanus (assembly GCF_032717465.1). Classification (NCBI taxonomy): domain Eukaryota; kingdom Metazoa; phylum Arthropoda; class Malacostraca; order Decapoda; family Coenobitidae; genus Coenobita; species Coenobita brevimanus. The sequence goes on along the minus strand of NC_137043.1, from coordinate 18,026,924 downwards.
GGCTTTGACCAAAGGTAGCTTGTGGTGTTGGTGGTGGTGGTAGTAATGATGATGTCAATGGTGATGTTGAAGACTTTGTAGTATTTAGGTTACCTTGATAATAATGATAAATGTATGATTGGCGCTGATGCCGACTGTAAAAAATGCGGACGTAAAACCCTGTAACCATTGGCCATGTCTAATATGACCTCAGAGAAGAAAAAAAAAACTAAAAACGCACATTGGAAGGAGGAGAATACAGGAAAACAAGATGATGATACTGGGTAATTCAAATATAAGAAGAGACATGCATTACGGGAGAACACCAACAAACCTTAGAATGAGACAACAACTATAGAATAGATACATTTTGTACTTACATACGTACACCATCAGCCACAGCACAACATATTGCCTGAATCAATTATCCACTGCCTCTTGCCCCACCAGGGGCATAGAAGCCTCTTCGTGAAATTTTGTGTTAAATAATCTCGAATCGCCTTTGAATGTTAATTATAAAACTATATCTGGTTGGAGCGCCCTAACCCACTAAACCGTCAGGCGTCGTTTGGTTATAGGGTTATCATCCAGCGTAGGAAATGATTTCCTAGTTTACAAGAAACCATTTGGTTCGTCACTCAGTGTAGAGTTTCCTCAAGGACACAAAATTGTTTGAGTGGATGGTGGGCACCCCCACCTGCAACAAGCATTACAAATCATAATATACTAAGCGCATTATTAAACTGACATTGTGAATTTTATGACAGCAAAATGTGAATCAAACATAAAAGGAATTAGCTAACATTTTTCACTGTTGTTTGCCGAGGTGGTAAGGCTACTCCATATGAGCTAACCTTTACCTGTTATCAATTAATACAGCAATTAATTAATTAATACAGCAAAACTAAAGTGGTATTTATGAACTGTGGTGGAGAGCGGTCATCAAGGGTAGTACTATCCATAGTGTTTAAATTCCACCACTGACACTATGTTTAGTCCTTGTTGCAACCTCTCACATCAATCGTATGCATGATGAGAGAGAGAGAGAGAGAGAGAGAGAGAGAGAGACAGAGACAGAGACAGAGAGAAACAAGAACGATGGCAGAAAGGGAGAAAGCAGGAACCGAAAAAAAAATAGAAATTTAGATCAAAAAATGAAGAAAAAAATGAAAATCAGAAGAGAAAAGCCTACAGAGCAAGAGAAAAAGTGAAATAAACAAAAGGAAGCTAGGAAGACATGAGCTGAAGGTTTGAACTCGGTACACCTGTATTAGACTGCCAGGCCTCTTCACCTTTCTTCATCTCGCTTCCTACCTCTCTTGTCGCTTAGAATGATGCAGTAATGTTCTGGATTTGCTCTAAAGTATTATAGCTAATAGCAGTGTTGGATATAGTGATGATGATGACGAACATGGTATTGGTGGGGTTGATACAGGTGATGGAGATGTCGGATAGATTATATAAAAATAATAAAAACCGTATTGATGATGATGGTGGTAGTGGTGGTGGTTCTGGTAGTGGTAGTGATGATGACGGTGGTGTACAGTCATTCAAAAAAATATGACGCTTAATTGGTACGACAATACAGAAAATGTTCAATACAGCCAGTGTTATTGGAAGAACCTTGATCTTATATCATCTGAATATGTATAGAACTACACCTGTAATAATAGTCCAAGGCTTCAACACTTGACTACATCTCCACTCCTGCCTTTCTTGTACCAAGTGATGATGTAAACTGATGGTGAATGTAAGCAGACGAGAAAAGGAAGGAGAAGGAAGAGGAAAAGTGAGAGATATAAGAGGAGGAAGGAACTCAATGGAAAATGACAAACGAAGAAGCACCAGGCAAACTATACATAAAGATAGAGAAAAAGGAAAAGTAAAGGGTTAAAGGGAGAGAAAATTAAGAAAAAAAAAAAGAAGAAGCTAAGAAGGAGTCATAGAGGCTACAAGAAATGGGAAATAAAGAAAATTAGAGTAAGAGAAGACCAACTGAAGAACTGAATTCTGTATACACGTACCGTGGTAGAGTCCCAGGTGGCTCCACCTTACTTCATCTCGCCTCCTAACTCTCTTGTACCTTGTGATGCTGTAGTATAAGTGAGAAAGAAAGGGAAAGAAAAGACTATAAGAGATGATCCATAAAGAGAGGCATAAATGAAGAAAAGACAAGAGAGGGAACGAAAGAAAGAAAATGAAGGAAAATTCAGAAATGACAGTGAAAAGAAAAGCGCTAATGAAGAGATGAAAGTAAAACGAAAAAGATCAAATGAGTAAAACAGGAGGCAAAAGAATAAGAATGGAACGGAAAAGAAGTGCTATAAGAGAAGAAAGAAAAGGAGAAAACAAGGGTATTCTGAATCTAAGGTTGAACTAGGTACACCTGTAGTTAGAGTGCCAGGCCGCTGTGCTCTACTTCGTCTGCCCTCATACGTCTATTGTAACTTGTGTTGATAAAATGTAATTGTGGTTTGCATCTAAGGTAGCTTGTGGTGGTGGTGATGATGATGTTGATGGTGATGTTGAAGGCGGTAGTATTTAAGTTAGCCTGATAATAATGATAAATGTATGAATGACGATGATGATCATGTCTTGTGTATAAAATGCCGACGCAAGAGCAAGTAATCCTTGGACATGCGTAATTTCACCTCAGAGAAGAAATAAGAATAAATTTAGGGATCCACATTGGAAGGAGGAGCCTTACGCAAAAACAAAGTCAGTGGACTGTATAATGCAAGTAAGAGAAGGGATGTGAATTAAGTGAAAACATCCACAAACCTTTGAATAAGACAACAACTATAGAATAGATACATTTTGTACTTACATACGTACACCATCAACAACAGCACAACTTATTACCTAAAACAATACATCATCCATTACCCATTGCCTCTTGCCCCACCAGGAGTGTAGGGGACCCTTAGTGGTATAATGTTGTAAATTATCAATGACCACCTTTGGACGTTAATTTTTACCTAGCCCGGACGGAGTCCGACGAGGTATTGTTTTTGGTCGAGTTTGTTCGTTACTTTGTTTGTTTTTTGTTTGTTTCTTTTCTTGTTATCAATATTACGGAAAAAAGGCTGAATGAAATTACATGGAAATTTCCGGATGTGAGCACTTCTCCCCAAAGAAATTAAATAAATTTTGGAAAACTGACTTACCTTCAAATGTCAAAATCAAGGTCACAGATTTTCAGCGAGCTATAACTTGAAAACTATTATGAATATACAGGAACTCGTAATAAGGGCTTTCATTTTGCACCAAGACAATCGACCTTTAATGACCTTGAAATGTTAAACTCAAGGTCAGGGATATTCAGGGGACTTTAACTTGAAACTGGTTTAATAGAGAGATATTTACTATTATCAACATATAGGAAATCCCATATGCATTTTTAATTGGTACCTTGACATTGACCGTAATTGACATTGCGAGGTCAAACTCAAGGTCATGGATATTCAGGGGGCTATAACTCAAAACCCTTTGAAGATAGAGATATTTACTATTACCAAGGTACAGGTACTCTCACATAGGCTTTTATTTGGCATCCTGACCTTTGTCCTTGAGTGACCTTGAAAGTCAAACGCAAGATCACTGATTTTCAGAGTGCGTAACTTGAAAACATTTGCGCCATTACCTTAGACTTTAATTGTACACTGACACAATGGCAGTAACGAGTAAGTGCTTAACAGCAGTAAAACAACAGCTGTCAGGCTAGATTTGTTGTGGATGGCTCAACTTGTTTTTTTACGCAAGGAAGAAGGAGCCAAAGGCCAGAGACCTGCAAATTGCTCGTCCTGGAAAAACAAAACATGATAACAGAGACCCACATTCAAGATCCATTCATTTATTAGGCTCAATCTAATTGAAACACACTAACCCACTAAACCACCTGGCGCGGTTTGGTTATACGGTTGAAATCCAACATAGTAAATGGTTTCCTGGTTTACAGCAAACCATTTAGCTTGTCACTCAGTACAGAGTCACCTGAAGGAAACACTACACTGAGTGAGTGAGCTGCGGGAACCCTCATCTACAACCTGCATTGCAAATCATAATATACTAAGTCCATTATTAGACTAACATTGTGAATTTTATAACAGCAATATGCGAATGAAGCATAGAAGAAATTAGCTAGCGTGTTCCTCCATTGATTGCCTAGGTGGTTAGGCAACTCCATATGAGCTAACCTTTACCTGTTATTATATTCCTGACCATCAATTAATACATCAATAACTAAGGTGGTACTTATGAACTGTGGTGGAGAGCGGGCACTAAGGGTAATATGATCTACAGGGTTTAAATTCTACCACGGACACGGCGTTCAGCCCGTGTGGCAGTCTCAAATCAATCGTATGATAAGAAAGAGAGAGAGAGAAAAAAGGATAATTACAAAGGGAAAAAGCAAGAACTGAGGAATGATAGAAAATCAGACGATAAAGAGGAGATGGAACTGAGAAATATGAGAGAGAAAGCCTACAAAGCAAGAAAAAAAAGTGAAATAAACAAAATGAATAAAAAATGGGTGATAGAAAAGGAGAAAGCAAAAACGGAGAAAACAGAGGAGTACATGAAAAAGGAGAAGAAGGAAATGAGAAACAGGAGCAAGAAAGCCCATAGAGCAAGAAAAAAGTGAAATAAACAAAAGGAGGATGAAGAAGCATGTGGGGTGAACGTTTGAACTCGGTACACCTGTATTAGACTGCAAGGCCGCTCCACCTTACTTCATCTCGCCTCCTACCTCTATTGTTGCTTAGAATGGTGCAATGTTGTTATGGATTGGATCTTAAGTATTGAATCTAACTGTGGTGGTGGATATATTGATGACGATGATGATGATGATGATGATGGTGGTGGTGGTGGTGGTGGTGGTGGTGGTAGTGATGGAGGTTAATGAAAGTGATGGAGATTTTTTTTTTTTTTTTTTTAATAAAAATAATAAAACTTGTATTGATGATGACGATGATAGTGATGGTGACGATGGTGGTGATGTTGATCATGGTGATAATGTTGATGGTAGTGGCGGTGGTGGCTGTAGTAGTGGTAATCATGATGATGGTCATGTATAGCCAATCATAAAAGTATGGTGCATGAGGGGTACTATGATATCGAAAATGGTCAATACAGCCTGTGACGTTGCAAGAACACTGATCTGTTGTCGTCTAAGTGAGTATACAATTACACCGGAAGTAATAATCCAAGGCTTCTCCATTTTACTTCATTTCCATTCCTGTCTCTTGTAGCTTATGATACTGTAATATGATGGAAAAAGTAAACAAAAGAGGAGAGGAGTGAGATGAAAAGCAAAACTAAGGTATATGAGAAAATAAAGCAATGCTGAGGAAAATAAGAAAAGAAAGAACAACTAGCCAAGCTAAACATATAAATAAAGAGTGAGAGAAAAGAAAAACAATGGGATGAAAAGGAAAGAAAATGAAGGAAAAGAATAAGAAGGAAAAATGGGCAAAAAAAGGCTAATAGAAGCTGAAAGAAATAAGAAATAAAGAAAAGCAGATTAACAGAAGCCCAAGTGAAGAACTAATACATATACGACATATATATATATATATAGATAGATAGATAGATAGACAAATAGATTGACAGATAGATAGATTGACAGATATAGATATATATATACATATTATATACATATAGATAGATAGATATATATAGATAAATAGATATAGATAGATAGATAGATAGGTAGATAGATAGATGCATGGAAGAAGGAAACAATGGCCACAAGTCTCTAAGATCGTTCTCTCCAAGGAAAAAGAAAAGATAACAAATAGCCAAATTCAAGATCTGAACTGAGTGAATTTTTCTGTGAAGGTTGGGTTGAAACAGGGATGTGTCATGTCTCCATGGCTTTTCAATCTGTCCATGGATGGGGTAATAAAAGAGGTACAAGGTAGGATAGTGGATGTTGGAGTGGCCCTGGTGAGAGAGGGTAGTGTTTGGAAACTCCCTGTACTGTTGTTTGCAGATGATACTGTGTTGTTGAGTGAAGACGAAGGAGAGCTGCAAGGCTTGGTGGATGAGTTTAGGAGAGTGTGTAAGAAACGGAATCTAAAGGTGAATGTAGGGAAGAGTAAAGTGATGGTCTTTGAGAGAGGTGAAGTCAGTGAATGTACAGCGAAGTTGGATGGTGAGGAATTAGAAAATGTGAGTACATTTAAGTACTTTCGTAGTGTGATGAGTAAGGATGGAGGTTTGGAGGGTGAAGTGCTTGAAATAGTACAGCAGGGAAGAAAGGTTGCTTGTTCTTTGAAAACAGTGATAAGAAGCAGGGAAGTGAGTATGGAAGTGAAAAAGTTACTACATGACAGTATTGTGATACCAACTCTAAAGTATGGAAGTGAAGTTTGGAAGTTGCTGAAAGAACACAAGTCAAGAGTGAGAGCAGTGGAAATGAGTTATTTAAGAGGAGCCTGTGGAGTCACATGGAGAGACAGGCTGACAAATGAGAATATAAAGGAGCGTTGTGGTGTGGATGTGGATGTGATAGGAAGCGTTATGAGGAACACACTGAGGTGGTTTGGCCATGTGGAGAGGATGGAGGGTGAAAGACTGACGAAGAGAGTGTATGTGAGTGAGGTGGAGGGGGGAAGAGGGAGGGGGAGGCCGAGGATGAGATGGAGGGATGGGGTGGAGAGGTATATGAGAGAGGGGGGTGTGAGTTGGGAGCGGGGCAGTGAAATGGCGGAGGACAGGGCGACGTGGAGGCGATTTGTTTGTGGCCACTCCGAACGGGATTGAGGCGTCTGTCAATAGATAGAAGATTTGTTCATTCCGAGATGCCTGGAAACACTGCATTTGAAAGACTAGAGGTCATTGACAGTAGGAAATACAGATAGAAGACATTTCTAGAGTATACCTAGAGGTCATTGACAGTAGGAAATACAGATAGTAGACAGTTCCAGAGTATACCTAGAGGTCACCGACAGAGTATACCTAAAGGTCGTTGACAATAGGAAATGCAGATAGAAGACAGGTCCAGAGTATAACTGAAGGACTGGGACTAACAGTTAAATCTTGCATTAAGGAAATGGTCATAAAAGGGATGAGTGGTCGTTGCCAGGTGGGTGCTAGCGCCCGCCGTAATTGTGAAGGGATGCAAGCAGACAGTTCAGTAGTTGAGTCCCAGGTCGCTCCACCCTACTTCATCTTGTCTCCCAGGGCAGCCGACCGCCGTCACCAGGCCCAGGGCAAGACTATCGACAATGGGCGCTCATCCCCGTGAAAACTGTGCTGAATACATTATACCCGAAGTCTAGCTCACAGCTAGACTGCTCCCTAAGTAGTGTGTCACAGCACATTGATGAACTGCCAAAAGATTCTCAGTGCGCCATTGCACCTTCTCGTTCCTCTCTATAAAACAACGATAATAACTACAAAGAAATTATATTATGTTATGTAACTAAAATGGGAAATGCTATTTAGTATGTTTCTGTTTATGTATATGTGTTTGTGACTTATAAGTCTATAAAGGTTAAAACAAAAGAAGACGGCAGGACAGAGGTTCTTTATATCCCTCGACCCTTTCAGTATGACATAAAAACACAGTAATACACAAGTCTCTACTGTAAATCTCTAGCATGCCTTGTTTTAATGTGTTTGACATAATGTACCTACTTTCTTTTATATATTTTCTTTAGAAATCCAATGTGTCATTACAGAGTGAACTACACTACACTACAGGATGTTATTTCGTTCCCCCTCTTAACATTACCTTGGAGGGAGTGGAAGCCCCTCCCCTCTCCGGCCAGGTCCCTCCCTCCTTTGGCCCGGACCCCTGGGATAATAACCAGCTCCCCCTCCCCCCCCCCTCTCCCCTGGGCTGTTGTCTCCCATCTCTCTTGAAGAAAAGAAAAAGATTGAGAAAGAAAATGAGAATGGATGGGCAAGAGAGGAGAAAGATACACCAATGAAAATACTGGAAACACAAGAACCACAAGGAAAAATGCACTTAAACATAAGGACAGAGAGGGGACGAAAGTACATTAGTTGAATGAAAGAGAAAGAACACCAAAAAGAGAGAGAAAAAAGGGCATGGCGAAGAAAATTTGAAAGAGGATTCAGAAAATTAAAGAAAAATAGAAAAGGAGGTAGAAAGAAAAGCGGGAACGAAGAGATAGTAGAAAGAAAAACTTTACAGCATATAAAGTAAAACAGGAGAACACAAAGCAATGAGAAAGAAACGGAAAAGAACTGAGATAAAGGAGAAAAAACAGAAATGGAGAGGAAAAGGGTATCATGAGTGTAAGTTTGAAATGGGTACACCTCTAGTTAGAATCAAAGGCCTCAGTACTCTACTTCATCTACCCTCCTACCTTTCCTTTAACTTGTGATAATTGTGGCTTTGATCCAAGGTAGCTCGTGGTGTTGGTTGTGGTGGTAGTAATGATGATGTCAATGGTGATATTGTAGTATTTAGGTTACCTTGAAAATAATGATAAATGTATGGTTGGCGCTGATGGTGAGTGTAAAAAATGTCGACGCCAAAGCCTGTAACCTTTGGACATGTCTAATTTGGCCTGAGAGAAGAAAAAATAATGACGCTAAAAAACCCACAGTGGAAGGAGCAAAGTAAAGGAAAACAAAGTGGGTGGCCTGCATATTGCGAATAAGGGAAGGGATGTGAATTAAGTGAAAACACCAACAAACCTTAGAATGAGACAACATATACAGAACAAATGCATTTTGTACCATACATACGTACACCACCAGCCACAGCACAATTTATTACCTGAAACAATACATCATCCATTAGCTACTGCCTCTTGCCCCGCCAGGAGCGAAGGAGCCTCTTAGTGGTATTTTGCGGTAAATAATCAAGAATCACCCTTTGGATATTAAATTATTAGACTATATCTGGCTGAAGCCCCCTACCACACTAAACCGCCAGGCGTCGTTTAGTTATACGGTTACCATCCAGCGCATGAAATTGTTTCCCAGTTTACAAGAAACCATTTGGCTCGTCACTCAGTGTAGAGTTTCATGAAGGAAACATTAAACTGAGTGAGTGGTTGGCGGGTGCCCCTACCTCCAACAAGCATTAAACAAAATATACTAAGTGAAACTTTAGAATGACATTGTGAATTTTAAGACAGTAATATGTGAATGAAGCATAAAGGGAATTAGTTTTCATTTTGCGCTGTTGTTTGCCTAGGTGGAAAGGCTACTCCATATGAGCTAACCTTTACCTGTTATTATATTACTGGCCATCAATTAATACAGCAATAACTAAGGTGGTACTTATGAACTGTGGTGGAGAGCGGTCATCAAGGGTAGTACTATCCATAGTGTTTAAATTCCACCACTGACACTATGTTTAGTCCTTGTTGCAACCTCTCACATTAATCGTATGCATGATGAGAGAGAGAGAGAGAGAGAGAGAGAGAGAGAGAGAGAGAGAGAGTGAGACAGACAGACAGAAAGAGAAGAACGATGACAGAAGGGGAGAAAGCAGGAACCGAGAAAAGATAGAAAACTAGACCAAAAAGAGAAGAAAAAAATGAGAATCAGAAGAGAAAAGCCTAGAGAGAAAAAGTGAAATAAACAAAAGGAGGTGAGGATGACAGTCGGTGAAGGATTGAACTTGGTACACCTGTATTAGACTGCCAGGCTGCTCCACCTTACTTCATCTTGCCTCCTACCTCTCATGTTGCTTAGAAAGATGCAATACTGTGCTGCATTTGATCTAAAGTATTGTAGTTAATAGCAGTGTTGGATATAGTGATGATGATGAGGAACATGGTATTGGTGGGGTTGTTACAGGTGATGGAGATGTCGGTTAGATTATATACAAATAATTAAAACTACTGTATATTGATGATGGTGGTAGTGGTGGTGGTTGTGGTAGTGGTAGTGATGATGATGGTTGTGTACACTCAGACAAAAAAGTATGACGCGTAAGGGGTGCGACGATACAGAAAATGCTCAATACAGCCAGTGATACTGGAAGCACATTCATCTGATATCATCTGAATATGTATTGAATTACACTTGCGATAATAGCCCAAGGCTTCTCCACGTGACTTCACTCCTGCCTTTCTTGCACCAAGCGATGATGTAAAATGATTGTGAATGTAAGCAGAAGAGAAGAGGAATGAGAAGGAAAAGGAAAACTGAGGGATATAAGAGGAGAAATGAACTCAGAGGAAAATGAGAAGCGCAGAAGCAGCAGTCAAGCTATACATAAAAATAAAGATAGCGACAAAGGAAAAAGTAGAGGATTAAAGGGAGAGAAAATTAAGGAAAAAAAAAGAGAAGCAAAGAAGGAGTCATAGAGGCTACAGGAAATGAACAATAAAGAAAATTAGAGTAAAAAAAGACTAAGTGAAGTGCTGAATTTTCAGTATTTGTAGTAGAGTCCCAGGCGGCTCCACCTTACTTTCTCTCGCCTCCTAACTCTCTTGTACCTTGTGATGCTATAGTATAGGTGAGAAAGAAAGGAAAAAAAGACTATATAAGAGATGAATCATAAAAGGCGACTTACGAGATGAAAAGAAGACAAGAGAGGAAACGAAAGAAAGAAGAAAGAAAATACAGAAATGGCAGTAGAAAGGAAAACCGGAATGAAGAGATGATAGCAAGTAAAACGAGAAAGATCAGATAAGTAAAACAGGAGGAAAAAGAATAAGTATGAAACTGAAAAGAAGTGATATAAAATGAGAAAGAGAGAAAAGGAGAAGAAAAGCGTATTCTGAAAATAAGTTTGAACTGGGTACACCTGTAGTTAGGGTGCAAGGCCGCTGTGCTCCACTTCGTCTACCCTCCTACCTCTCTTGCAACTTGTATTGATGAAATGTAACTGTGGCTTGGATCTAAGGTAGCTTGTGGTGGTGGTGATGATGTTGATGGTTATGTTGAATGCTGTAGTATTTAAGTTAGTCTGACAATAGTGATAAGTGTGTAAATGATGATGTTGATGATGGCTGTATAAAATGTCAACGCAAAAGCAAGTAATCCTTGGACATGCCAAATATTACTTCAGACAAAAAATAAGAATACTGTAACTGTAAAAATCCACATTGGAAGGAGCAGCCATTCCGCAAAAACAAAGTGAGTGAACTGTAAATTGCAAATAAGAGAAGGGATGTGAATGAACTGAAGACACCAGCAAACCTTTGAATGAGACAACAAGTACAGAATAGATACATTTTGTACTTACATACGTACACCATCAGCCACAGCACAACTTATTACCCGAAACAATACATCATCCATTATCCATTGCCTCTTGCCCCACCAGGAGTGTAGGGGACCCTTAGTGGTATAATGTGGTAAATAATCAACGACCACCTTCGGATGTTAATTTTTACCTCGCCCGGACGGAGTCCGACGAGGTATTGTTTTTGGTCGAGTTTGTTTCTTTGCTTTTTTTTTGTTTGTTCGTTTGTTTGCTTGTTATCAACATTAAGGAAAAACTGCTCAATGAAATTACATGAAACTTTCAGGATAAGTGGTCACTTGCCCCCAAAGAAAGTAGTTAAATTTGGGCGGTAACTGACTGACAGTGAAATGTCAAAATCAAGGTCACGAATTTTCAAAAGGATATAACTTGAAAACGGTTGAAGATAGTGATACTTATTATTATGAACATAGAGGAACTCTTAATATGGGCTTTCACTTGGCACCATGACCTTTGACCTTGAATGGCTTTGAAAGGTCAAACTCAAGGTCACGGATATCCAGGGGGCTATAACTCGAAACTCGTTGAAGATAGAGAGATATTTACTATTATCAACGTATAAGAAATCCGATATGGGTTTTTAATTGGTGCCTTGACACTGACCGTAAGTGATCTTGAGAGGTCAAACTCAAGGTCACGGATATTCAGGGGGCTATAACTCGAAACTTACTGAAGACTATTACCAAGATATAGGAACTCTCACATAGGCTTTTATTTGACGTCCTGACCTTTATCCTTGAGTGACCTTGAAAGTCAAACACAGGATCACGGATTTTCCGAGTGCATACCTTCAAAAAATATCCAGCATGACCCTAGACTTTAATTGCGCGCTGATACTAAATGGCAGAAATGAGATAAGTGTTTATCAGCAGTTTAATACCTGGCGTCCGCCTAGGTTTGTAGTGCCTGACTCCACTTTTATTTTTTATTTTTTTATTTTTTATTTTTTTTGATGCAGGGAAGAAGGAGCCAAAGGCCAGGGGCCTGCAAATTGCTCGTCCAGGAAAAAAACAAAACATGATAACAGAGCCAAATTCAAGATCCATTCATTTGTTAGGTTCAATCTATTTGGAGCACATTAACCCACTAAACCACCAGGCGCCGCTTGGTTATTCGGTATAATTTCAACGTAGTAAATGGTTTTCTGGTTTACAAGAATCCAATTGGCTTGTCACTCAGTGTAGAGTCATCTGAAGGAAACACTACATTGAGTGAGTGAGTTGGGGAAACCCTCATCCTCAACCACCACAGCAAATCATAAAATGCGAACTGCATTATTAGACTGGCATTGTGAATTTTATGACACCAATATGTGAATGAATCACAATAGGAATTAACTAGCGTTTTGCACTGTTGTTTGCCTAGATGGTAAGGCTACTCCATATGAGCTAACCTTTACCTGTTATTATATTACTGGCCATCAATTAATACAGCAATAACTAAGGTGGTACTTACGAACTGTGATGGAGAGCGGTCATCAAGGGTAGTATCATCCATAGGGTTTAAATTCCACCACTGACACTACATTCAGTCCGTGAGGCAAAGTCTCACATAATCGTATTATTAGAAAGAAAGAGAGAGACTAAAGAATAGTTACAAAGGAAAAAAGCAAGAACTGAGGAATGATAGAAAATCAGACGAAATACAGGAGATGGAAATGAGAAACAGGAGAGAGAAAACCTAGAAAGCAAGAAAAAAAAAAGTAAAAATAAACAAAATGAATTAAAAAACGCGGTGATAGAAAGGGAGGAAGCAAGAACGGAGGAAACAGAAGAGTAGAGGAAAAAAGGAAGAAGGAAATGAGAAACAGGAGCAAGAAACCCTACAGAGCAAGAAAAAAGCGAAATAAACAAAAGGAGGATCAGGAAGTATGCAGGGCCAACGTTTGAACTCGGTACAGTTGTATTAGACTGCCAGGCCGCTTCACCTTACTTCATCTCGCCTCCTACCTCTCTTGTTGCTTAGAATGATGCAATATTGTTATGGATTGGATCTAAAGTATTGCATCTAATAGTGGTGGTGGATATAGCTGTGATGATGATGATGATGATGATGGTACTGGTGGAAGTTAATGAAGGTGATGGAGATGTCTCTTAGATTTTTTTTTTTTTTAAATAATGAAGCCTGTATTGATGATGACTATGATAGTGATGGTGATGATGTTTGTGATGTTGATAATTATGATAATATTGATGGTAGTGGCGGTGGTGGTGGTTAGAGTGATACTGATGTGATGGTAATGTATAGTCATTCAAAAAGGTATAGTGCATGAGGAGTACAGTGATATCGAAAATGGTCAATGCAGCCTGTTATGTTGCAAAAACACTGATTTGTTGTCATCTAAATATGTATACAATTACACCTGTAGTAATAACCCAATACTTTTCCACTTTACTTCATATCCACTCCTATCTGTTGTAGATTGTGATAATGTAATTAGATGGAGAGAGTAAACAGAGGAAAAGAGGAGTGAGAAGAAAAGGAAAACTCAGGGATATGAGAAGATAAACCAATGTCGAGGAAAATAAGAAAAGAAACAACCACTAGGCAAGTTAAACATAACTACAGGGTGAGCGAAAGAAAAAAGTAAACAAATGAAAAACAAAGAAAATGAAGAAAAAGAATAAAAAGAAAAGAAACAAACAGGATTCATAGAAGCTGCAAGAAATAAAATATAAAGAACAGCAGATTAACAGAAGACCAGGTGAAGAACTTATATATATATATATATATATATATATATATATATATATATATATATATATATATATATATATATATATATATATATATATATATATATATATTGTCACGGGGTTTTTATAAATATCAGGGTAATTTTGGAATAAATGGTTAAATGTTATTTAAATTGATAATAATATTCAATAATATTGAAGAGCAGAGACAATGATTGTCTTGCTACATCAAGCAACGATTACTTTACGCTGACTTGCTACGATTCTCTAAGATCGAGAATTTATAAACTTTCTCAACAGTACACAGCAGAGACTAATTACTCACAATTGCTGAATTACTGTACTGTTAGCCTCTGGAGAAATTTACATCACCCCTGACAATAAATAACTAATACTAATAATAATAACATCAGGTTCTTGCTGATGCATTAACTCCTATCTGGCACAAGGGATTTTAAGTTAATACAACAAGACTGGTCTAAGTACCAGTTATGAAAGCAAACGTTTATGCAAGCTAGGAGCTGTATGGAAAATAAGCTTAATTATGGAGAAATGAAACAAGATTTTACTTTACACTGAGCTCAAGAAAAAGAACTGTTAAATTTATTAATTACAAAAAATAAATTTAACGTTACAATTCAAATCAAATCAATGAGACGCACTCACTCACTCACGCAATAGCTAAATACTTACGCCTAGGAAAAAACACCTTAATTAAACTCTTATAACTAGGGAAATACAAGAAGGAAACTCTATAGTCGATGAATGCTGCGTATCACCCAAGCTGAACTAGGATGGAAGTACTGAAGAACTGTGGAGTTTGGGTACTAGCTGACCTCACACTGCTGGCACAGGACCTCTCTCCGTCGCAGCAACAACTGGACTGAGTAAGTCGTGGGAACAAAAGCGGAGCACTCGGCCGCATTTTTTAACGGTCGAATGAGCAGGGGCGAACAATAAAAAACAATAGTATCGCTCAGTACAGCACTTAGTGACGTGCATTAAATCGGTCACTTTTGAAAACGGTGACGAATGTTTTGAAAAGTATACTCCGAAATGGAGAGAGAAATGGTTAACTGAGCGATACACAGTGAGTTTTCCACTAATAGTTCGTGGCTTCTCACAAAAGGGAAATGTCGCGAATTGATTCGTGACATTACGCCCCTATAAAATTAAATTTTTTCCTTATGGGAAAAAATTTGTGGATATATATATATATATATATATATATATATGTACACATCCTAAGTCATTCACACAAGATTCACACTGTGGTGTGTGTGCTATCCTGCTACAGGAGAAAGTCGCAGTCGCCAGTGAGCGAAAAAACCTCGTATTTACGTTAATAAAAGCAAGCTTGAGGGAAAAACTCCGTGACGACGGTGAAAATCCTGTACTCAGGTCAAACTGAGCGAAAAATCGCTACATTTACACTGACAGCTAATTGTTGTGTAGCGTGGTGTATGTAATACACGGTGTAGGTGTGACAGTTGTAGTGTAACTGTACCTATGTGTAAAATGACATAGTAAATAATAACATGGCGACGACGAAGGCAGAGGAGAAGAGGCGGCAGCGTGCGGCAGACGATCAGCTGGCCCGCACAGCAAAACTGCTACACCCATTGCTGAACCTGCAAAACCAATTGAGGTGGAGCATCAAAAGTGTCAATGAGACAAAATTTTATTATGTTACAATTACTCTCTGCCTAGCAGTCAGTGCTACGACGTACATTCGAGGTCGCCATTAATTATAGCATACAATTATGGTCGGCAAGTCGAGAATCCTTGTGCAAACTCGGGTCTTCCATAGCCTCGAACTGCACACGGGTCCTCAACCTGTGCCTTAACCTACAGTACTTATATTAATATCGGGAAGCTGAGAATCCTTGTGCAAACTTGGGTCTTCCATAGCCTCAAGTCGCCTCTGCAGAGTTCTCACTTCCCCCTTAACCTACAATACAATACTTATATTAGTACCGGAAAGCTGAGAATCCTTGTGCAAACTTGGGTCTTCCATAGCCTCAAGTCGCCTCTGCAGAGTTCTCACTTCCCCCTTAACCTACAATACAATACTTATATTAGTACCGGAAAGCTGAGAATCCTTGTGCAAACTTGGGTCTTCCATAGCCTCAAGTCGCCTCTGCAGAGTTCTCACTTCCCCCTTAACCTACAATACTATACTTATATTAGTACCGGGAAGCTGAGAATCCTGTGCAAACTTGGGTCTTCCATAGCCTCAAGTCGCCTCTGCGGAGTTCTCTCTCGAACTTCCCCCTTAACCTACAATACTATACTTATATTAGTACCGGGAAGCTGAGAATCCGTGTGCAAACTTGGGTCTTCCATAGCCTCAAGTCGCCTCTGCGGAGTTCTCTCTCGAACTTCCCTCTTAACCTACAGTACTTCTATTAGTACCGGGAAGCTGAGAATCCTTATGCAAAATTGGGTCTTCCATAGCCTCAAGTCGCCTCTCAACTTCCCCCTTAACTTACGGTACATAATATGTATGTACAGGCCCTGGACATAATGTGTCCTGTGGGGCCAATGGGCGAGACGTCAGGTCTGCACCCACTTCACCACTACCCTGTCTCTCAACTGACTCAGAGATTACAGGTGTAGTTACAAATGGCACAGGAAGGGCATGTCCCTGATTAGTGGTGATACTTTGGCACACACTGCAAGAACGGACAAAACTATCTATGTCCCGTCCCATCCCTGGCCAGAAAAAGTCAGCTCGGATACGGCCCTGGGTCTTCCTTTTGCCCATGTGACCTCCTGAGGCTGAACAATGACCCCATTGTAACACTGCTAGGCGGTACTTGGCGGGAACGACAAACTGCAGTCGAACCTCGCCCTCGGGTGTTCGTGACTCACGGTAGAGCCGTCCTTGTTTACGAAGGAACTTGGCTCGACCTCCCCGTGAATACTTTATCACTCGACCCTTTTGTTTGTTCCGCACGGTAGCAAGTGTCGGGTCAGAATGTTGTTCTTGTACAACAAGTTGACTACACATCAGATCTTGCGGCGATTCAATGATCACTGGGGTGACACAGTCTGGAGCCTCAGCCATGGCTCGTGTTACCGCAGCAGCCGAAGTCTGAGTAGCGTCATCGGAACAACTATCCTTGACTCCATTAATATTGCCTACTATAAAGTCAAATAGAGGCTCTGGCATGACAACTGCAAGTGTCGTACCAGTATAAAATGGAGATGCCACCTGGATACATGCCTCAGGGAACAATCTCACTGATCCATCAATAAGCTTTGCATGGATCTGTCGACCTGTATACTGCTCAGGCCGAACTAAACTCTGCTTAACAGAGCAACCTGAGGAACCATTGTCTCTCAGGACCTTCACAGGAATGTCTCCCACAAATCCTGGCTGAACAAGGAAGGTACTGTCACCTGTGGGAGGGCCTGTGGAGGAAGCAGCTAGCCACTCATGAGGGTGCTGAATTGATGTGGCAAACATTGTGCCTTGAGAATTATAAGGAGATGGAACATTGGCCATCTGTGGAGGGGGGTTCACTGTCACTGTGGGACTAGTGAACTGTGGGGAAGTACCCACACTGGTAGGGACGTGACCACCATGCTGCTGCTGAGGAATGAAGGCTGCATTCGCTTCCTGCCTCTTTTGAGCTGGTGGTGAAAAAGTTTGTCCCGTCGGTCGGTTGCGTGACTGATACTGCTGCTGGTTAGGGTACTTGTTGTACCTCTTCCACTCAGGTTTCTGAGTGTTTTGCCCCTGGTCCTTCTGTGGTTTGCTTGGACCTTGACCATTACTCTGAGAACGGCCTTGGTGCTGGGATTCAGTCTGAGACGGCTTCCCAGACTTGGCAGTATCTTTTCTGCTCCAGGTGTTTTGCTTACGAGCTTGATACCCGTATGCAGTAAAGAATGCGTCAGCCTTCCCTGCCATTTGGCTGGCATCTTTCACCTGGCAGATCTTAAGCTGTGCTATGAGCTCAGCAGGCCACGACCTCTCTAGCTGTGTACGCAGCATAAGGTCAATTATCCCCTCACGCGTGGAAGGAGTTTCATCTTTCTCCATCCACTCATTTAAGTAAGCTGTGAGACGATCAAGGAACTGAACAGCTGTCTCCTTGTCTTGGAGACGAGCTCGCATGAACTGAACTTTGGCGTCGTCTACTGTGAGACCATACGCCTTAATGAGTGCAGCTTTCATCATCTCATATGTGAGATTGTCTCCACGAATTCTGTGGAGAATATCGAGGGCAGGGCCCTCAAATAGGCTAAGAAACTGAAGCCGCTTAGCTGCCTCATCCAATTGATACATGTCTGCCATGTCCTCAAAACGAGCTATGTACGGCTCAATTCGCTCGCCTTCCTTGTATGAAGGAAGCTTGATGCGTGGGGTCGCCAGGACAAGTGCAGGGAGAACGCTCGTGGAGCTTGGACCAACTGCACCAGACGTGTCTGAAGCCAAGGCATCTCGCTTGAGCTTCATCATTTCAAGTTCATGTTCTCGTTCTTTGTCTCGTTGTTCACGCTCGTATTCGCGCTGTTCTCGCTCTTTTTCTAACTCGAGCTCGCGTTGTTTCTGCTCGTATTCGCGCTGTTCTCGCTCATACTCGCGCTGTTCTCGCTCATACTCGCGCTCTTTCTCACGCTACTCTTGTTCATATGCACGCTCTCTTTCACGTTGTTCGCGCTGTTCTCGCTCGTATTCGCGCTGAATCTTACGCTCTTCACGGGCATCATTCTCGCGCTGCTGCTCCTGATTGTGCCGTGAGAGTATATACTCTTTAATTTCGGTTGGGTCCAAAAGACCCATTTCTTTGGCTTCCTGTAAAAATACAGTAGTAGCCATGGCGCTAATTTATTAAGCAAACCGAAATTGAGTACTGACTGCTTAGCGACGAATAC
The DNA here is from genome assembly GCF_032717465.1 of Coenobita brevimanus. NCBI lineage: Eukaryota > Metazoa > Arthropoda > Malacostraca > Decapoda > Coenobitidae > Coenobita > Coenobita brevimanus. The sequence goes on along the minus strand of NC_137043.1, from coordinate 18,008,159 downwards.
TAATAAACACAAGTAAAGAATACAGACACAAGCTAGTGGTGACCAGTCTTATCTAGTTAACTGGCAAAGATTAAAGCAAAAATGTGAATAACTAAGAACTCTCAATAATTAACACAATGGGTACGGCGGCTACCCAGGAGCGAATAAAATTGTCTGGCGTTACCAAAAATAAACTAGAGTTAAGTATTCTATTGATTAATAAAGCAAAATTCACTTGCTAAATTAAGGGTAAACACCAGTAAGCTTGTGCCTATAAACTTTAATGATAAATACCTAAATATGAATGAGTGAGCACTATCTCGTGAATAGCTTTAGGGCTAGGAGTTAATATCCTGGAATGAGGTCGCCAATTGTCACGGGGTTTTTATAATATCACGGTAATTTTGGAATAAATGGTTAAATGTTATTTAAATTGATAATAATATTCAATAATATTGAAGAGCAGAGACAATGATTGTCTTGCTACATCAAGCAACGATTACTTTACGCTGACTTGCTACGATTCTCTAAGATCGAGAATTTATAAACTTTCTCAACGGTACACAGCAGAGACTAATTACTCACAATTGCTGAATTACTGTACTGTTAGCCTCTGGAGAAAGTTACATCACCCCTGACAATAAATAACTAATACTAATAATAATAACATCAGGTTCTTGCTGATGCATTAACTCCTATCTGGCACAAGGGATTTTAAGTTAATACAACAAGACTGGTCTAAGTACCAGTTATGAAAGCAAACGTTTATGCAAGCTAGGAGCTGTATGGAAAATAAGCTTAATTATGGAGAAATGAAACAAGATTTTACTTTACACTGAGCTCAAGAAAAAGAACTGTTAAATTTATTAATTACAAAAAATAAATTTAACGTTACAATTCAAATCAAATCAATGAGACGCACTCACTCACTCACGCAATAGCTAAATACTTACGCCTAGGAAAAAACACCTTAATTAAACTCTTATAACTAGGGAAATACAAGAAGGAAATACTATAGTCGATGAATGCTGCGTATCACCCAAGCTGAACTAGGATGGAAGTACTGAAGAACTGTGGAGTTTGGGTACTAGCTGACCTCACACTGCTGGCACAGGACCTCTCTCCGTCGCAGCAACAACTGGACTGAGTAAGTCGTGGGAACAAAAGCGGAGCACTCGGCCGCATTTTTTAACGGTCGAATGAGCAGGGGCGAACAATAAAAAACAATAGTATCACTCAGTACAGCACTTAGTGACGTGCATTAAATCGGTCACTTTTGAAAACGGTGACGAATGTTTTGAAAAGTATACTCCGAAATGGAGAGAGAAACGGTTAACTGAGCGATACACAGTGAGTCTTCCACTAATAGTTCGTGGCTTCTCACAAAAGGGAAATGTCGCGAATTGATTCGTGACATATATATATATATATATATATATATATATATATTGCTAGAAATAATTTCATCGGTAATAAATGCTCTCAGCTCTCCAACTCGAATTCTTCCCGCTCCTTCTGGCACCTTGCCAAAAACCTTTCTAACAACTTTACCTCATCATTCTTCCCTCCTCTTCTCAACTCTGATGGTTCTGTAGGTATTCCTTCTACTGATAAAGCAGATCTCTTCACTTAGACTTTCTCCTCCAATTCCACCTTACTCGATTCCGATACTGTTCCTCCTTCATTTCCCGTCCCCTCTGACTTACTCATGCCTGACATCAAAATTTCTTCAGCTGATGTATTTTCTGCCATCACAGGCCTCAGTACTAACAAGGCGTATGGGCCTGGTGGAGTCCCTCCTGTTGTTCTCAAGAACTGTGCTTCTGTGCTTACACCCTGCCTAGGCAAACTCTTTCGTCTTTGTTTATGAACTTGTACCTTTACTTCTTGCTGGAAGTTTGCTCTCATTCAACCAGTCCCAAAGAAGGGTGACCATTCCCAATCCTCTAACTATTGTAAAATTGCTTTAACATCCTGTATCTCAAAAATTTTCGAGTCAATTCTTAATAGAAAAATTTTAAAGCATCTTTCCTATCACAACCTTCTTTCTCATCGTCAGTATGGGTTACGTCAGGGACGCTCCACTGGCGATCTTCTCACCTACCTTTCAGACTCTTGGTCATCCTCCTTTCGGGACTTTGGCGAAAGCTTTGCCATTGCACTCGACATCTCAAAGGCTTCCGATCGAGTCTGGCATAAATATTTAATCTCCAAACTGCCCTATCACGGTTTCTATCCTTCTATCTGTGCCGTCATCTCTAGCTTCCTTTCTGGTCGTTCTATAGCCGCTGTTGTAGACGGCCATCGTTCTTCTCCTAGATCTATCAACAGTGGTGTTCCTCAGGGCTCTATCCTATCACCAACTCTCTTCCTTTTATTCATCAATGACCTTCTAAGCAGTACATCTAACCCTGTCCACTTGTATGCTGATGACTCCATCCTTCACCTTTCCATTCAGTTCCCGCAACGTCCATCTCAGCAGTTACTTCAACAAACAAGGGATGAGGCTATAGCACACCTAATGTCTGACTTGGCTCGTATCTCTGACTGGGATAAAAATAATCTGGTTGTTTTTAATGCATCAAAGACTCAGTTCTTACACCTATCAACCAGACAAAATCTTCCACGGGTGTACCCACTAGTGTTTAATAATACTCAGCTTAATCTTGCATCATCCTTTGACATGCTTGGGGTTTCATTCACTCGGGACTCATCTTGGAGAGATCATAATTGTTACATCTCTTGTAAAATCTGCTTCCAAGAGATTAGGTGTGCCAAGCCAACTCCGTTCCTTTTTTACCCCTACACAATTGTTGAGTCTATAAACGGGTTTTATCTGCCCCTGTTTGGAGTACAACCCGCATGTGTGGGGAGGTTCTTCACGTACAGCTCTTCTCAGTAGGGTGGAGTCAAAGGCTTTTCGTCTCATTAACTCTCCTCCTCTTACTGGCTCCCTTCAACCTCTGTTTCTTCGTCACACTGTTGCACCTTTTTCTCTTTTCTATCGCTTCTTCAATGGTCACTGCTCCTCTGAACTGTCTGCTTGCATTCCTCCATCTCTACGACGGGCGCGTAGCACCCGTCAAGCAGCAAATTCTCATTCTTTTCTGTCCAACTCTCTAATGCAAGAGTTAACCGTTACTCCCAGTCTTTCATTTATGCAACCGGTCAGCTCTGGAACTGTCTTCCTCTGTCTGTATTTCCTGCTTCCTATGATCTCCAGTCTCTCAAACGCAGTGTGTCCAGGCATCTCGAAATGATCGGATCTTGAATTTGGCTCTCTTGTATTTTGTTCTTCTCTTGGAAGGAACAGTTTTTGCGGGCTCGTGGCCTTTGGTTCCTTCTTCGTAGCATAGAAAATAAGTATGCATCAAAGAAGGAAACAAAGGCAGGAAGCCTCTAAGATTGTTCTCTCCAAGGAAAAAGAAAAGATAACAAATAGCCAAATTCAAGATCTGTTCATTCCGAGATGCCTTGAAACACTGCATTTGAAAGACTAGAGGTCAATGAGAGTAGGAAATACAGATAGAAGACAGTTCCAGAGTATACCTATAGGTCATTGACAGTCGGAAATACAGATAGAACACAGTTTCAGAGTATACCTAGAGGTCACTGACAGTAGGAAGTACAGATAGAAGTATACTTGAAGGACTGGGGGTAACGGTTAACTCTTGCATTAGAGAATTGGAACGAGAAGGGATGAGAGGTTGTTGCTAGACGAGTGCTACGCGCCCACCGTAGTGGTGTAGGGATGCAAGCAGACAGTTCAGTAGCTGAGTCCCAGGTCGCTCTACCCTACTTCATCTTGTCTCCCAGGGCAGCCGACCGCCGTCACCAGGCCCAGGGCAAGACTATCAACAATGGGTCCTCCTCCCCCTGAAAACTGTGCTGAATACATTTTGCCAGAAGTCTAGCTCACGGCTAGACCGCTCCCAAACAGTGTGTCACAGCACATTGATGATCTGCCAAAAGATCTCCTTCCATTCTATAAAACCAAGATAATAACTTCAAGGTTATGAAAGTACGTTAAGTAAAGTAATATGTTAAATGCTATTTAGTACTGAATTTGTTTATGTAAATGTATTTGTGACCAATAAGTCTATAAAAGTTAAAACAAAAGAAGACTGCTGGACAGAGGTTCTTTAAATCCCTCGACCCTTTCAGTATGATATAAAAATATAGTAATACACAAGTCTCTACTGGAAATGTCTACCATGCCTTGTTTTAATGTGTTCGATATAATATTTCTACTTTCTTTTACATATTTTCTGTAGAAATCCAATGTGTCATCATAGAGTGAACTACACCACATTACAGAATAGTATTTCCTCCCCCCTCTTAACATTATCTTGGAGGGGGTGGATCACCCTCCCCTCTCGGGCCAGGTCCCTCCCTCCTTTGACCTGGACCCTGGGGATAATAGGCAGCTGCCCCTTCCCCCCTCTCCATGGGACTGTTGTCTCCCATCTCTCTTGGAGAAAAAAAGACTGAGAAAGAAAATAAGAATGGATAGGCAAGAGAAGAGATAGATACATGAAAAAAAAAAAAAAAAAAAATACAAGAACCACAAGGAAAAATGCACTTAAACAGAAGGACAGAGAGGGGACGAAAGTACATTCAGTAGAATGAAAGAGAAAGAACACCAAAAAGAGAGAGAAAAAAAAGGAAAGGCGAGGCAAAAGCGAAAGAGGATTCAGAAAATCAGAGGGAATTAAAGAAAATAAGACTACCCCTGGTCTAGTGAGGGACTATATTGTCACGGGGTTTTTATAATATCGCGGGGTTTTTATAATAAATGCTTATTTTTATTTAAATTGATAATTATATTCAATAATATTGAAGAGCAGGGACAATGATTGTCTTGCTACATCAAGCAATGATTACTTTAACGGTCCGCTTCGCACGATTCTCGAGAACGAGAATTTATAAACTTTCTCAACAGTACACAGCAGAGACTAATTACTCACAAATGCTGAATTAGTACTGTTAGCCTCTGGAGAAAGTTACTTCACCCCTGACAATAAATAATACTAATACTAATAATAATATCAGGTTCTTGCTGATGCTTAACTCCTAGGTGGCACATCGGATTTTAAGCTTAACCCCTTAACAGCGGGGCGTCACTTTCGTGACGCTTGGGAGCAAGGGATCATACCGCGGGGCGTCGCTTTTGTGATTCTGTGTTATTTTGAATTCACCCGGGCTTCCAAATGGGGGCTTGTATCATCTATCAGTACTGCCAATGTCCAACACTAGTCAGCACTCCTAATCTCATCTGTACTCCCATCCATTGTTGACAATTTAGCCATTTCTCCCCGTTCTTGACTCCCCTCCCTACCCCCCCTCCATCACCCTATCCTCTCGCCTGCCCGGCCGTGCTACGCTAAGTAAATCTTCCCTGGAATTTTTCACTGATTTCATCCATTGAAATAAGCCCTATGTCCTATTCTTATACCAAATAATATATACAAGAAAGAAATAAGGTAAGTGAGGGTGCCAAACACCTGGAATTGGCTAATTATCACCTGACAACACCTCACGTGCACTCGTTCGCTAATTTTCGCTGTTTTTTCCCCTTGAAATATGCCCTATAATCTATTTTCGTAATAAATATACATGTAAGGAGGGAAGGGAGAAGCCTAAGTGATATTTACATTCACCTGGAACTACCTAATTTATAATGTATTGTCTAGATTTCCTGCCAATCATATCAGTGCTAAACAAAGATGTTTCAAGATCTAACATTGGTAGCTCTGAAAATATATCTCCTAAGTAGGCCTCTAATCTATTTTCGAAATAAATATACATGTAAGGAGGGAAGGGAGAAGCCTAAGTGATATTTACATTCACCTGGAACTACCAAATTTATAATGTATTGTCTAGATTTCCTGCCAATCATATCAGTGTTAGACTTAGCTGTTTCAAGAAGTAATATTGGTAACCCTGAATAACCCCTTAGCAGGCCTCCACGCTAGCCCTCCGTTATCAGGTTACTCTCAACTTCCGAAGTGAGAGTACGTATGTTTCTTCTTGCTGACTTCAAGGCCTTTTTTCACCCCCATGCAAATGGCCCTGTGACCTTTACCCCCTACTAAACCTCGTGTGGAAAAAGGTAAAGGGCTAACAATTAATAAAAGAGTGACTACGATCTTTCTATTGAGTAAAACAGTGCAAGTGGAATTGTAAATAATGTGTAAATAATGTGTAAACAGCAAGTGAAAGTAATGAATGTAAATATACGTGAACAATGGAAAACAGTTTTATAAGTTATTTCAAGTGACAGTGCACAACACAGTGTAAATAAAATAGAAATGTAAATAACGTAAATAAAATAGAGAACGTAAATAGAAATGTAAATGAGTAGTATTATAAGAATGCGAGTATATACCCTAGGAGTAATGAAAGTGAAAGTTTCACTCTAGCATGTCTGAATGCTATGAGTTATGAGAGTGAAGATGAAAGTGACATTCACTCTCAATGCCAGTATACAGGACGAGAAAGTGAATGCTACGTATTTTACTGAAAGAAATTGAATCCCTACAGTGACAATAAACTAATACTACTGAAGGAAACTTATGAATAAAGACTGTAGATATATATAAGTGTTATATAGTAATAGAAATATAAAGTGTGAGGGGAACTGAACAGCTGTCTCCTTGTCTTGGAGACGAGCTCGCATGAACTGAACTTTGGCGTCGTCTACTGTGAGACCATACGCCTTAATGAGTGCAGCTTTCATCATCTCATACGTGAGACTGTCTCCACGAATTCTGTGGAGAATATCGAGGGCAGGGCCCTCAAATAAACTAAGAAATTGGAGCCGCTTAGCTGCCTCATCCAGTTGATACATGTCTGCCATGTCCTCAAAACGAGCTATGTACGGCTCAATTCGCTCGCTTTCCTTGTATGAAGGAAGCTTGATGCGTGGGGTCGCCAGGACATGTGCAGGGAGAACGCTCGTGGAGCTTGGACCAACTGCACCAGACGTGTCTGAAGCCAAGGAATCTCGCTGGAGCTTCAGCACTTCAAGTTCATGTTTTTCTCGTGCCTCACGTTCGGCACTCTCGTATTCGCGTTGTTCTCGCTCGTGTTCATGTCGTTCACGCTCGTATTGGCGCTCTTTCTCACGCTGCTCTCGCTCGTATTCGCGCTGAATCTTACGCTCTTCACGGGCATCATTCTCGTGCTGCTGCTCCTGATTATGCCGTGAGAGTATATACTCTTTAATTTCGGTTGGGTCAGAATGACCCATTTCTTTGGCTTCCTGTAAAAATACAGCAGTAGCCATGGTGCTAATTTATTAAGCAAACCGAAACTGAGTATTGACTGCTTCGCAAACGAATACTAATAAAGACAAGTAAAGAGTACAGACACAAGCTAGTGGTGACCAGTCTTATCTAGTTAACTGGCAAAGAATAAATAAAAAATGTAAATGACTGGGAAGACTCAGTAATTAACACAATGGCTACGGCGGCTACCCAGGAGCGAATAAAATCATCTGGCATTACCAAGAATAAACTAAATAGAGTTAAATACTCTATGGATTAATAAAGCAAAAATTCACTTGCTAAATTAACGGTAAACACCAGTAAGCTTGTGCCTATAAACTTTAATGATAAATTCCTAAATATGAACGAGTGAGTACTATCTCGTGAATAGCTTTAGAGCTAGGAGTTAATATCCTGGAATGAGGTCGCCAATTGTCACGGGTTTTTTATAATATCACGGGGTTTTTATAATAAATGCTTATTATTATTTAAATTGATAATAATATTCAATAATATTGAAGAGCAGGGACAATGATTGTCTTGCTACATCAAGCAATGATTACTTTACCAGTCCGCTTCGCACGATTCTCGAGAACGAGAATTTATAAACTTTCTCAACAGTACACAGCAGAGACTAATTACTCACAAATGCTGAATTAGTACTGTTAGCCTCTGGAGAAAGTTACTTCACCCCTGGCAATAAATAATACTAATACTAATAATAATATCAGGTTCTTGCTGATGCTTAACTCCTAGGTGGCACAACGGATTTTAAGCTTAATACACAAAACTGGCCTAAGTACCAGTTATGAATGGCAAAACGTTTATGCAAGCTAGGAGCTATATGGAAAATAAGCTTAATTATGGAGAAATGAAACAAGAGTTTACTTTACATTAAGCTCAAGAAAAAGAACTGTTAAATTTATTGATTTCAAAATAAATTTAACGTTACAATTCAAAATCAAATTAATGAGATCGCACTCACTCTCTCACTCGAGCTAAATACTTACGCCTAGGAAAAACACCTTAATTAAACTCTTAAGACTAGGAAAATACAAGAAGGAAATACTAGTCGATGAATGCTGCGTATCACCAAGGTGGGAGCACTGGATGACTGTACTAGTGGAGCTTGGGTGCTAGCTGACCTCTCACACTTCTGGAGCACAGGACCTCTCTCCGTCACAACAAACACTCAACTGAGTAAGTCGTGGGAAAAAAGGGGGAGCAATAGGCCCTCATTTTTTAACGGTCGAGTGAGCAAAAGGCGCCCAAAACAAATCGCTCAGCAGAAGCGCTAATGTCTCACACAAAGACGATCACGTATGACAATGAAAAATTGATATGACAAAGCTTCCGTCCGAATGAGCGGTTAACTGAACGATAAACAGTGAGTTTTCCACTAATAGTTCGTGGCTTCTCACAAAAGGATAATGTCGCGAATTTGATTCGTGACATATATCGTTACACATGTAAAGTCCCAGGCGGCTCCACCTTACTTCATCATGTCTCCTACCTCTCTTGTAGCTTGTGATGCTATAATTAAAAGGAAGGAAAAAGAAGGAAGAGGCAAAAGCTCTAAGAAATCAAAACAATAGACCAGATGAGAATAGGAAAGATAGAAACATAGAATGAGAGTAAAAAAAATACTAAGAATGTTACAAAGAAACAAGGAAAAGCGTAAATAAAAAAGTAGAGGACAACATTCAGAAAGAAGTAATAAAGAAAATAAGGAAGATCAACAAGAAAAAATAATAAAGAACACAGGGGAGGAACAAAAATAAACTAGAAAATATGTGAAGATTAATTTGGGTCAACCTTCACATACTAATAGAAGTCCCAGAGGATAGAATAAACAAAGATGGAAAAGGAAAAAAAGAAGAAGAAAAGAACGAGAAACAAAAAATTAATGAATGGAAAATTAAAGTAACAAATCTAGAAAGAGAAAGTAAATGACAAGGAAGGAATAAAAGTACCAGGCTGGATAGATGGGGCAGAACTCGGGACACACTTGTTAGAATCTCAGGCCGATCCACCTTACTCCAGTTTTGCTCCAAATACTCTTGTGGCTTTATTGCTGTAATAAAGCGGAGGAAAAAATCACAGAAGAAATGAAAACCGGGAGAAGAGACAAACTATTCTATTCTATTCTATAGCCCGACGCCCTAATCCCTCAAAGGGTGGCCGCAGACAAAACGCCTCCAAGTCGCTCTGTCACCCACCATATGACTACCCTCCCCCCAACTCACCCCCCCTCCCTCATATACCTCTCAACTCCATTCCTCCACCTCATCCTCGGTCTACCTCACCTTCTCCCTCCCTCTACCTCACCTACATACACCCTCTTAGTCAGTCTTTCATTCTCCATTCTCTTCACATGTCCAAACCACCTCAGTGTATTTCTCCGAATCTTCTCAACCACATCCACATCCACCCCACAGCGTTCCTTCACTTCTTCATTCGTCAACCTGTCCCTCCACGTCACTCCACATGCTCCTCTCAAGTAACTCATTTCCACTCCTCTCACTCTTGACTTGTTGCCCTCTTGCAAGGTCCATGCCTCGCTTCCATATGTCAGGGTAGGGATCACAATATTATCATGCAGTGACTTCTTAACTTCCATGCTCACCTCCCTATTTCTCATCACTGCTTTCAGTGTACCAACAACCTTCCTTCCCTGCTGTACCCTTTCACGCACTTCATCCCCCAAAGTTCCATCCCTACTCATCACATTACCCAAGTACTTGAATGCACTCACATTCTCCATATCCTCACCATCCAACCTCACTGCACACTCTGTGACTTCATTCCTCTCAAACACCATAACTTTACTTTTGTTTACATTAACTTTCAGATTCCTCCTAATACACACGGTCCCAAATTCATTCACCAAACCTTGCAACTCCCATTCACCTTCACTCAACAGTACTGTATCATCAGCAAACAGCAACACCGGAAGCTTCCAAATCTCACCCTCATTCATTAGAGCCACCCCCACATCCACTGCCCTACCCTGCACCTCCTTTACAACCCCATCCATGTATATATTAAACAGCCATGGAGACATCACACAACCCTGTTTCAGTCCCACATTGAGATCAAAGAACTCACTCAGCTCACCATCCACTCGCACCGCAGCCCTAGCTCCCTCGTACATACTCTTCACAGCACTCAGCAATTTCCCCTCCACTCCATATATTCTTAATACCTTCCACATACCTTGCCTATCTATTCTGTCATAAGCTTTCTCCAAGTCCATGAAGGCAGCATACACTTTCCTTCCCTTCTCTAGATACTTTTCCACTAAACATCTTAGAACAAATATCTGATCTACACACCCTTTTCCCTTCCTAAATCCCCCTTGTTCTTCTCCAACTAGCTCCTCTGCCATATGCCTAACCCTATCTATGAGTATTCTACCATATATTTTACCAGTCACACTAAGTAGGCAAATACCCCTATGGTTACCACATACTTCTCTCTCCCCTTTACCTTTGTATAAAGGAACAATTATACCTGATTTCCAGTCCTCTGGAACCCTTCCCTCTTCCCAAGCCAATCTACACAACTTCCATATCCACTCCACAACAATCTGACCCCCATACCTAAGCATCTCCATCAATTCCTGGGGCCTTTCCCAACTTAATCTTCTTCATCGCTTCCACTATTTCCGCCCTACTGATCTCTTCCTCCCTCCTCTCATCTCTTCTTCTCCCAGCCATTCCCCAACCACTTATACTCGCACTGCTCTCACTCTCTACATTCAACAAATCCTCAAAGTGCTCCTTCCATCTCCTCAGTTTCTCTCTCTTCTCCACCAACAATCTATTATTCCTATCTTTCACTCCCCTACCATTTCCTCTTTCATACTGCCTTACTTTCTTTACCTCCTTCCAAAACAATTTCTTACTCTCCCTCCATTTCACACTTAGATTCCTCCCAAACTCTTCATCCACTTTCTTTTTACTCTCCTTCACCAGTCTCTTAACCTCCCTTCTCCTGCTCACATATACCTCTCTCTTCTCTCTCTCATCTTCTCCCCTACCTCTACTCGCTAACCATTCACTATATGCCTTCTTCTTTTGTTCCACAGCTCGTTTCACCTCATCATTCCACCATGCTGTCCCTTCCACACCCTTGCATCTCCTCCTCACTCCACAAACCGCCTCACATGCTGAGCCTATCTCTTCCATGAATATCTTACATACATCTTCCACCCCTTCCATCTGCTCTAGCTCATACCTTCCCAATCTTTCTTCCACTATGCTCTTATACTCTGTCATTTTCTCACTATCTTGCAATTTCTCCACTCTTCTCACAGGAGTTGCTTCCTCCTGTCTTCCCCTTCGTCTCCTCAACCACTTTCTTTGCAGCTCTACCTTGGCCATCACTAAGTGATGGTCCGAGACTCCATTCCCCCACCCTCTCCACACTCTTGCATCCAACACTTGTCTTCTCATTCGCTCATCCACACACACGTAGTCTATCATTGCCTTTCGTTCAACAAGTTCACCATTCATCCTCCTCATTACTCTCCATGTGTACCGGTGGATCATCTTATGCCGAAAGTAGGTGTTGGCTATTGCCAACCCCTTTCCAGCATAGATGTCCACCAAAGCACTTCCATTTCCATGTACGTCAGCTGCCACACCCCACTGACCAACCACTCCATCCACTCGTACATTCCCAACTTTGCCATTCATGTCTCCAATCAACAGCACTCAAAACAAACTCAAAAAAAAAAAAAAATAATATATATATATCTATATATATATATATATATATATATATATATATATATATATAAAGGGCCTTCTAAAAGGAAGGAATTTTGGGTTAAATAGGGAAAAAACGTGAGGAAATTTTAGGACATGAAGATACGGAAAAGCAAGAAGGAAATTGGGAAAGAAAAATGAAAGGAGTTGGAAAATGAAATACGAAAATAAAGGACGTAAAAGAAGAAGAATAAGATCCAAGGATAATGGTGTTAACTCGGTACACTTAGAGTCCCAGGCCGCACCACCTTACTTCATGTCGTCTCCAACCTCACTTGAAGCTTATGGTGGTGTAATACAACTGAGAAAGAAATGAAAAAAGAAAAAAAAGAAAAAAAGAGAAAAGATGAGTGATAAGCTAACTATTACAAGAAGGAAATTAGACAAAAGAGGAAACGAAAGAAAGAAAAATGAAAGAACAATAGAAAAGGATGTAAAAAGAAAAACGAGAAAGAAGAGATGGTAGAAAGAAAGACTTTAAAGCATATCAAAGTAAAACAGAACACAAAGGAATAAGAAAGAAACGGATAAAGAAGTGAGATAAAGGAAAAAGATAGAAATGGAGAGGAAAAGGGTATCTTGAGTGTAAGTTTGAATTGAGTACACCTGTAGTTAGAGTCCCAGGCCTCTGTACTTGACTTCATCTGTCCTCCTACTTCTCCTGTAACTTATGATAATGTAATAAAATTGTGGCTTTGATCCAAAGTAGCTTCTGGTGTTAGTGGTGGTGGCAGTAATGATGATGTCAATGGTGATGTTGAAGGCTGTAGTATTTAGGTTACCTTGATAATAATGATAAATGTATGGTTGGCGCTGATGGTGACTGTAAAAAACGCTGACGCAAAAGCCTGTAACCTTTGGACATGTCGAATTTGGCCTCAGAGAAGAAAAAATAATTATCTTAAAAACCCACATTGGAAGAAGCAAAATACAGGAAAACAAGGTGGGCGGACGTATAGTGCGAATAAGAGAAAGGAAGTCAATTAATTGAAAATACCAACAAACCACAGACTGAGACATCAACTATAGAACAGATACGGTACATTTTGTGCTTACGTACACCATCAGCCACAGCACAACTTATTACCTGAAAAAATATATCATCCGTTATCCATTGCCTCTTGCCCCACCAGCAGCGTAGGAGACCGTTAGTGGTAAGTTGCAAATAATCACCAACCACTTTTGGGATGTTATGCTTATTTCAGTTGGACGGTCCTAACTTACTAAACCACCAGGCTTTCCTTGATTATACGGTTATCATCCATCGCAGTAAACGGTTTCCCAGTTTACAAGAATCTATTTGGCATGTCACTCAGTGCAGAGTTTCCTGACAGAAACACTAAATTGAGTGCGTGGTTGGCGGGCGCCACCACCAACAACCAGCATTACAAATTATAATATAATAAGCACATTATTAGACCTGACATTGTGAATTTTATGACAGCAATATGTGAATGAAGCATAAAAGGAATCAGTTTTCATTTTGCACAGTTGTTTGCCTAGGTGGTAAGGCTACTCCATACGAGTTAACCTTTACCTATTATTATATTACTGGCCATCAGTTAATACAACAATAACTAAGGTAGTACTTATGAATTGTGGTGGAGAGCGGTCATCAAGGGTATACCTCATACCAATTAATCTGGCCTGGCATATATTGCAACACTGTTCCTGCCGAGATTTAGATTGGCTCGAGGTGTTTGTTCGAATTCGTCGTTGCATAAACCGGTACTCTCTTTATTATCAGATGTGATACAGAGTTTGTCGACAGTACAATCGTCAAAGGCAATAAGAAATCCGTTATATACTTAACAACAATGAAATTTTCGTAGGAGATAGAGATATGAGTCAACAAAGTATTAAAGCAGTCCAAGTCAAGATCAGCATTCGAACAATTCCTTTTAACTCCGACACTCCATAATATAACAGAAAATTTAAGAAACCTGCTTAATCTAAGCGTTGGTATAACACACATCAGTCAGCACCCTTAAATCGTGCCACAACTCTGAATAATTAATAATTCTAATGAAAAGACGAGTTCTGCGGGGAGGGAGGTTTGAAAAAATCGCGAAAATCAAAGTAGGCTAAAGGAAAACTATTTCATTATATCTCCTCTATTACCACAGTACAGACTGATCTTACAATTTAAATGTGTGTTACACCAATGCATAGATTAAGCAGGTTTCCTTGAATTTCTGTCCTATTACGGAGTGTCGGATATATAAAGGAATTGTTCGAATGCTAACCTTGACTTGGACTGTTATAATACTTTGTTGACTCATATCTCTATCTCCCTACGAAAATTTCGCTGTTGTTAAGTATATAACGAATTTCTTATTGCTTTTGATGATTGTATCGTTGACAAACTCAGAATCATATCTAATACTAAAGAGAGAATCGGTTCAAGCAACAACGAAACCGAACAAACACCTCCAGCCAATCAGAATCTCGGCGGGAATAGTGTTGCCATACATGCCTGGCCAGATTAATTGGTATGAGGCATAGTATCATCCATAAGGTTTAATTTCCACCACTGACACTAAATTGAGTGCGTTGGCAAAGTCTTACATTGATCGTATGCATGATAAGAGAGAGAGAGAGAGAGAGAGAGAGAGAGAGAGAATTGTAGACGAGTAAGGGAAGAAAGAAATAACAGACAGAAGAGAGGGAGAGATAGCCGAGAGAGTAAGAAAAAAGTGAACTAAACAAAAGGAGGATCTGTAATAGCGATGGTTTGAGCTCTGTACACCTGTATTTGACTGCCAGGCCGCTCCACCTTACATCATCTCGCCTCCTACCTCTCCTGTTGCTTGGAATGATGGAATATTGTTATGGATTTGACCTAAAGCTTTGTATTTAGTTGTGGTTGTCGATATCGCTATTATTATAATGATGATGATTAACTTGGTACTGATGGGGCTGATGAGGGTGACGGAGATGTCTTTTAGTTTTTTTCTAAAAGTAATGAAACCTGTATTGATGATGATGATGATGATGATGATGATGATGATGGTGATGATCATAATAAAGGTTGTGGTTGTGGTAGTGGTAGTGATGATGATGATGATGTACAGATAATCAAAATAGTATAGTGCATGAGGAGTGCGATCATATCTAAGATGATCAATTTAGCCTGTGATGTTTCAAGAACACTGATCTGTCATCATCTGAATATGTATGCTTTTACGCCTGTGGTAACAGTCCCAGACTTCTTCACTTTTCTTCATCTCCACTCCTACCTTTTGTAGCTTGTGATGACGTAACTTGATGGAGAAGATAAACAGAAGAGAGGTTAGAAAGAAAAGGAAAACCAAGGGATGTGAGAGGAGAAAACGACGAACAGGAAAATAAAAAGCAAAAGAGCTACAATGCAAGCAAAACCTACTGTATAAACAGTAGAGCGCGAGAAGGGATAAAGTAAAGGAAAGAAACAGAAACAAAATGAAGAAGACGAAAAGGAGAAGCAAAGAAGGGGTCATAGAGGCTACAGGAAATGAGAAATAACGAAAAGGAGACTTACAGAAGAACAGGTGATGGACTGTATTCTGTATACCTGTAGTAGAGTCTCAGGTCCTTCCACCTTACTTTATCATGTCTCCTACCGCTCTTGGAGAAAAGAAAAAGATTTAGAAGAATGAGAATGTAGGGGATAAGAGAGGAAAAAGATTCAATAAAGAAAATATAGTAAATAAAAGAAACACAAGGAGTAGTGCACTCAAACGGAAGGAGAGAAAGAAAAGACAAAAGTAGAGTAGAACGGAAAACAAAGAAAGAGAAAGACAAAAAAAAAAAAAAAAAAAGGAATGACAAAGAAAAGGTGAAAGAGGTTTCAGAAAGTGAGAGAGAAATAAAGAAAATGAGACTGTCTACTAGCGGACTGAACTTCATACACGAGTAGCAGAGTCCCAGGCGGCTCCAACTACTTCATCTTGTCTCGTTCCTCTCATGTAACTTGTGTTGCTATAATTACTAAGGGAAGAATAACAAGAAAAAAGCAAGAGATCTAAGAAAGCTAAAAAAAAAAAAAAGTATCAGGTGATAACAGATAAAATGAAAACGAAGGGTCAGAGTAAGAATGTGCCAAAAAAAAAAAAAAAAAAATTGGACAAGCAGAAATAAAAAAGTAAATTACAGAAAGCAGAAGGAAGTAAATAAAAAAATGAGGAAGAGCAACAAGAAAAAAGTAAAGAACATAGGGAAGGAAGAAAAAAATAATCTAGAAAATGTGAGAATAAATTTTGGTCAACCTGTAGATACTAATAGAAGTCCCAGGAGGTAAAATAAACAAAGATGGAAAAGAAAAAAAAAAGAACAAAAGAACAAGAAGAAAAAAATGAATGAATAGAAAATAAAAGTAAAAAATAAAGCGAAAAAGGAACTGAGAAAGACAGAATTAACGTAGCATAATGGATAGATGAGGTAGAACTCGAGACACATTTGTTAGAATCTCAGGCCGCTCCACCTTACTCCAGTTTTGCTCCTAATACTCTTGTGACTTCATTGCTGTAATAAAGTGGAGAAAGAAGGCATAGAGGAAATGAGAAGCGGGAGAAAAGAGACAAACTGTAGAAAAAAATTATGAACGGACTCCTATTAGGAAGAAATTTTGTGTTAAATAGGGAAAAAACGAGAGGAAAATTAAGGACAGGAAGTTAGAGAAGAGCAAGAAGGAATTTGGGAAAGAAAAAATGAAAGGAGTAGGAAAATGAAATATGAAAATAAAGGAAGGAAAAGAAGAAAATAAAGATCCAAGGATAATGGTGTTCACTCGATACACTTGTATTAGAGTCCCAGGCCGAACCACCTTACTTCATCTCGCCTCCAACCTCTCATGAAGCTTGTGATGGTGTAATACAGTTGAGAATGAAATGAGAAAGAAACAGAGATGAGACGAAAGATAAACGAATCAAGACGAGAAGGAAAGAAGATAAAAGTGGAAATGAAATAAAGAAAAACGAATGTAAAATAGACAAGGCAATAAGAAGCCAAATGCAGGAAAGAATAGATGGTAGAAAGAAAAATTTAAAGCATATCAAAGTAAAACAGGAAAACACAAAGGAATAAGAGAGAAACGGAAAGAGAAGAGAGACAAAGGAGAAAGATAGAAATAGAGAGGAAAAGGGTATCCTGAGTGTAAGTTTGAACTGAGTACACCTCTACTGAAGTTAAGAGTCCTAGGCCGCTGTACTCTACTTCATCTACCCTCCTACCTCTCTTGTAACTTGTGATTATGTACTATAATTGTGGCTTTGATGATCCAAAGTAGCTTGTGGTGTTGCTGGTGGTGGTAGTAATGATGAAGTCAATGGCGATGTTGAAGACTGTAGTATTTAGGTTACCTTGATAATAATGATAAAGGTATGGTTGGCGCTGATGGTGACTGTAAGAAATGCTGACGCAAAAGCCTGTAACCTCTGAACATGTCTAATTTGACCTCGGAGAAGAAAAAATAATTATCCTAAAAAAACCACACTGGAAGGAGCAAAAGGCAAGAAAACAAGGTGGGTGGACTGAATAATGCAAATAAGAGAAGGGATGTGACTTAAGTAAAAACAACAACAAACCTTACAGTGAGACAACTTATATAGAATAAATACATTTTGTACTTACATAAGCACACCATCAGCCACAGCACAACTTATTACCTGAAACAATACATCATCCATTATCCATTGCCTCTTGCCTCACCAGCAGCGTAGGGGACCCTTAGTGATACAGTATTATGTGGTAAATAATACACACCCACCCTCTGGATGTCAATTATTAGGTTTTATGTAGTTGGAGCGTCCTATCCCACTAAACCACCAGGGCCGTTTGGTTATAAGGTTACCATCTATTGCAGTAAATGCTTTCCTACTTTACAAGAAACCATTTGCCTTGTCAATCAGTGTAGAGTCTCCTGAAGGAAACACTACATTGAGTGGATGGCGGCCGCCACCACCTACGAGAAGTATTACAAATAATATTATACTAAGAGCATCATTAGACTGACACTGTGAATTTTAGACTGTAATATGTGAATTAAGCATAGCACAAGAATTAGCTCACATTTTGCACTGTTGTTTGCCTGGGTGGTAAGGCTACTCCACATGAGCTAACTTTTACCTGTTTTTATATTACTGGCCATCAATTAATACAGCAATAACTAAGGTGGTACTTATGAACTGTGGTGGAGAGCGGTCATCAAGGGTAGTATCATCCATAGGGTTTAAATTCCACCACTGACATTATGTTGAGTCCGTGGTGCAAACTTACACATTAATTATACGCATGGTAGGAAAGAAAGAAAAGAAGGAAAAGAATGGTTACAAGTGATATCAGAAGAATTGAGGAACAATAGAAAAGTAGACGAAAACGAAAAGAGAAAAAATCAGAAACAGGAGAGAAAGAAAGCCTACAGAGCAAGAATAAAAGTGAAATAAACAAAAGGAGGAAGTACGCTACAGGGTAAAGGTTCGAAGTCGGTACACGTGTATTAGACTGCCAGGCCGCTCCACCTTACTTCATCTCACCTCCTACCTCTCTTGTAGCTTAGAATGATGTAATATTGTTATGAATTTGATCTAAAGTATTGCATCTAATAGTGGTGGTGGATATAGCTGTGATGATGATGATAGTGTTGGGTTTACGAAGGTGGTGGAGATATATATTCATATTTCTAACAGTATTTAAAACTGTGTTGATGATGATTATGATTATGATCATGGTAGTAGCGGTGGTGGTGGAGGTAGCGGTAGTGGCAATGATAGTGCCGGTGATGTACAGCCAGTCAAAAAAGTATGGCGCGCGAGGGATACCATGATACCTTAAATGCTCAATACGGTCTGTGATGGTATAAGAACATTGGTCTGTTATCATCTGAATATGGATACAGTTACACCTGTAATAATAGTCCCAGACATCTCCATTTTACTTCATCTCCACTACTGCCTCTTGTAGCTTGTGATGACCTACTGTGATGGAGAAACTAAATAGAAGAGAAGAGGAGTGAGAAGGGAAAGGAAAACTAAGGGATATGAGAGAAGAAAGGAACGAAAGTGAAAAATAAATGCGAAAGAACCACTAAGCAAAGCTAAACATATATATAAAGGGAGATAGAAGGGAAAAAATAAAGGATAAAAAAGAAAAAAGAAAGATTTGGGTTAAAACGAAAAATAGATAGATAGATAGATAGATAGACACAAATTAGAAATTATAGAGGCTACAAGAAATGAGCAATAATGAAAAGGAGACTAACATACGACCAGGTAAAGTATCAAACTCTGTATACCTGTAGCAGAGTCCCAGGTATCTCCACCATACTTCATCTTATCTCCTACATCTCTAGAGAAAAGAAAAAAAGATTGAGAAAAATGTGAAAGTAAAGAATAAGAAAGGAGACAGGTTCATTAACGAATTCATAGGAAATAAAAAAAACACAAAAAACTGTGCTCTTAAATAGAAGGACACAGCAAGGACAAAAGTAAAAATAGAAAAATCAACAAGAAAGAAAACTAAACAAACTAATATGGAGAGGCAAAAAAAAAAAAAAAAAAAAAAAAAGGTTAAAAAGGATTCAGAATATGAGATAGAAATAAAATGAGACTGTCCCAGAAGTCTAGTGAAGGACTGAGCTCTATACACGTGTAGTAGAGTTCCAGTCGGCTCTACCTTACTTCATCTTGTCTCCTACCTTTCTCGTAGCATTTGATGCTATCATTACTAGCGAAAGAAAAACAAGGAAGACGTATGAGACCTAAGAGAGTTAAAAAAAAAAAAAATAGCAGGAGAGAATAGGAGAGATTCAAAATTAGGATGAAAGTTGAAGGGAGAAAAACAAAGTACTAAGAGTGTGAAAAAGAAACAAGGAAAAACAGAAATAAGAAAGGAAATTATAGAAAATGGAGAAAGAAAAAAATTAGTTAGGATACCAAGAAAGAGCACGAAAATAGGGAAAGGGAAGAATGAGAAACTGGATAAAATGGGAGAATAAAAATGGGTCAAACTCTAGACACCAAAAGTAGTCCCAGGAGATAATAAAGAAAAAGACAGAACAGCAGAGAGAAGAAAAGAACAAGAAAAAAAATAATAAATAGGAAATGAAAGTAAGAAACACAGACCGAGGGTAATGAGAAAGAAAGAATAAAAGCAGTAGAATGGATAGATTTGGTCGAACTCCAGACATCTTTGTTCGAATCTCAGGCTGGTACACCTTACCTCACATTGGCTCCTAATATTCTTGTGGCCTTATTGCTGTGATAAGAGTAAAGAAAGAAAGAAGGAATAGAAGAATGGTGGAAAACAGATACCGTCTGCATTTTAATTCTTAGGCTCAGTCTACTTGGAGCGACTTAACCCAATAAACCACAAGGCGTCGTTTGGTTCTACTATTACTATCCAACGTACAGTATAAATGGTTTCATGGGCTACAAGAAAATATTTGGCTTGTCACTCACTGCAGAGTCACCTGAAGGAACTACTACATTGCATGAATGGATAGTGGGCGCCATCACCTAAAAGCAGCGTTAGAAATCATAATACACTAAACGTATTATCAGACTGGAATTGAGAATTTTATGACAGTAATATATGAATTAAACTAAAAAGAAATTATCTAACATTTTGCCCTATTTTTTGCCGATGTCGTAAAGCTACTCCATACGAGCTAACCTTTACCTGTAATTATATTACTGGCCATCAATTAATACAACAATAACTAAGGCGGTACTCATGAGCTGTAATGGAGAGCGGTCATCAAGGGTAGTATCATCCATTGGGTTTAAATTCCACCACTGACACTATGTTGAGTCTGTGTGGTAAACTGTCTCATTAATTGTATGCATCATGATGAGAGAGAGAGAGAGAGAGAGAGAGAGTGCAATGTGAACTAAACAAAAGGAGTACTGTATTGGTGTACTGTGGGTGAAGGTTTGAACTCGGTACACCTGTATTAGAGTGCCAGGCAGCTTCACCTTACTTCACCTCGCCTCCTACCTCTCTTGTTGCTTAAAATGATGCAGTATTAATATGGATTTGATCTAAAATATTGTATCTAGTAGTGGTTGTCGATATCGTTATGATGATAATTACGATGATGATTAACACAGTATTGATGGGGCCGAGGAGGGTCATGTAGTTGTCTGTTGTTGTTGTTTTTTGTTTTTTAATATATAAAAATAATGAAACCTGTATTTATGATAATGATGTTGATGGTGATGAGGATGATAATATTGGTGGTTGTGGTTGTGGTAGTGGTAGTGATGATGATGGTGATGTCCAATTGATCAAAAAAAGTATGGTACATGAGGGGTACGATCATATCAATAATGGTCAATACAGCCTGTGATGTTTCAGCAACACTGAGCTGTCATCATCTGAATATAAATAAATTTCAGGTGTAGTAATAGTCCCAGGCTTGTCTACCTTACTTCATCTCCACTCCAACGTCTGCTATATCTTGTCATCACGTAATCTGATGGAATGACTAAACAGAAGAGCAGCGAGAAAGAAAAGGAAAAGTAAAGGATGTGAGGGGAGAAAAGGACGCAGAGGAAAATAAAAAGTGAAAAAACCACAAGGTGTGCTAAACGAAAAAATAAAAGAAGAGGGAAAGGAAAAAGTAAAGGAGTGAAAGGAAGGAAAATTAAGAAAATGAGAAGGAGTAACAAAGAAGTGGTCATAGAGGCTACAAGGAAATGAGAAATAACGAAAAGGAGACTCAGAGAAGTACAGGTGAAGGACTGAACTCTGTTTACCTGAAGTAGAGTCACAGGTCACTCCACCTTACTTTATCTTGTCTCCTACCTCTCTTGGAGAAAAGAAAAAAAAAAGATTTAGAAGAATGAGAAAGCACGAGATAAGAGAGGAAAAACATACATTAAAGAAAATATAGTAAATAGAAAAACACAATGAACAGTGTACTCAAACAGTAGCAGAGAAAGAAAAGACAAAAGTACAATAGAAGGGAAAACAAAGAAAGCGAGAAAAGACAAAAGAAAGGAAAGACAAAGAAAAGGTGAAAGAGGATTCAAAAAATGAAAGAAAGAGAAAAAAAATGAGACTGTTCCAGAAGTCTACTGAAGGACTGAACACCATAAACGAGTAGTAGAGTCCCAGGCGGCTCAACCTACTTCATCTTGTCTCCTACCTCTCTTGTAACTCGTGATGGTATAATTACTATAAAAAAAAAAAAAAAGAAGCAAGAGATCTAAGAAAGTTAAGTACAGCAGGGGAGATTAGGAATGATACAATAATAAATAGAAAAAAAAAGAAAAAAAAACAGTCTGTGAGAAAGAAACAAGGAAATGCAGAAATAGCGAAGTATATTATAGAATTCAGAAAGACATAAGTAAAGAAATGAGGACCAGCACCAAGAAAAAACGCAGAGAACATGGAAGGAGGCAGAAAAATACATTAGAAAAGTGGGAAGATAAATTTGGGTCAACTCTAGACAACAATAGTAGTCGCAGGAGATGGTGAGAAAAAGAGGAAAGTAAAAAAAAAGATCAAGAAAAAATTAAAAGGAGAATTAAAGTTAGAAATACAGAACGAAAAAGGAAAGACGTAAGAAGGAATAAAAGCAGCAGAATGGATTGGTTAGGTCGAACCCGAAACACCTTTGACACTATCTCATGCCACTCCACCTTATTTCACTGTGGCACCTAATACACCTGTTGCTTTATTGTTCTAATAAAATGGAGAAATCAAGCAGAAACAGTAGAACAGTGGTGGGGGGGGGGGAAAGAGAAAGACTATAGAAAAAGAATGGAGAAAAAAGACTATGAAGGACAAACGGAACAAAAGGGAAAGAGAGAAGGAAACAAAATAAGAAACAGAGGGTGTGAATGGAAGAACATTTCGAAACAAAGACCACTAGAAAGATGGGCGAAAGGAAAAGAGACAGAAGGTGATCCATAACAATAAAAAAAAAAAAGATAGAAGGCGAAAGAAGGAAAAGAGATGGAAGAATTGTTTGGTGAAGTTATGAACTCAGTACACCTGTAGCAGAGTCCTAGACGGGTCCACTTTACTTCATCTTGTCTAATACGTCTTTTGTAACTCGTGTTGTTGTAATGTAATTTTTACTACAGTGTCCTTAATGGTGAGGTTGGGGGTGGTGGTGATGGTGGCTTTGATGGTGGGGATGGAATGGTGATGTGGGCTTGTGATTAAAAAAAAAAATCTATCTTTTTATATAATTGCATGGATAATAATGACATTGATGATAATAGTGGTGGTAGTACAGTCTATTCGATCTCACCTGAGAAGAGAAGAGCCTTAAGCTGTTATTAGCTGACAGAAGATTGGTTTTCAGAGTGCATTCATTAGTCAGGATGTATTATATATGAGTTCTATCACATGGATTACAATATCCCTTTGACGATACGATTCCTTAAATAGAAAATAAAATATATATTCGAGGCCGTACAAAGTCAATCAGATGGTGTAGATACGTGTGAAATTTTCAGTTCTGCCAAATGAACACTTTCAAAATTTTACAGGTTTCTTGGTTTATTCTATGTTCAGTCAAATTTGGTAACTATGAGTCATTCGTGCGATACTGCGCAAAATTTAACCTAATGCGATATCGGAGCTCCAATAAAACTAGACATATATATATATTCTGTGAATGTTGATGAATGACTAGCAGAAGCTGAAGGGAGGCAAGGCCGCTATTAGGAACGGCAGCCAGCCAATAGGGGCGAGAACTGGATGTTCCATTTTTCTATGCTGACTATTTTTCGAATATATCGGAGAGCGTTTTGCTGTCGCATCAGTTTACATTATGTTTCCTACTTTCACATCATCGGTAAGTCGTCTGCCTTTGTTTCGAGTATTTATAGTTACAACAGCTGTGACAAGATATGGGCTGGGGCATAATTAAAAGTGATGGTTGATATATAGGATCTTCGCCCGTGTCTACCAGTCATTCATCAAAATTTAGGGAATTTATCATATTTCACTGGAATTCCAAGGACTTAAACTGTTGCGATAATGACATAATTTACCTTAATTTGCCTGAACATGGGGTGTGGGGAGGAGAGTGAGAAAGTAAATGTACACGTAAAACTTTGTCCGAAAGCGTCAGTTTGGCCGACCTGATATTTCACATGTATCTTGGCCATCTGGTAGAATTTGTAAGGTATCGATTACTAATTAGTCTCTCTCTCTCTCTCTCTGTATATATATATATATATATATATATATATATTTGAGTCATCGCGTCGTCAAAACCGATACTGTAACCATAATAATAATTATCTAAAATACATCGTTACTAATAAATGCACTCAGACAACCATTCACCTGCCGCCTTTCAAAAGTTTAAGGGTCTCCTCTTATCACATGAGACTGGATATGCTTTAGTGATAATGTAGATGATGATGATATTTCTCCATCTCGCCTCCAACCTTTCCTACAGGATGTAATGTTATTATAGCGTCTAGATGTATATAGCTGAGGATGGCTGTGATTTTAATAATGATAGTAGTTGTGCTGATGTAGGTTGTATCTGATACCGTAAGGATAATGAATACTATATGGATGATGATGATTATGGTGGAGGTGATGTTTTACCGTAGATAAGAAGTGTTGGAAATGATATTATTTCATTTCTTCTCCTGCCTCTCTTGTTGCCTGTGATGGTGCAGTACTGTATGCTGGAGAAAGAAAGGACTAAAAGACACCAGGAAAAAGTAAAAATGAGAAAGAAAAGTAATGAGAAAAATCAGGATAATGTGACCAAATACTGAGAAAAGGAAAAAAGGGACAAAAAAATTCAAACGTACGCTGAGTAAAAATTAAAAGGAAAAAGAAAGAAGGAAAAGGAAATAAAAAGAGAATAAATGGAAATACAGAGCAAGAGAAGGAAAATGGATATGAAAATTAAAAATAAAACCTAGCATCGTTCCGTTCAGGGTGGAACTCGAGGCACCTTTGACAGAATCTAAGGCCGCTCCACCTTAGCATCGTTCGTTACGTTTTTGTAATTTAGTGAAGAAAAAAATGAGAGAAAGAAAAGGGAGAAGAAAGAAAAGGCGAAGCCGAATGAAAGATAAAAAAGAGCCAAAAGAAATAAAAAGAAAAACAGAAGGAGAAAGAAGGAAAGCCATAGAGAAGTGGCAAAGAAGAGAGAATAAAGAAAGGGAAAAAAGGAGAAAGAAGAAATGACACAGAGGAGTGAGAAAGAAGAAAAGAAGAAAGAATGATTAAAAGAAAGAGACAAAGGGTGACAGCAGGAAAAATTAAGGAGGAAAATAGTAAATAATATGAGGGTATGGAGAGTTAGTCTGGTTAATATGGGTGCATGTGTAGAGTTCCAGCCACTCCACTTTACTTCACCTTGCCCTTTGCTTCTCTTGAAGCTTTGACACTCATATAGTCGAAGAGGAAAGAAAAGGATGAAAACAGTACAGAAATCGAAGAAGAAATGTAGACACAATATATCAACAAAAGGTGAAAGAAATTGCAAGAAATAGTAAGAGGATAAGAACAAGAAAGAAAGAAGGATGGAAAAAAAAAGAACAGAAAAGAAAAAAAAAGGGGGAAAGAAAGAATAAGGAAAGCGAGGGAAAAAAGAATGGAAACAGAAAAGAAAGATGAGAGACAAGAAAAAATTTTAGGTATGGACAATGGAAGAACTGAAAAAGCGAGACATTCTTGTGATAAATTTAATGTAGCTAATACTGGTAACAATGACTGATGATGAAGATGATGGTGATTATGATGGTCGTGGCAATGAAGGTGATGGTGGTATATTGCTTACTTTTCATGATAAGTTAAGATAGACAACGCGCTCGTGTAATTCCTCCATTACTTAACTTATGTACAGTCACGCGTACTAATTTCTGCTCAGGGGTTACCCCTTCCTTCCCCCCTCTACCCTGGACAGAGGGAAGGGGGGAATTGCGAACAAGTCTACCCCGCCTTCTGCCCCCAACTCCCCCACCCTCCACCTCCAGCTGCCAGTTACTGATTAGACACAAATTTTCTCATGTCCTGTAAACATGACTAAACTGTCGTCGCACACGCTTTCAACGGCCAAGATTTGGACTATATTTTTAGAATAAATTATTACAGTATTGAACTGCATTATCAGATTGAAAATATTCACCATCATTGTAATCCAGTGTCGTCCGCTGCACAATTCTGGGTTCCAGTGCTTACCTCTTCACTTCCCCCAGCTGTCTCTCTCTCTCACTCTGTCTCTCTGAATTTACTTTTCCCACTCACTCTTTCTTTTTAAATTTATATAACTTTCTCTTTGCTTCTCTCCCCCTCTACCCCTTCTCTTTCGTTCTTTGTCTTAAGTCTTCCCCGCCTCTCACCCCTCCCCTCCCCCCACCTTAGGCCTGATCAGCAGTCAGTTATACCGTCACCGCTCCTTCGTATATCGTGTGCAGGCAACATTTATCACACACACTTAGGTCAGATGTATGGAAAGCTAATTTTATTCTAAATATATATATATATATATATATATATATATATATATATATATATATATATATATATATATATATAATTGTATTTCTCATTATATGCCAAGTTCAAATAGAGAACACCAGACCAATATTCGTAATTTTTAATAGAGTGACCGTTCCACTTCACATAGCTGGGTAGCTGGGCTTATAAACTGCACACACACACACACACACACACACACACACACACACACACACACACGACTTAAATTTTGCACTGACAGCATGGCGACTACAAATATAGTCATTCTAACAACTGGATCTGATGGCTTCAAACCTTCCCTGTCCCAGTCAAACTCCTCATTCAATAACTGGGTATTGAATGAGGAGTTTGACTGGGACAGGGAAGGTTTGGAGCCAGCAGATCCAGTTGTTAATGAGGAGTTTGACTGGGACAGGGAAGGTTTGGAGCCAGCAGATCCAGTTGTTGCAAAATTTAAGTCGTGTGTGTGTGTGTGTGTGTGTGTGTGTGTGTGTGTGTGTGTGTGTGTGTGTGCAGTTTATAAGCCCAGCTACTCAGCTATGTGAAGTGGAACGGTCACTCTATTAAAAATTACGAATATTGGTCTGGTGTTCTCTATTCGAACTTGGCACATAATGAGAAATACAATTATATATAAAAAAAAATTAGCTTTCCATACATCTGACCTAAGTGTGTGTGATAAATGTTGCCTGCACACGATATACGAAGGAGCGGTGACGGTATAACTGACTGCTGATCAGGCCTAAGGTGGGGGGAGGGGAGGGGTGAGAGGCGGGGAAGACTTAAGACAAAGAACGAGAGAGAAGGGGGAGAGGGGGAGAGAAGCAAAGAGAAAGTCATATAAATTTAAAAAGAAAGAGTGAGTGGGAAAAGTAAATTCAGAGAGACAGAGAGAGAGAGAGAGACAGCTGGGGGAAGTGAAAAGGTAAGCACTGGAACCCAGAATTGTGCAGCGGACGACACTGGATTACAATGATGGTGAATATTTTCAATCTGATAATGCAGTTCAATACGGTAATAATTTATTCTAAAAATATAGTCCAAATCTTGGCCGTTGAAAGCGTGTGCGACGAGAGTTTAGTCATGTTTACAGGACATGAGAAAATTTGTGTCTAATCAGTAACTGGCAGCTGGAGGTGGAGGGTGGGGGAGTTGGGGGCAGAAGGCGGGGTAGACTTGTTCGCAATTCCCCCCTTCCCTCTGTCCAGGGTAGAGGGGGGAAGGAAGGGGTAACCCCTGAGCAGAAATTAGTACGCGTGACTGTACATGTAACACACTTTGTCATTCTGGCTATTCAGTTGTCACCCTCATGCCCAATCGATTACTCACAGCTGTTATTTCGACTCTTATTATTCCTTTTCTTCTCTCCAGACGTGCACACAAAAAAATACAGACACTTATGGGCACCACATTACAAGGGTCAGTTAACATCAGGGAAACGGAAGCTCATAGCAGGCAAGTGTCCCATGATAAGGTTGCTATTAATTGTTCAACTGATTTCAACAAAGACTAGAGAAAGAGTACCGCCCCCTTTCTTTTTGTTTTTTCCTTATTACTCATCTTCGTCAACATTACAGTCTGCCAGAGATTTTGTATGGAAACTGAGGAATAGTTGGTAAATTAAAATATGCTTCATATTTGTTAATATATCTGAATATATATTTGACAGCTTCTCGCCACAACCCCCTCCCTCCAACCACCACCAGAGCTCAGGTGCCAACTGTAATAATAAACTCCAGCTAATTACAAGCCTCAAATGACATTTCAATAATTCAGTGCCACATATGACAGCAGAAGTGACAGAATAGCCATAAATTTGTGAACAACTTAAACTTGACTTACCTCCACCCATACGAATCCAGATTTCACTTATCTACCACTATCCCCAATCCAGCTCATCCACCAGTCCATCTACCCCCATCCTCTGCGCCTCTCTCACATCCTTCCACTCCCCATCCCACACCCATGTCCACGTCCAGCTACTTCTGCTCAGCAACCCTCTCATGATCCCGGTGATGTGAATGCTGCTTGTGTTTAAAGGCAGCACAGTTTATAATGATTAAACAGCCAACTAAGGAACACTGTGAAGTAGCTGAATGTTTTTGCTGTGTCAATAGAGTCAGGTAAGTTTTCGTATCCACGTTTTCATTGTTGTCTCTTTCTAACCCCCACCTTCCTCTCCTTCTCCTCTTCCCCTCCATCCAACTCCTCACTTTCTCTTCAACCCGTTCTTTCACTTTCCATCCCTCCTCTTTTTCAACTAATGCATGCAGAACTTCTCTCTCTCTCTCTCTCTCTCTCTCTCTCTCTCTCTCTCTCTCTCTATGTATGTATGTATGTATCTATCTATCTATCTATCTTTCCTACACTTTACACCCTGCACAGCCTTACTACACTACCACATCACATCACATCACAAACTGACACACTACATACTGACAGTTAACACCACCACACCTCACACAACCACACCATACCAACAAACTCAATGCCACACCCTGTCACAGTATGCACAACAGCACCACACATTGTCACAGTGGTCAACACCCCATCTCATATTCAATACCGCATCTCATACTTCCATCTCATAATGTCGCTCCACACTACACGCTACCGTATCTCAAACTATCACACCACACTCATGCAACACCACACCACACCACACCACAGCACACCACAGCACACCACACACTCCCGCACCAAATACATTTACATCACACCACACACTACCACATCTCACAATGAGACACTAAGCACTGCAACACCACACCTTATAAGAACACATGACACTACACACTATCACATCCCACACTACCTCACCAGACTCAGTTACATCTCCCTACACACTGCCACACCACAAACAGTCACATCCCTACACAATGCCATATTTCACAGTACCTCACCACACACAGTCACATCACCCTACACACTACCTTGTCTCACACTACAACACCACACACAGTCACATCACACCTCACACTACCACAGCACGTGCAGTCACATCATCCAACACACTACCACATCAAACACTGTCGCATCACCCTACACATTACCACATCTCACACTATCACACCAAAACACCATCACACTTCTAGCCTGGTCATTCAAGTGTAATTTACCCACACACAAAAGTAACACAGCACCCCAATACACTGATTACTACTTACTGTATATGCCCACGCCTAAGACATCTACCTCAACACCCTCTGAACGGCTAATTCGAGAGACAATAAAAGCACTCAGAGAGCGCATACCTCCGCATCATCTTCCCTTTCACATTCTTCTTTACCTTGACCTTGACCTCTAACATTTTTTCGCCATAATCTAGTCGCTTATTCCTCTGATGATTCTCAATTATTGTTCAAAATTTGGTTCAGTTCCATCCAAGAGTTTTTTCCATAATGCTGGTAACAGACAGACAGAAAAATCAACAAACTCGAAATCAATACCATCTTGAAGAGGTAATTGTACCATTGTAACCCCATCGGCCTGAGGATATATTTTGAATTTTATTCTTGCTATCTACTGACGACCTCACTCAGCTTAGGAGACACTCTTGCAACTGAAGGAGTTAAATATCCATCATTAACCCCGTCAATACAAGAACTCCCTCCCAACTCCATCACAATTTTATGCACGCACGCACGCACGCACGCACGCACGCACGCACGCACGCACGCACGCACGCACGCACGCACGCACGCACGCACGCACGCACGCACGCACGCACGCACGCACGCACGCACGCACGCACGCACGCACGCACGCACACACACACACACACACACACACACACACACACACACACACACACACACACACACACACACACACACACACACACACACACACACACACACACACACACCCACACACACACACACACACACACACACACACACACACACACACACACACACACACACACACACACACACACACACACACACACACACACACACACACACACACACACACACACACACACACACACACACACACACACACACACACACACACACACACACACACACACACACACACACACACACACACACACACACACACACACACACACACACACACACACACACACACACACACACACACACACACACACACACACACACACACACACACACACACACACACACACACACACACACACACACACACACACACACACACACACACACACACACACACACACACACACACACACACACACACACACACACACACACACACACACACACACACACACACACACACACACACACACACACACACACACACACACACACACACACACACACACACACACACACACACACACACACACACACACACACACACACACACACACACACACACACACACACACACACACACACACACACACACACACACACACACACACACACACACACACACACACACACACACACACACACACACACACACACACACACACACACACACACATACATACATACATTCTGATCAAACCATAACACGCACTCAGGACGACGGACGTATAATAGGGAAAATGAGAGAGAAAGAAAAAAGGAGCAGCTACAGACCGATGATCGAACACGAGACACCTTTGTTAGAATCTCAGGCTGCTCCATCTTCCTTCACTTTAGCTCCTACTTGTCATGTGACTTCATTACTTAAAAATATGAAGAAGGAGAGGAGAGGGAAAGAATAACTACGAGAAAAAGAAGGGGAAAGAGGAAAGAACGATAAAACAGCATTAAAATGGGTGAATGAAAGAATAAAAAAGAAGTAAAATGACAATGAATAAATGGAGGAAATGAGAAAGAAGCAGAAAAGAATAAAATGATATAAATAAATAAACTTAAGAAAATAGAAGGAAAACTATAAATGAATATAATAAAAATAAGTCAATGGAGTGTTGGTAATTTACAGGTGTGATCTTAGTACACCTGTAGTGGAGTGGCAGGTGGCTATACCTTGGTTCATCTCGCCTCCTACCACTCGTGTAGCTTGTGATGCTGTAATGTAGCACCTGCTGTACATCTGTGTACCCAATGACAGTGTGTTTGTGATGAGGAGTAGGATAACGTGGAGATGGTGATGTATGATGGTAATGGTGATTGTGGTGTAAGTTAGTTGTGATGAGACTAATAACAATGGATGATTATGATGACTTGTGGTAATGGTGATGGGGATAAAGGTTAGTTTTGATGAGACTAACTATGGACTATCATGATGAATTGTGATGATGACGAGAATTATGGTGGTGATGATGATGGTTGGTGTGGTTGGTTTTGATGAGACTATGAGCTGTGGATATAAAGATGATGGTGATGGTAATCAGGACTGATCAAGGTAACCATGTTTCACAGCTTATATTTTTGATTCTCCGAAGTTATGGAGGAAGAAAAATTAGAATAGCTGGAAAGAAAAACCTTGGGCATAATAATTAAAAAATAATAATGAAAAAAGACAGGCGAAAGAGGAACGGAGAAAAAAAGAAAACTTTGACAAAGGAAAATTACAAAGGAAAGACGACTGGAAGGACAAACAAAATAATGAAAGGGATAAAAAAAGGATACAACAGGGAAAATAAAATAAGAAAGAAATTAGAAAGGATGAAAAGAGAAGGATCAAGGAGAATAGGAATAAGAAGGAAAAAAGAAAGAAAATACAAATGAAAGAGACAGAAAGCTACCAGGGTGGAAATAGAGACACCTTTGTTGCTGTTATATAGAGAGGAGACAGCAGGATACAAAGGAGAGAGAGAGAAAGAAAAAAAGAATGAAAAGGAGAAAATGGAAGGAAAAGAGAAATAAAATGGAAGGAAGAGGAATGAAAGAATGAAATTGATAATGAATGACAGAAAGAAGAAAATGAGAGCGATAATTCAAAAAGCAACCAAGAAGATAGAACGGGGATAAATTTGAAAAATATGCATGACGGGTAAAGATGTTAACTGGGTACACCTCCTACTGTACCTCTCGTAGCTTCTGACGCTGTAATAAGTTATGGGTTTGATCTAATATACCTAATGATGACGATGGCAACGACAATGATGATGATGATGGCTATATTGAATATGGTTATTGAAATAATAATTATATTTCTGTGGATGGTAATGATGATAATTTCAGTTATGGTATGATGATTGCAGTGGTAGTATTGATAGTGATGTAGATCCGTAATGATTACTTTACGTCATCTCACTTCATATATCTGTGTTACCATGTGATTCGGTGGTGAAAGAACGAGTAACGAGATATAAATATTGACGGAGAGAACACGGAGAAAGAAAAGAAACATAAGGGAAAACAAGGAAAATGAGAAAACATAACAAATATAATAGAATGAGAATGATAGAAAAAAAAAGAGGCATGGAGCCACTGCCACCCAAGGCGGAGGGAGGGGGGGGGGAGGGAATCCCACTCTGTTTTGTTCTCAACCATTGGGTGTTTCCCTCGAGTGTCCTATCCAGCCGAAAAACCTGGCACGCACAGAGATCTATCAGTGTAAACAATTGTGTGTTAACACTATCTATCTATCTGTCTATCTATAGCCCGATGCCCTAATCCCGCAAAGGGTGGCCGCAGACAAAACGCCTCCAAGTCGCTCTGTCACCCACCATTTGACTACCCTCCCCCAAACTCACCCCCGCCTCCCTCATATACCTCTCAACTCCATCCCTCCACCTCATCCTCGGTCTACCCCTCTCTCTCCCTCCCTCCACCTCACCTACATACACCCTCTTAGTCAGTCTTCCATTCTCCATTCTCTCCACATGTCCAAACCACCTCAGTGTATTTCTCCTAATCTTCTCAACCACATCCACATCCACCCCACAACGTTCCTTCACTTCTTCATTCGTCAACCTGTCCCTCCATGTCACTCCACATGCTCCTCTCAAGTAACTCAATTCCACTCCTCTCACTCTTGACTTGTTCCCCTCTTGCAAGGTCCACGCCTCGCTTCCATATGTCAGGGTAGGGATCACAATACTATCATGCAGTTACTTCTTAACTACCATACTCACCTCCCTATTTCTTATCACTGCTTTCAATGAACCAACAACCTTCCTTCCCTGCTGTACCCTTTCACGCACTTCATTCCCCAAAGTTCCATCCTTACTCATCACACTACCCAAGTACTTGAATGCACTCACATTCTCCATATCCTCACCATCCAACCTCACTGCACACTCTGTGACTTCATTCCTCTCAAACACCATAACTTTACTTTTGTTTACATTAATATTCAGCTTCCTCCTCCTACACACTGTCCCAAATTCATTCACCAAACCTTGCAACTCCCATTCATCTTCACTCAACAATACTGTTTCATCAGCAAACAGCGACACCGGAATCTTCCAAATCTCACCTCATTCATTAGAGCCACCCCCACATCCACTGCCCTACCTTGCTCCTCCTTTACAACCCCATCCATGTATATATTAAACAGCCATGGAGACATCACACAACCCTGTTTCAGTCCCACATTGAGATCAAGGAACTCACTCAGCTCACCATCCACTCGCACCGTAGCCCTAGCTCCTTCGTACATACACTTCACAGCACTCAACAATTTCTCATCCACTCCATATATTCTTAATACCTTCCACATACCTTGCCTATCTATTCTGTCATAAGCTTTCTCCAAGTCCATGAAGGCAGCATACACTTTCTCTCCTTTCCCTAGATACTTCTCCACAAAACATCTTAGCACAAATATCTGATCTACACACCCTTTTCCCTTCCTAAATCCCCCTTGTTCTTCACCAACTAGCTCCTCAGTCATATGTCTAACTCTATCAATGAGTATTCTACCATATATTTTACCAGTCAAACTAAGAAGGCAAATATCCCTTTGGTTACCACCTACTTCTCTCTCTCCTTTTCATTTATATAAAGGAACAATTATACCTGATTTCCAGTCCTCTGGAACCCTTCCCTCTTCCCAAGGTAATCTACACAACTTCCATTTCCACTCCACATCAATCTCACCCCCATACCTCAGCATTTCACCACATACTCCATCAGTTCCTGGGGCCTTTCCCAACTTGATCTTCTTCATTGCTTCCACTACTTCCACCCTACTGATCTCTTCCTCCCTCCTCTCATCTCTTCTTCTCCCAGCCATTCCCCAACCACTTATACTCGCACTGCTCTCACACTCTATATTCAACAAATCCTCAAAGTGCTCCTTCCATCTCCTTAATTTCTCTCTCTTCTCCACCAACAATCTATTATTCCTATCTTTCACTCCCCTACTATTTCCCCTTCCACACTGCCTTACTTTCTTTACCTCCTTCCAAAACAATTTCCTACTCTCCCTACATTTCACACTCAGATTCCTCCCAAACTCTTCATCCACTTTCTTCTTACTCTCCTTCACCAGTCTCTTCTCCTCCCTTCTCCTGCTCACATATACCTCTCTCTTCTCTCTCTCATCTTCTCCCCTACCTCTACTCGCTAACCATTCACTACATGCCTTCTTCTTTTGTTCCACAGCTCGTTTCACCTCATCATTCCACCATGCTGTCCCTTGCACAGCCTTGCATCTCCTCCTCACTCCACAAACCACCTCACACGCTGCGCCTATCCCTTCCGTAAATATCTTACATTCGTCTTCCACCCCTTCCATCTGCTCTAGCTCATACCTTCCCAATCTTTCTTCCACTATGCTCTTATACTCTGCCATTTACTCATTATCTTGCAAATTCTCCAATCTTCTCCCAGGAGCTGTTTCCTCCTGTCTTCCCCTTTGTCTCCTCAACCATTTTCTTTGCAGCTTTACCTTGGCCATCACTAAGTGATGGTGCGAGACTTAATTCCCCCACCCTCTCCACACTCTTGTATCCAACACTTGTCTTCTCATTCGCTCATCCACACATCCGTAGTCTATCATTGCCTTTTGTTCAACAAGTTCACCATCCATCCTCCTAATTACTCTCCATATATACTGGTGGATCATCTTATGCCTAAAGTAGGTGTTGGCTATTGCAACCCCATACCAGCACAGATGTCCGTCAAAGCACTACCATTCCCATCTGCTTCAGCTGGCACACCCCACTGACGAACCACTCCATCCACTCGTACATTCCCAACTTTGCCATTCATGTCTCCAATCAAAAGCACTCTCTCGCTCCTCTTAGATTTGTCCATACATGCTTCTACTCTCGCCCAAAACTCATCTTTCACTCTTGCCACTCGGTCCTCTGTCGGAGCATACACATATACAATCGCCCATGCTTGTATACCTACTTTCATCCTCACCCACACAATCCTTGCACCCACTTTTCCATACTCTCTTATATTCTTCTTCCACTTCTTGCTTATCATCAGACACACTCCCTGTCTTCCCCTCTCATTCTCATTAACTCTCGCACATATACCTAAACCATATCCCATTCTCTCACCTTTCACCTTCCCATTTAGTTTGTCAATCCACATATATCCACTCTTGCATCCTCAAGCACCTGAACAATCTCTCTCTCTTTCACTTCATCATTCACTCCTTTCACATTCCACGTTCCCACCCTCAGAAAGTCCTTTGTCCGTTCCTTAGTCGTCAAGGTATGGTCCGTCCCGGTCCGAGGCTCTTTATTCGCTTGTTTAGTTAGTTCTTTTTACGGGGTGGGGCACTAACCCACCAGCAACCCTTTTAGTCGCCTCGTACGACAAGCAGGGATACTGGGGGAGTATTCTTGAAATCATCCTACCCCCTTTCCTTCAAAAAGTTACGCTGTCTCAGTAAGTGTTGGAGTGAGTGAATGAGTGGCACAGACAGGGGCAAACGCCATGTTTGGGCGCCCCTGAGAGTACAGCAAAAACATGGACACTGATCTATAACTGGTCTGTTTATTTACCTGATTTATCCTTTCTCTTCACTAATTACCACAAAAACTTATTTCATTGATTTCATTGCTAATGAAATCACCGAAAACACACACACACACACACACACACACACACACACACACACACACACACACACACACACACACACACACACACACACACACACACACACACATTCGGCAAAAGCGACCATGCAGTACTAAATTGCAACTTCAGGATAGCATATGACATAGTTAACAGCAATGAAAGTTACAAAAAGAGGCTAAACTATAAAAAGGGAAATTATCATGACCTAAAGAAGTACTTCCTAGAAACTGATTAGGGAAAGGAGCTTAAAGGACAAGATTTAAATGCTATATATAAAAAATTCTGTTAACTTTATGAAATAGGAGTCCAGAATTCCATCCCTAAGCACAAAGAAGCAGAAAAGAAAAAGAAATGGTTCAATATAGAATGTAAAAAATCAAAAGAAAAAAGATTTTTGTTGTGGAATAGATACAGAAGACACAATAGTGAAAGGGCATATAATAACTACAAACAGGCAAGAAACGATTATACAAGAATAAGAAGGGAAGCCCAAAAACAGTTTGAGGAGGATATCATAAATAAAAGTAGTGATCAACCGAAGCTATTTTACAACTACATCAGAAGTAAAACTAAAGTAAAAGATAAAATACAATCCATTACGGACGAGGGAATCACCTATACACAAGAGAAGGATTTTTGTGAAGCACTAAACAAGAAATTCCAATCAGTTTTTACAGAGGAAAAAAAATTTGGGAGGGATTATGAGGAACATGAATGCCCGCACATACTACCAGATATACAAACATCAGAAAAAGTAATACAGGAGGAGCTAAGTAAATTAGACAAAGGAAAAGCAAATGGTCCTGATGAAATTTCATGTTGGGTACTACGTGAATGTGCAAAGGAGTTAAGTAAACCATTATTTTTAATTTTCAAGAAATCCTTGAGTCAAGGCAAACTACCTGATATTTAGAAGAAAGCAAACATCGTTCCCTTATTCAAGAAAGGGAATAGACAAAATCCACTCATCTACCGACCAGTATCACTAACCAGTGTTGTAAGCAAGGTATTAGCAAAGCTTATAAGAAAAGCTTGGGTAAATCATCTAGAAGAACACAGTATGAAAACAGAAAGACAGTTTGGTTTCAGAAAAGGAAAATCATGTGTTACTAATCTGTTGAGGTACTATGACAGAGTAACAGACACATTACAGGAAAGAGAAGGATGGGTGGAGAGTATCTATTTCGATTTCAAGAAAGCATTTGACACAGTACCACACCAAAGACTTTTATGGAAACTGTACCATCAAGGAGGAATTCGAGGCAAACTGTATTGTTGGATGCAAGATTTTCTCATAAGAAGAAAAATGAGAACAATACTAAGGAGAAATTACTCATCATGGAAAGAAGTGACTAGTGGAGTACCACAGGGCTCATTGCTGGCACCAATCATGTTTTTAGTGTATATAAATGATATAGACAATAACACTGGAAATGAAAGCTATTTAAATATGCTTGCAGATGATGCAAAAATACAAAGGAGAATTACTAACATAGACTCTTGTAAAGAGCTACAAGAAGAATTAAATAAACTTCATGAATCGAGTAATACATGGCAAATAAAATTCAATGTATACAAGTGTCATGTAATCAAGTTTGGTAAAAGTGGAAAAAGACCTGATTGGGATTATATGTTAGGAAATAAAACCCTACACACATCAGAAAGAGAGAAGGACCTAGGTGTGATTATCAATAGCAGACTGTCTCCGGCAGATCACATCACTGAGAAGGTACGGAACATGTATACACTGCTTGCAAATGTGAGAATAGCATTCACATACATAAATGAAGACAAGCTAAGAAAGATAATAACATCATTCATCAGACCAACCCTGGAGTATGCATCAGTAGTCTGGAGTCCTCATCTCAAAAAAACACCTAGACAAGATTGAAAAAGTTCAAAGGCCGCTACAAGATGGGTACCAAGCTTAATGGATCTAAGCTACGAAGAAATAAACTGAATCTACCAACACTACAGGAGAGAAGGAAAAGAGGTGACATGATTATGCTTTATACATGCATATCAGGGAAGGAGAAAATAGATTACTTAACCTATGAGGAAGCATCAGCAAGAGGACACTGCAAAAAACTGCATAAGAAGAGAGGTGATAAAGACGTAAGGAAATTTAGTTTCCCAAACAGAGCAATTGATCAGTGGAATGCACTACCGAATGAAATAGTGTGTGCCAAAACAATTCACAATTTTAAGGATATGTACGATAAATATGGTTTAAGACACGGGACAGTACGAGCTTGACTCATTCCTGTAAAGATACAGTTAGGTAAGAACAATTAGGTAAGAACACACACACACACACACACACACACACACACACACACACACACACACACATCGCAGTCAGTAGGATGTAGTGAGTGGAGTTCATTTAGAACACGATGATGGATGGTATGCACACACACACACACACACACACACACACACACACACACACACACACACACACACACACACACACACACACACACACACACACACACACACACACACACACACACACACACACACACACACACACTATACTATAATTCCAAAACACAGAAGTCAACTTTCCTTTCCGGTATTATATGTATTACAAGTTTTACGATAGCCATTATACTCTAACTTCGCGTCAAATTGCCGAGTTGTAACAATAAATTAACACTGAGGTATGATGCCGGTCACGAGGAAATGCTACTGATCGGATGTACAGTGGACCATTTTCTTATTCTGCCACTGATTTACGTGAAATAAGCAGCAAAAGGACAAAAATTTAGGCCAAGTCATGGTAAATAGTCTGTAGTGATGGAGAGAGACGCCTTTAGGTGGTGGTACCGATATTACTGGGTACTGGAACTGCCCGGTTAAACAAACGTACCTCAATATCCTCTCTATCCCCCGACAGGAGGATGGTGGACTGCAGAAGGAGTAATTTGGCCTGCAGCCCACTGAGTTCACGTTTATATGAGCCAGAGGTTACAACTACAACTACTATTTCTATACTGTTTTTGCTCCTATTTGACCTAGAATTTCGTCCTTTTGCAGCTTATTTCTCGTAGCTCAGTGGCTCAGTAATACAATACCATGGTTCTTCATCCTTCCCAT
This sequence comes from Coenobita brevimanus, assembly GCF_032717465.1. NCBI lineage: Eukaryota > Metazoa > Arthropoda > Malacostraca > Decapoda > Coenobitidae > Coenobita > Coenobita brevimanus. The sequence continues at coordinate 17,968,649 of NC_137043.1, read as the reverse complement.
AACACTCTTTTGTGACAAGCATCATACTCTAGTGCTAATCTACTGTTGCAGGTTAGCATTCTAGGGAGATGGTAATTTTAGGGCAAGTTAAGGTTAAATGAGTAAAGGATTTTGTGCAGATGGTCATAATAATTATAATTTAACCTGAATTTCGTGAGAGAATTCCTTGATTTCGAAAGTTAACTGATTGGAGTCGGGCACTTTTTTTCATTATGTTCTTGCCTCTCTTGACGTCCTTCTTTTAGCTTAGAATAAACTTTCCGAACTCTAGAAGTTAGATATAACCTTAATAAACGTTTTATTGTGAGAGGTATATTAGTTGTTAAGTAAATCAGTTTGGCGGAAGTAAGAGCAAAAAAAAAAAAAAAATCAGGGCTGATGGGGTAAAAAAAAAAAAAAAAATTAAGTTCGACTGGATGCAAGAAGATTTTATTTGGGTGAGCATCAGTCGATTTGGTTCATCTGTGAGGAATCATTAACAGTCACAGCTTTAGCAGTGGCAAGAACTGGATTATACATTTGTCTTACTAGGAAGAACTGTTTTTTAAATTTGTCTCAGTAAAAAGAACTGTATTCGAAATTTCTATTATTGGGAAGAACTGTATTGGAAAGTTGTCTTAGTAGTTCCCTAGTGTTAGTAGTGTTTCCCACGTGACAACAAGTGGGTTGGTGGAGGGTTGTTGCCCCTCCCCGGAAAACAACTAATTAAAAATACAAACAAGAAGCCTTGGACCAGGACCGACCAAAAGTTGACGACTAAGGACCGAACAAAGGACACGATACGGATGGCCACTTGGAATGTAAGGGGTGTAAATGATGAGGTGAAAGAAAGAGAGATTGTACAGGTGCTTCATTGTGCAAAAGTGGATGTACGTGAGTTAATGGAAACTAAATGGAGAGGTGAGAGTGTGAGAAAAGGGGAGTATGGATGGGGTATATGCGCAGGAGTAGGTGAGAATGAGAGGGCAAAAGAAGGAGTGTGTATTGTGAGAATCAGATGGAAGGAGAAAGTAAGAGAGTATGGATCAGTTGGCTCGAGGATTGTCTGGGTAAGATTGAAAGCTGGACTACAAATGTGGGCGATTGTGTTCATGCAATGAGGACAGTGTACAGAGTGAAGTTCATGTACAGTAGCACTGTACTCTCTCGGCTCCCTGTCGTCTCAGGTATTCAATGTTAGATTTTTCTCAGTTAGATGTTTTGCTTGGTGAGAATAATTTTGTGCTAGTGACCGGTAATTATATTTATGAAACGTTAAAGTGGTACATATAATGCCAAATACTTAATGTATGGAAGTGTACAATCTGTATTTAATAATGTTTATACTGTTGTTCTGTTTATTGATTGATTAATTTATTGGTTAACGGTATAATTTTTATCCGTTAATATTTGCTGCTTCTGTTATTACAGATCTATGCCACAGATCTGTGGTTAGGCATGTTGTTTTAAAGTATGCTGTTCATACACAAACAGAATTTTTGAAGTGAATATACATTTTTTCTTGGAGGGGATATTGTAAACCATAAGTGTTTTTCTTTATACCGGTACTTGAAAAATGTAAAATATTTTGCCCATAAAAAACTACTACTACTGTGCATGTATGTGCCAACGCAAGATCGTACAAGCAGAGTGTGAGAAGAATTCTGGACAAATGTGGATGTGTGCATGGAAAAGTTTGAAAGGAATGAGAGAGTGTTTTTGATTGGAGATATGAATTGAAAAGGAGGGAATGAGAAGGTGGATGGAGTAGTTGGTGAGTGGGATGTGCCTGGAGAGACGGATGAGAAAAGTAGTGCTTTAGTGGATGTTTGTGTTGGGAGGGCGTTGGTAATACCCTCTTCAGGCACAAAATGATCCATAGGTATACATGGCGAGTGAGAAGAAGGGTGGGTGGTGAGCTGAATGAACGGAAAGCAATGATTGATTATGTGTGTGTGGATAAAAGAATGAAAAGGTGTGTAATGGATGCAAGAGTATATGGAGGTTGGGGAGTGGACTTTCGGATCACACTTGGTAGTGGAGAGAATTGAAGTCCAAATAAAATGGAGAAATAGAAGAAGGGGACGACATGAGGAAGTAATATATGGAAGGAAAGTGGAAAGGTTACAAGAGGATGAGAAAAAGGCAGAATATGAGAGAGAATTGGAGGAGCAATTGAGTAAATATTAATTGGAGCATATGGGGGACGTGGAAGGTGTGTGCAAAATATTCACAGAAAAAATTTGTGCAGCATGTGAGGTGGTGTGTGGGGTGAAGAGACAACGAAATGCGGTGCAAGGAACAGCATGGTGGAATGAAAAGGTGAGATAGGCTGTGGGACAAAAGAAGAAAGCATATAGTGAGTGGATAAGAAACAGGGGCAAGAGTAAAGAGCCCATTACAGCAATAAAAAAAAATAGGTGTTTCTTTAAGTTACCAGTACGTATTGAAGTCCAGAAATCTGCTTTCTGCTTATCCTGTTAAATCAGTTATGATATGCAATACATCTCTTCCTAGCCATTTAACTAAAGACAGCTATACAACTGCAGCGCTAGATAACTTTGATTTCCAAGATCATGCCTCGTTGTCAGGGACATGTAGTACTCATGATACAACCCTTGTACTTTTTCAAGATTGATCTGCTGTGGTGGCACCAGGTAAAAATGGCTATGTCAGATACAGAGATTGACAAACATAACCATTAACTTATTTCACTATTACCTTGCCAAGATCTAAAAACTCGCTACAAGCCGTTGACCAAACTCAGCCTGCCAGATAACTATACAGTGATGGAAGATGTGGAATTTATTTCTGTGTGTATCCACCTCAGGCACTGCTGACCCTGATTTCGTAATCTTTCTTATTAAGTGTGGAGGACCAGAAAATGAAAGGCCTGAGAGGAGACATGTCCCAGCTTGGGCTGGAAAATAAGAAACAACTCGCTCAAGCTTACAGAGATATGGAAATTGCAAAGGAGAGGGGAGAATCAACTGCCAAAATCTTAGAAAACGATTTGCTCCCAACAAACAAATTCTTTGAGGGAGAATTACCCACAAAACCAGCAAAATATCTTCTCGTAGCAGAAATCGAAAAAGAACTCCCCCCAGAACAAGTGGAATTAGAAACAGATTTCCTTCTTATCATAACAGTTATAGTTGACATTATGTCCCACGTGAGAAATGTTAAAAGTTTATCAGTAAAGACTATTGGCTAATTTGTTCATGCGGTCATAATAGGGTCATTATAGGTATGTTGTGTTCAAGAGCTTCATATGATCTTTGACAGTGTTTTAAGCAGATCATTAAAGGAATGTGAATGAGTGAGGAGTGAGAGTCTGCTAGTGGTACGATAGACTTAGCTCTAACAACAACCAACACCTCAATTCCAGTTCAGCTCCATAAGTTTTGGTCATCTACTTCTAACAAGATTAAATTACAATATCTCGCCCGCAATTTATCGGAGGAGAAATGTGGCGAATGTTCAGTACCTATAACTGCAAGTGGCAGAATCATATATGATGAGGCTGAGTACACAGGTACAGTTTCAGAAGAAGGAAAATGTGTCGTAGAAAAATTGAATGTTGACACGGAAGAGGCTAATCTTCGAATCATACCACATGTAGGCTGGTATTTAAGAGTGGTAGTGATTGAGTTGTAGTTCAGCTGATTTATTGTAGAAGGGATGGAAGGACTTTTATAAAACATAAATAAACCATTTCATTGAATTCCTTGACACTTAAAACTTATATTTTGACACCAAAATGAAGATATTATGTAAAGTAGTTAATGAGATCTATGATATCAAGAAATAGATATCAGCCATTTTGAAACAGTGGTCTAAAAAGTTATTGCACCAAAATCAGAATGTCTACCCGTTTTTCTGGTCATTTAGCAGATTGGATCTCAAATCAGCAAGGAAACTCCCTGGACCTAAACTTTTTGCCAGGGGTATAGGCGAGGTCCTGGATTATACCTGAAACAATACTGGTACATAATTCATTCATTATACATTACTTTTTGCCCCACCAGGAGCGTAGGTGACCCTTTGTGGTATTATGTGGTAAATAATCACTAACCATCCTTTGGATGTTAATGATTAGGCTCAATCCAGTCGGAGTGTCCTAACCCACTGAACTACCAGGAGTCGTTTGCTTTTAAGGTTACCGTCCACCGTAGTAAATGGTTTCCTGGTTTACAAGAAACTACTTGGCTGGTCATTCAGTGTAGAGTCAACTGACTGAAACCCTACAGTAAGTGGATGACTGACAGGCGCCCCCACCTACAACCGGCATTACGAAGCATAGTGTACTAAGCACATTATCAGACTGACATTATAAATTTTATAACAACATGTGAATGAAGCAATAAAAGGAATTAGCTAACATTTTGCACTGTTGTTTGCCTGGAGCAGGGGTTCTTAACCTGGGGTCCATGGTCCCCTTGGGGGTCCAAAGATGGGCTTTAGGGGGTCCATGAAGGTAAGAAAAATTGAGAACAGTTTAGCGATATTGCATGATGCCGTTTGGCGTCATTACCTGAAAAAAAAAAAAAAAAAAACTCGAAGAGTCTTGAAGAATTCTACCCTTGTCCTGCAAAGCGAGCTGTGGGTGCTCTGATTACGTTTGCTACTACATACCTTTGTGAGTCAGGGTTTTCAGCGCTTGTTTCTATGAAAATGAAAAGTCGAAATCAACTGGATGTCAACGATGACATGCGTGTTGCCTTGTTAAAGACCACTCCACAATTTCATCTCTTTATTCAAGCCAAACAACAACCCTCTCATTGAAATGATCTTTTGAGCTGAATTAAAGTGTTGTTTTGTTTGATTTGCACAAGTTGGATGTATTTCATTTTTTCATCGAGTGGCCATTAGTTTTTGCATGAAAAAGAGTGAGAAACATAATTCTTGTAAAGAGCGTTTTGTACTTTGTGTATGTCATACAGTGCGTGTGGTAGTTTTCAGTAAAAGAAAGCATATTTCTTCCATGCAAAATGCTGTGTTCATGTGCTTATGTACATTTTTGTAGGGAAGGGGTTCATACCTTTCACCAGATTCTCGAAGGGGTCCGTGACTCAAAAAAGATTAAGAACTACTGGCCTAGAGGGTAAGGCTAGTCCATATGAGCTAACTTTTACCTGTTATTATATTACTGGCCATCAATTAATAAAGCAAAACTAAGGTGGTACTTATGAACTGTGGTGGAGAGCGGTCATCAAGGGTAGTATCGTCCATAGGGTTTAAGTTCCACCACTGACACTATGTTGAGTCCGTGTGGCAAACTCTCACGTTAATCGTATGCATGGTAGGAAAGAAAGAAAGAAAAGAATGATTACAAGGGAATAACTCAAGAATTCAGAAACAATAGAAAAGTAGACGAAAAAGAGAAGAGAGAAATGAGAAACATGAGAAAGAGAAAGCCTACAGGGCAAGGAGAAAGTGAAATAAACAAAAGGAGGTTGTAGGAATGGAGGATGAAGGTTTGAACTCGGTACACCTGTATTAGACTGCCAGGCCGCTCCACCTTACTTCATCTCGCCTCCAACCTCTCTTGTTACTTAGAATGCTATAATATTCTTATGAATTTGATCGAAAGTATTACATCCAATAGTGGTGATGGATATAGTTGTGATGATGATGATGATGATAATGATGATGGTGTTGGGTTTATGAAGGCGGTGGAGATATATGTTGATCTTTTTAACGATATTGAAAACTATTGATGATGATGATGATTATGATCATGGTAGTAACGGTGGTGGTGGAGGTAGTGGTAGTGGTTATGATGCTGACGGTGATGTACAGTCAGTCAAAAAAAGTATGACGGATGAGGGGTACGATGATACCTAAAATGCTCAATACAGACTGTGATGGTGCAAGAACATTCATCTGTTATCATTTGAATATGTATACAATTACATCTGTAATAATTATCCCAGGCTTCTCCATTTTACTTCATCTCCACTCCTGCCTCTTGTAGCTTGTGATGACCTACTGTGATGGAGAATGGAAATAACAGAGAAGAGGAGTGAGAAGGGAAAGGAAAACTAAAGGATGTGAGAGGAGAAAGGAACGAAGGGGAAACCTGAATGTGAAAAAACTAAACGACAAGCTAAACATATACAAAAAGGGAGAGAGAAAGGAAAAAGTGAAGGATTGAAAAAGAAAGAAAAGAAAGAATAGGGATAAAAAGAAAAGGAGAAGCAAAAGTGGGAGTTAGAGGATACAGGAAATGAGAAATGATGAAAAGGAGACTAAAAGAAGACCAGGTGAAGGATTAAACTCTGTATAGGCCTACCTGTAGCAGAGTCCCAGGTCTCTCCACAATACTTCATCTTATCTCCTACCTCTCTAGAGAAAAGAGAATAGATTGAGGAAAAAAATGAGACTATTGGGAATAAGAAACGAGAAATGTTCATTAAAGAAGGCATAAGAAATAAAAGAACCACAAGGAACAGTGCTCCTGAATAGAAGGACAGAGCAAGGACAAAAGTAAACACAAAAAAATGAACAAGAAAGAAAACTAAACTGACATATAAGGAGAGGCAAACCAAAGGTAAAAAAGGATGCAGAAAATGACATAGAAATAAAATAAGACTGTTCCGGAAGTCTAGTGGAGGACTAAACTCTCTGCACGTGAGTCCCAGGGGGCTCTACCTTACTTCATCTCGTCTCTTTCCTTTCTTGTAGTTTGTGATGCTATGATGTCTAAGGAAAGAAAAACAATGAATACGCAAGACATGTAAGAAAGTTAAAATAAAAGTAGCAAGAATTATAGGAAAGACAAAATCAGGATGAGTGGTAATGAAGAAAAACAAAGAACTAAGAATATGACTAAGAAACAAGGAAAAGCAGAAATAAAAAAATTGATTTAGAGAATACAGAAACATGCAAGAGCACGAAAGTAGGGAAGGGGGAAAAATGAGAAACTAACAAAAATGGGAGAATAAACATGAGTCAAACTCTAGACGCCAAAAGTAGTCCCAGAAGATCGAAAGAAAAGAAAGACAGAAAAGAAAAGAACAAGAAACAAAAAGTGAATAAATGGGAAATGAGAGAAAGAAACAGAAAGAAAAACGAAATGGAACAGAAAGAATAAAAGTAGATTTTTTTTTTTTTTTTTTTTAATAACAGAACATAGGAAGGAAAAACAAATGAATAAAAAAAAATCCATGCACCACATTACTGGTGTCCTCTGTTCGTAAAATATCTGTAACAGTTAGACTTGAACAGCAGTAGGTTGAAGTTTGGAGGGAAACAACTCTGGCGAAGCGAGTTCCAGAGTGATGCAGTTCGGGAAATGAAAGAATTCTGATAGGCAGAAGTTCTGCAGTATGGCTGAGTGACATTCCAATCATGAGCGCTGCCAGTGCCCGTGTAGCACGAGGGAAGGCATGGAGAGGTGGCACAATGGACGCAACTTCGTCTGAGCATTTGCTATAAAAATATCTGTAAAATAACGCAAGGGAGGCAACATTTCTTCATACTTGTAGGGGAGGTAGTTTATTAGTAATAGCAGGGTCATTAATAATTCTAACAGCTTTGTTCTGAATTTTGTCTACTTGTTTTAATGCAACCTCTCCACATCCATTCCACAAGAGTGAGCAGTATTCAAGCTGAGAGCGAACATGACATAAATTTCAGCTAATTGCTCGTCAGTGAAGAAGTTATGGACTCTGTACAATAATCCAAGTTTCTATGAGGTGGTTTTAGCAGGTGATCTGACATGAGAGGTCCAGACGAGGGCATTGTTAAGCAAGACGCCGAGAATTTCAATACTTTTGGAAATAGGAATATTTGTAGCAATGAAGATAATATACGATTCTGGCAATACCTGTCTTTTAATAAATTGTATATATTTATACTCCATTTTTTTATATTGAGGCGAAGATGCACTTGACAGGTTGATGATAACTGGCTGAATACAATATGTCCAAAACATATTTACTAACCCAAATTTCCCCCTCAGATATTTGTTGTCAGTTAATAATGCTAGATTATGAAGTATTGTTGCATTCAGGCAATAATCACCAATCTGTCAAGTTCATCTTCGTCTCGATAAAAAACAAAAAAAAAAACGGAGTATAGTTTACTAACATTAAATGAGACAAGGTTATTTTGTCCCCATTCACTGATCGTGGATAAGTCTTGATTTAAAGAGATTGCTGTACTGAGTTGAGAGTTAGAGATATCAGACTTTGTAAATGGATGTCTGAGTGTGAATGAATTATGAAGTGTTGAGTCATCTGCATATGAATGGATGGGATTGTGGGTGACAGATGAGAGATCATTAAAATGAACCAGGAACAGGGTTCGTGCCAGACCTGATCCCTGCGTCACGCTGGTGTTAACTGAGTGGAAATTGGAATATACATTCCCAAACGGGATTGAGGCGTCTGGCAATAGATAGATAGAAAGATAGACATCATCTACTTTTACTCTTATTTTTCTGTTGCTGAGATATGAGAATATGAAAGGAATAAAAGGGTATAGTCCATAGCAAGGGAGTTTGGACAACAGGGAACGGTGCCACACTCTTTAGAAATATCCAGGGCTACTGCGTGAGTTTCTCCATGTAGGTCAACTGGTTGATGGATGGAATGAGTCAGGAGATTGAGGGTGGATCTTTCTTGGGGAAAACCATATTGTCTATCACTAATTAAGTTGTTGGACTCAAGATGTTTAATTATATGCTTATTAATTACAGTTTCAAAAACCTTACCATGAGATGTGACAGCTATTGGTCTGTAATCAGAAGGGTCAGAGGAACTAAATTTCTTTGGAACTGGGTGGATATTGGCTTCTTTCCATGAATTAGGGAATGAAGAAGTACGTATGCATAGTCTGAATGGAGAGATGGGGACCAATTCCAGACACCTTTGCTAGAATCTCGGACTGGTCCACCTTACTTCATATTGGCTCCTAATATTCTTGTGGCCTTATTGTTGCAATATAGTAAAGAAAGGGAGAAAGAATAGAAAAGTGGTGGAAAACAGAAACCACAGAAGAAAAAAAAGAAAGAGAAGAATAAGCATGAAAACTTAAACGAAAGAGAAATTGGCTTGAAATCGAAAAAAAAAAAAAAATGGCAGGAAGATAAGACAAGGAAGATGAGAAAAGAAAAAAGAAATTTATGAATGACAAAAACAGTGTTTAGGATAATTAACAAAAACATGAATTAAAGGAAAGGGCAGATGGAAAAGAAGAAAAAATATGGTATACTCAGTGCACCTGTAGTAGGGTCCCAGGCCGTTTAACCTTACTTCATCTCGCCTCCTACATCTCTTATAGTTTGTCATGTTGTAGTATATTTGAGAAAGAAATGATAAAAGTAGAGAAGGACGAATAATAAGAAAGGGACAAATACGAGAAGGGAAAAAGACAGGAGACGATAGGAAAGAAAGAAAATGGAAAGGAAATACAGAAAAGGCGGTAGAAAGAAAAGCAGGAATGAAGAGATAATAGTAGAAAAAACACAAAGAACAAAGCGAAACAAGCAAACACAACGGAATGACAGAGAAACGGAAAAAGAAGTGAGATAAAAGGAGAAAGATAGAAAAAGGGACGAAAGGGGTATCCTGAGTGTAAGCCTGAACTGGGTACACCTGTAGTTAGGGTGCCAGGCAGCTGTACTCTACTCCATCTACCCTCCTACCTCCCCTGGAACTTGCGATGATGTAGTATAATTGTGGCATTGATCTAAGGTAGGCTACTTCGTGGTTGTGGTGGTGGTGGTGGTAGTGGTGGTGGTGGTGATGATGATGATGATGATGGTGATATTGAGGGCTGTAGTATTAAAGTTAGTTTGATAATTAAGGCAAATGTATGGATGACTTTGATGATGATTGTATAATAACTGCAGACACAAAAGCCAGTAATCCTTGGACATACCTAATTTGACCTCAGACAAGAAAAAAGACTGACCATAAAAACACACATTGGAAGGAGCAGCCTTACAGGAAAACAATGTGAGTGGACTATATGATGCAAATAAGAGAAGGGATGTGAATTTAATGAAAACACCAACAAACCTTTGAATGAGACAACAACTATAGAATAAATACATTTTGTACTTACATACGTACACCATCAGCCACAGCACGACTCATTACCTGAAACAATACATCATCCATTATCCATTGCCTCTTGCCCCACCAGGAGCGTAGGGAACCCTTAGTGGTATTATGTGGCAAACAACAACCACATTTTGCATGGAAATTCTCATGCTCAGTCTTGTTGGAGGATCCTAACCCACTAAACCACTAGGCGTTGTTTAGTTATACGGTTACTACCCAGCGTAGTAAATGGTTTCCTCGTTTACATGAAACCATTTGGCTTGTCACTAAGGGAACAGTCGCCTGAAGGAAACACTACATTGAGTGAATGGATGTCGGGCGCCCCCACCTACAACAAGCATTACAAATTATAAAATAATAAGTTTATAATTAGACTGACATTGTGAATTTTATGACAATAACATGTGAATGAAGCATAAAAGGAATTAGCTAACATTTTGCACTGTTGTTTGCCTAGGTGGTAAGGCTACTTCATATGAGCTAACCTTTACCTGTTATTATATTACTGGCCATCAATCAATACAGCAATAACTAAGGTGGTACTTATGAACTGTGGTGGAGAGCGGTCATCAAGGGTAGTATCATCCATAGGGTTTAAATTCCACCACTGACACTATGCTGAGTCCGTGGTGCAAACTCACATTAATCGTATGCATGATGAGAGAGAGAGAGAGAGAGAGAGAGAGAGAGAGAGAGAGAGAGAGAGAGAGAGAGAGAGCGCCTACAGCAAGAAAAAAGTGAATTAAATAAAAGGAGGGATTATCCTTAAGGGTGAAGGCTTGAACTCGGTACACCTGTATTAGACTGCCAGGCCGCTCCACCTTACTTCAACTCACCTCCTGTCTCTCTTGTTGTTTAAAATGATATAATATTCTTATGCATTTGATCTAAAGTATTGCATCTAATAGTTGTCGTGGATATAGTTGTGATGATGATGATGATGATAATGATGGGGTTGGGTTTATGAAGGTGGTGGAGATATATGTCAATATTTATAACAGTAATGAAACCTATATTGATGATGATGATGATTATGATCATGTTAGCAGCGATGATGGTGGACGTAGTGTTAGTGGTAATGATGGTGACGGTGATGTAAAGTCAGTGAAAAAGTATGATGGATGAAGGGTACGATGATACCTAAAATGCTCAGTACAGTGTGTAATGGTGCAAGAACAGTGATCTGATGTCATCGGAATATGTATACACTTACACCTGCAATAATAGTCCCAGACTTCTCCATTTTACTTCATCTCCACTCCTGCCTCTTGTAGCTTGTGATGACCTACTGTGATGGAGAAAGTAAATAACAGAGAAGAGGAGTGAGAAGGGAAAGGAAAAGTAAGGGATGTGAGAGGAGAAAGGAACGAAGGGGAAACCTGAATGTGAAAAGACCTCAAGGCAAGCTAAACATATACAAAAAGGGTGGGAGAAAAGAAAAAGTGAAGGACTGAAAAAGTAAGAAAATAAATAGGGTTCAAAAGAAAAGAATAAGCAAATTGGGAGTTATAGAAGCTACAGGAAATGAGAAATAACGAAATGGAGACAAACAGAAGACCAGGGGAAGGACTGAACTCTGTATACCCGTATCAGAGTCCCAGGCCTCTCCACCATACTTCATCTAGTCTCCTACGTCTCCAGAGAAACGAAGAAAGACTTAGAAAAAAAATGAGAATGTAGGGAATAAGAAAGGAGAAAGGTTCATTAAGGAAGGCATAGGAAAGAAAAGAACCACAAGGAACAGTGCTCTTAAATAGAAGGATAGAACAAGGACAAAAGTAAATACAGAAAAATGAACAAGGAAGAAAACTATTCAGACATAAAACAGGAGGCAGAAAAAAAAAAAGGTCATAAGGATTCAGAAAATGAGATAGAAATAAAATGAGACTGTCCCGGAAGCTAGTGATGGACTCAACTCTATACACGTGTAGTAGAGTCTCAGGCGGTTCCACCTTACTTTATCTTGTCTCTTACCTTTCTTGCAGTTTGTGATGCTATGATATCTAAGGAAAGAAAAACAAGGAAGACACCAAATATCAACGATAGTTTATATATATATATATATATATATATATATATATATATATATATATATATATATATATATATATAACTAAGGTGGTACATACGAACTGTGGTGGAGAGCGGTCATCAAGGGTAGTATCATCCATAGGGTTTAAATTCCACCACTGACACTATGCTGAGTCCTTAAGGCAAACTCTTACAGTAATCGTATGCTTGATGGGAAAGAAAGGACAAAAAAAAAAAAAATTATGGTTACAAAGGGAGAAAGAGGGAATCGAAGAATGATAGAAAAGTAGACATAGAAGAACGAAATGAGAAGCAGGAGAGGGAAAGCCCACAGTACAAGAAAAAAAATAAATAAATAAGCAAAGGGAGGATGAGATTGTGTACAGGGTGTAGGTTTGAATTCGATACACCTGTATTAGACTGCAAGGCCGCTCCACCTTCTTCATCTCTCCTCCTACCTCTCTTGTTGCTTAGAATTATGTAATATTGTTATGTATTATGTAGAGGAGTTTGGAAGGGTGTGTGAAAGGAGGAAATTGAAAGTAAATGAGAATAAGAGTAAAGTGATGAAGTGTACGAGGTTGATAGATGGTAGGGGGATGAATATAGTTTTGAATGGTGAGTTGCTTGAGGAGGTAGATTGTTTTAAATATCTAGGGTCACGTGTTGCTGTGGATGGAAGAATAGATGCAGAAGTGAAGTTTAGAATAAATGAAGTAGGAAAGGTGTTGGGAGGAATGAAAAAAATGTTTAAATGTCGTTCGCTTAGAATGGATGTAAAGAGAAGGCTGTATGAGGATGTTGTGGTACCGACTGCATTATATGGGGCGGAATCATGGAATATGGGTGTAGCAGAGAGGAAAAGTTTGAATATAATGGAGATGAGGTGTCTGAGGAGTATGTGTGGAGTGACGCGTATGGATCTGGTGCGAAATGATGAAGTGCGAAGGAGAACTGGAGTTGTTCGGGATTACACAGGATTACACAGGAAAGCAAACAGCAACAGACCTTATGGTCCTTTCGAGGCTGCTTGTTAGAGAAAACTATGACTACAAGATCTAACTCTACATGTTGAAGGATAAGGATAGTAAAGCAAGAAGGCTCCCCCCACCACCAAACCCTCCAGGAAAAAGTGAGAAAAACCACCATGCAGCATGGAAAAACTGACATGGAAATTTTATAGGAAACACTGGAAAGGAAAAGTCACATTCTATAATACTTTATCTATAAGCTACCCGATAGAGTAACCTGAAAGAGAAAGTAAACAAATAAAATAATAGTTACGGCATGACATTATAAACCGGCTACATTGAGTTAATGGGAAGTCTGAGGACATAACGTGGAAGCTACACACTGCACAGTGTGGATGTTTAGGGGTGGTGCGGCAGCCTTGCCTGGCGCTTTTAAGGTAGGCAGCAGTCAATCAGGCCCTAGCTCCGTTTGCTCCACTGAGACAAGGAACTCTCCCATGTGGGACAAGTACACAAGTTTCATCCTGAAGCAGTGACCCCTGGTACATTAAAAAAATCCCGATGGTGGTCACTTGACTAACATGGACCCTCAGTGATCCACAGCCCATCACAGGTCGAAAGTAAGAGTAGTGACCGTTAACTCAGGGTTATCTGTGCAGATCCTAATCTGTGCTTATATTGCTTTGTTTGCACCGAATAAATTGAAAATGTATAATATCGTGACGCAACACTATGTACGGGTACATTGTTTGGTGTCTTGTAGACTAAAGGGGCATGAACTTACATGTACCGTAGCTATAAAAGCAAGTTATTCGGACAGAAAAAGAGTCAGCTGAGGATTTTCGTGCAAATACTTGTCTAATTTGTTTTTGAATGTCTCAATTGAGCTACTGTTCACGGTATCTGAGGGAAATCTGTTCCAGATATTTACAACTCTGTTAAAGAAGAAGTATTTTGCTTCGTGGGATTGGAATCGCTTTCCCATGATTTTGCAGCCATTACTTCTGGTTTGACTCGACCGGTCTATATCAAAATATTTATTCATGTCTAAGTTGTCATATCCCTTCATGATTTTGAAAACTTCAATAAGGTCCCCTCTTAACCTGCGCTTCGTTAGGCTAAATAATTTAAGTTCTTCAAGGCGTTCCTCATATAGTTTGTTTCTAAGTCGTGGTATCATTTTTGTGATTCTTCGCTGAATTTTCTCTAATTTTTCAATGTCCTTTCTGTAGTACGGAGACCAGAATTGCACACAATACTCAAGATGGGGGCGCACTAGCGAGTTGTACAAGGCAAGTATGGCTTTTTCCGATTTATACTCGAAAGTTCTTCCAATAAAACCCACTAGCTTGTTTGCAATTTTAACCGCATCAGTACACTTTTTGCTTGGTTTTAGGTCATTTGATATTATCACACCAAGATCCTTTTCACTGTCTGTACTTGATAACTGAATATTGTTCATTTTGTAATTTGCATGGACATTGTTAGTTCCAATATGAAGTACTTTACATTTTTCTGTGTTGAATTTCATTTGCCATTTTTCTGCCCAGCTTGCTAAAGTATTAAGGTCATTTTGTAACTGCTGCCACTGTAATTTTGAAGTGACTTTACTGGTTATTTTAGTATCATCTGCAAATTTGGATACTTTACAATTTAGACCCTCATCAATGTCATTTATATAGATAATAAAAAGTATTGGTCCAAGTACTGAGCCTTGGGGAACGCCGCTGATCACATTACACCATTTGGATTCCTTTCCGTTTATCACAACTCGCTGTTTTCGGTCTGACAGCCAGTCTTGTAACCATTTTTGTGTCTTTCCTTTTATTCCATGTGCTTCTATTTTTCTCATGAGACGCTTGTGAGGGACAGTGTCAAATGCTTTCTGAAAGTCGAGGTAAATTATATTGACTGCTCTTGAGTCATCGTATGATTTGTAAACATCATGGAAGAAGTCCAGTAAGTTAGTTAAGCATGAACGACGATGACTGAATCCATGTTGCGAGTCTTTAATTATATTATTTTCTTCTAGATAATTAACTATTTTATCTCTTATGATTTTTTCCATTAACTTGCACACTACTGATGTTAAGCTGATTGGTCTGTAATTTCCTGGATGCGACTCATTTCCTTTTTTGAAAATTGGTGTTACATTAGCTAGTTTCCATTCGTGTGGAACTTTCCCAGTACTTAATGATTTATTGACTTTGCATGGAAATCAAAGAAACAGTCAGTACACAGTGCAACCTCACATTCAGCACACCACCACTTTGTCATACAGCGCTGCTGTGGTCGACACGATGAACTGGCACAAACATAGCAACTCCGGAAGGCTTCTTTGCCTGCAGGTGTGCTAGGTAATATTTCCATGAAATGCCTGCTGAGGTAGTCCCTGCACTGCAGGTGGTCAGGCAGTTGCTGTATACTGTGTCTATGTTTACTTGTCCATATCTCTCCAGAAGGCCATAAATCACATCCTTCTCGAGCTGTCTGAGGGATGTGCTGGTCTGTGTAACCTCCTTGTACAGAATGAAGGCATTCAGTACACAGATGTCCAGTACATGTAGGAATGCCTTCTTATACCACTTACAACACCTCCTCAGACTGTCAATAGTGCCGATCTGCATATCTAATTTATCGACGAGTCACATGTTCACATTATAGTCCAGAACAGCATCAGGCTTGAACACTGGCTGCCTCTTTCTTCTATCGACCATGCCTGTGTCAATCAACTTACCTTTGTGGACCGTGGACAGGATATTCACCTTTCTCTTATCATGCCAGTGAATTGTCAGGAGTTTACCTGATTGCAAGGTCCTGCACTCCCCTTTCATGGTGCCTTTGGGAAAGGATGGCCAATGCTTCCTCTTTGCACGGACAGTGTCACAAGATCCAATTTGGTGTTCTTGCAGGTACTTTGCAAGACTTGGTGCCGTGCAATAATTATCAGTGTAAAGGATATGGTTGCCACCGAAGTACCTGTCCATTAGTTTCTTGACACAGAGCCAGAGAAACCATGGGGGTCATCCTTTGACAACACCGCATCACTCACTGTATACACAGTGAAATCAAGCATGTACCCAGTCTTGCAATCACATAAGACAAAGAACTTTATTCCGAAATGATGTCTCTTAGATGGAATATACTGAATGAAGGCAGGACGTCCCCTGAACAAAACAAGTGACTCGTCAATAACAACCTTCTGAAATGGCCTGAAAAATGATCGAAATTTCTCCTTCATCATCCCTAGAATTGAGCGAATTTTCCACAGCCTATCGTTCTTAGGTGGGCCCATGTTGGTGGAAAAATACAAATACCTCAAGATGTCAAGATATCGGTCACATGGCATATACTTACCGAATACTGGCGTCGCAGCAATATCATCCATGAGCCAGTAATTGTGTATTATGTTTCCTAACATGAGGCATGAACATTGTCAATGCTAGCCAAACATACATTTCGCTAACACTCATTGCAGTCCATTCCTTCAGTTTTGTGCTTTCTCTCACATGCGAGTTTTTTTCCCAATTGCAGCAGAAATCCCTGAAACTGTTCACTTCTTTCACAATGAACTCCATCACTGCTGTTGTGAAAAAAACAAGGAAGAAGTCCACTGCAGAAGAAGCTCTGTTGCAGGGAAATTCTGGCTGCACATCTGCATTTTTTTTCATCAAACACAGGTATTTCAGCTAAAACTCCATCGCTTCCTCCCACACAAAGGTTTCAAACCTACCAGTAAGTGGTTCCTACGTTGCCTGCCGTGCATGTGACCTGCCCCATGCCCTGCCAAGGCCCCTAGCATGGTGATGTGGTGCCGATTCCGCCAACTCACCACTAGATGAGGCAGGTGATGATGCTGGTGATGGTGATTGTGGTGGTGACGGTTTTGATGCTAGACATTGGCAGGCACGTGCCTGCCTGCGTGCACCTGCACCAACATAACCCGATGGACCAGGTTGTGGTGAAGTGGCACGTGGGGAGGCATGCCAGCGTGGCACACCACGTGGTTAGGCAGGCTGGCATGGTGAGGTCCGTAGTGATGCAGGCTGGCGTGGTGAGGCCTGTAATGATGCAGGCCAGCGTGGTGAGGCCTGAAGTGAGGCAGGCTGGCGCAGTGATGCAGGGGATGAGGCAGGGCGGTGTGGTGAGGCAGGTCGGCGTGGTACGGCATGTGGTGAGGCCTGAAGTGAGGCAGGTCGGTGTGGTGATGCACGTGGTGAGGCCTGAAGTGAGGCAGGTCAGTGTGGCGATACATGTGGTGAGGTAGGTCGATGTGGTGATGCACGTGGTGAGGCAGGTCAGCGTGGTGATGCACGTGGTGAGGCAGGTCGGCGTAGTGAGACCTGGAGTAATGCAGGCCAGCATGGTGATGCATATGGTGATGAATAAGTGATGCAGGCCGTGTGGGTGAATGTGGTGGTGATGATGTATGGGTGGAAAATTCCACCCTATGCTGCTCTCGTGCCCGGCGGCTCGCCTGTGGCGTTTTCTCCTCCCACCAGCCTCCATGCTTCCTTCACTCTCTACCTTCCCTGCCACTTTCTCCACCATGTGTATATCACCCTCTGCAGGATCATCAACAACATCTGATCCTTCATCACCAGAAAAGGCTGATGATCTTGCAGACGGAAAATATCACTGCACAGTGAAGAATTCATGGTCACTCTCCTCCTCTGATGCATATTCTTCCATATTCAACATGGCTAAAGCTGGTTCATCAAAGTAAGAGTCACTTTCCCAACTCACAATTGGCGATAATGGTACATCTAACTCACTCCCTATTGCAGTATCACTTAGGGCTTTCCTCCAAGGGCCTTTGGACTTCATAGGAGTGGAAGTCGGAGGGCGCGGGTGGTCGGCCGAGAGTCAGGACACAGGAATATCTTTATGCATAGGCCTATCCATTATGGAGGTAGCAGGCAGCTGGAGCATGACTGGGATGCATGTGGGGGGTTGGCAGTGGGTGCAGGTGGTGAAAATAATCAGCTGAGTGTTCAAACAATGGCGAGAATTACTAGATCATGTATACATGACCCCTGGATGGCCCCTGCAGGACATGTACAGTATACATGTCCCCCGGACAGGATTGGTTGAAGAAAATATAGAAAATAAAAAAAACACAAGGAACAATGCACTCAAACAGAAGGACAGAGAGAAAAGATAAAAGTACAGTAGGATGAAAAAACAAAGAAAATGAAAAAGATAAAATAAAAAAAGGAAAGACAAAGAAAAGGTGAAAGAGGATTCAAAAAATGAACGAGAAATAAAAAAAATGAGACTGACCCAGAAGTCTACTGAAGGACTGAACACCATATACATGTAGCAGAGTCCCAGGCAGCTCCACTTACTTCATTTTGTCTCCTACCTCTCTAGTAAACTGTGATGCTATAATTACTTAGGGAAGTAAAACAAGAAATAAGCAACAGATCTAAGCAAATTAAAAATATGATCAGGAATAGAAGATAAAAATGTAGGGTGAAAGAGAGAAATTAAAAACACCCAGACTTTGACAAAGAAACAAGGAATAGAAGAAATGAAAAAGTCAATTACAGAATGCAGAAAGAAGTTAATAAAGAAATAGGAAGAGCACAAAAAAAAAAAAAAAATAGGGATGGAGAAAGAAAAGTAAACAAGAAAATGTATGAAGAAGTCTTACGGGAAAAGAAAGTGAGTGGACTGTATAATATAAATAAGAGAAGGGATGTAAATTAAGTGAAAACACCAACAAACCTTAGAATGAGACAACTATAGAATAAATACATTTTGTACTTACGTACATACACTATCAGCCACAGCACAACTTAGTACCTGAATCAATACATCTTTACATTATCCACTGCATCTTGCCCCACCAGGAGCAAAGAAGCCTGTCAGTGGTATTTTGTGGCAAATAATCACAAACCACCCTTTGGATATTAATTATTAGACTATATCTGGTTGGAGCACCCTAACCCACTAAAGCACCAGGCGTCGTTTGGTTATACGGCTACCATCCAGCGCATGAAACAGTTCCTGGTTTAGAAGAAACGATTTGCCTCATCACTGGGTGTAGAGTTTCCTGAAGGAAACATTAAACTGGGTAATTGGCGGGCGCCCCTACCTCCAACAAGCATTAATCAAAATATACTAAGTGCAACATTAGAATGACATTGCGAATTTTAAGACAGTAATATGTGAGGGAAACAAAACGAATTAGCTAACATTTTGCACTGTTGTTTGGCTAGGAATGTTACTCCATATGAGCTAACGTTTACCTGTTATAATATTATTGGCTATCAATTAATACAGCAATAACTAAGGTGGTACTTATGAACTGTGATGGAGAGCGGTCATCAAGGGTAGTATCATCCATAGTGTTTAAATTCCACCACTGACACTAGGTTGAGTCCATATGGCAAACTCTCACATTAATTATATGCATGGTAGGACACACAGAGCGAAAGAAAAGAATGGTTACAAGGGGTTAATGCAAGAACTCATGAAATGAGAAACAGGAGAGAGAGAGAGAGAGAGAGAGAGAGAGAGAGAGAGAGAGAGAGAGAGAGACTACAGATGAAGAAAAAAGTTAAATAAACAAAAGGAGGAAGGAAGCCTAGAGGGTGAAGGTTTGAACTCGGCAAACCTGGATTAGACTGCCAGGCCACTCCACTTTACTTCATCTCACCTCCTACCTCTCTTGTTGCTTAGAATGATGCAATATTCTTATGAATTTGTTCTAAAGTATTGCATCTAATAGCAGTGGTGGATAAGGTTGTGATGATGATGATGATGATGATGGTGTTGGGTTTATGAAGGTGGTGGACATATATGTTAATATTATTAACAGTATTGAAAACTGTGTTGGTGATGATGATGATGATGATGATTATGATCATGGTAGTAGCGGTGATGGTGGAGGTAGTGGTAGTGGTAATGATGATGACGGTGATGTACAGTCAGTCAAAAAGGTATGACGGATGAGGGGTACGATGATATTTAATTTGCTCAATACAGCTCTGATGGTTCAAGAACATTGATCTGTTATCATCGGAATATGTAGGCTATACACTTACAGCTATAATAATAGTCCCAGGCCTCTCCATTTTACATCATCTTCACTCGTGCCTCTTGTAGCTTGTGATGACCTACTGAGATGGAGAAAGTAAATAGAAGAGGAGTGAGAAGAGAAAGGAAAGCTAGGATATAAGAGAATGGAACGAAGGGGAACACTGAATGTGATAAAACCACAAGCCAAGCTAAACATATACAAACAGGAAGAGAAAAAGGAAAAAGGAAAGTAGAGAGAAAAAAAAAAAAGGAAATAAAGATTAGGGTTTTAAAAAAAATGGAGAAGGAAATAAGGAGTTATTTTGGCGACATTAAACGAGAAATGACGAAGAGGAGACTAAAAGAAGATCAGGTAAAGAATTACACTCAATACTTGTAGCAGAGTGCCAGGTCTCTCCACAATACCTTATCTTATCTTCTACCTCTCTACAGAAAATAAAAAAAGATTGAGAAAAATATGAGAATGTAGGAAATAAGAAAGGAGAAAGGTTCATTAAGGGAAGCCTAGGAAATAAAAGAACCACAAGGAACAATGCTCTTAAACAGAAGGGCAGAGGAAGGAGAAAACTATATAAAGAAAAATGAACAAGAAAGAAAACTAAACAGACGAAAAAGGAGAGGCAAATAAAAGGTCAAAAAGGATTCAGAAAATGAGACAGAAATAAAATGAGACTGTCCGGAAAGTCTAAGTGAAGGACTGAACTCTGTACAAGTGTACTAGAGTCCCAGGAGGCTCTATCTTACTTCATCTTGTCTCCTACCTTTCTTGTAGCTTTTGATGTTATAATTACTATAGAAACAAAAACAAGGAAAACACAAGAGACTAAGATAGTAAAAAAAAAAAAAAAATAGCAGGAGAGTGAAGGAAAGCTTCAGGATGAAAATTAAAGAAGAAAAACAAAAAACTAGGAATGTGACAATGAAACAAGGAAAAGCAAAAATTGATAAGTAAAGTATAGAATACAGAAAGAAGAAGAAAAAATGAGGAGCGGCACCTAGAAAGAGCACATAAATAGGGAAAGGGGAAGGGATATAAACTAGAAAAGCTGGGACAGTTAATTTGTGTCAAACTCTAGACAGCAAAACTAGTCCCATGAGATTAAAAAAAAAAAAAAAAAAAAAAAAAAGACAGAATAGGGAAAAGAAAAAAAAAAAGAAACAGAAAATGAATAAATATGAAATGAGAGTAAGTATGATATAACGAAAATTGAAATAAGAAAGAATAAAAGCAGTAGAAAAGATAGATGGGATCGAACTCGAGACACCTTTGTTACAATCTCAGGCTGGTCCACTTTACTTCACATTGGCTCCTAATATTCTTGTGGCCTTATTGCTGTAATATAGTAAAGAAAGAAAGAATAAAGTGGTGGAAAACAGATACTACAGAAAAAAAGAAGAAAAAGAAGAATATGCAGGAAAACTTAAACGAAAGAAAAACTGGGTTAAAATCGAAAAAACGACAGAAAGAGAAGACAACGAAGATGGGAAAAGAAAGAAGAAATTCATGAATAATTGAAACAATGTTTAGGAATATGACAAGAACATGAATTAAAGGAAAGGACAGACGGAAAAGAAGAAAAATATGGTATGTGTGTAAAGATGTTACTTCGGTGCATCTGTAGTCGAGTCCCAGGCCACTTCACCTTTCATCATCGCTTCCTACATCTCTTATAGCTTGTCATATTGTAGTATATTTTAGAGAAAAAAAATGAGAAAAATTATGTTTGGAGGAAGTATATTTCAGACTAAAATGTCAGCTGTCTACTATTTTATATCATTTCTCGAAATTCTGTTTGTAAGAAATATATTTCTAACCAAAATATTTGTTGTCTATGCTTTATTTATCATTACTCAAAAATAAAATGGTCCACGATATTTTTTTTTTTTAATTGGGCTGGTGATCCATGGCCTGAAACGAGTCGAGAACCACTGCATTAAACCTTGGACATGCCCAACTTGACCTCACAGAAGAAAACGTAATGACCCTAAAAACCCACATTGGAAGCGGCAGCTTTATGGGAAAACAAAGTGAGTGGGCTGTTCAATGCAAATAAGGAAGGGATGTGAATTAAGTGAAAACACCAACAAACGTTAGAATAAGACAAAAAATATAGAATAGATACATTTTGTATTTACATGCGTACACAATCAGCCACAGCACAACTTATTACCTGACACAATACATGATGCATTATGCATTGCCTCTTGCCCAACTAGGAGCGTAGGGGACCCTTAGTGGTATATGTGGTAAAACACAGACCGCCCTTTTGATGCAAATTATTAGGCTTAGTGTAACTGGAGCATCCTACTCCACTAAACCACTAGGTGTCGTTAGGTTATATGGTTACCACCCAGCATAATAAATGGTTTCCTACTGTAGCTGACAAGAAACCATTTGGCTAGTCACTCAGTATAGAGTCACCTGAAGAAAACACTACATTGAGTGAGTGGATGTCGGGCACCTCAACCTACAAGCAGCATTACAAATCATAATATACTAAGCGCAATATTAGACTGATATTGTGAATCTTATGACAGCTCTATGTGAATGAAGCCTAATAGGAATTAGCTAACATTTTGCACTGTTGTTTGGCTAGGTGGTAAGGCTACTCCATATGAGCTAACCTTTACCTGTTATTACATTACTGGCCATCAATTAATACAGCAATAACTAAGGTTGTACTTATGAACTGTGGTGGAGAGCGGTCATCAAGGGTAGTATCATCCATAGGGTTTAAATTCCAGTACTGACATTATGCTGACTCCCTATGGCAGCCTCTCACAGGAATCGTGTACTTGTTAGGAAAGAAAGGAAAAAATAATGGTTACAAAGGGAGAAAGCATGAATCGAGGAATGATAGAAAAGTAGGCAAGAAAATCAAGTGAAATAAGCAAAAGGAGGAGGGGACACTTACAGGGTGAAGGTTTGAATTCGGTTCACCTGTAGCAGACTACCATGCCGCTCCACCTTCTTCATCTCTTCTCCAACCTCTCTTGTTGCTTAGAATGATGCAATATTGTTATGTATTTGATCTAAAGTATTGTAGCTCTTAGTGGTGGTGGATGTAGTGATTACGATGATGATGAACGTGGTATTGGTGGGGTTGGTACAGGTGATGGAGCTGTAGGGTTGTTTTTACAAAATGAATGAAAACTGTAATGATGATGATGATGGTGATTGTGGTGGTGGTGATGGTGGTGATTGTGGTGGTAGTGGTGGTGGTGATTGTGGTCGTGGCAGCGATGATGGTGGTGATGTACGGTCAAAAAAGTATGGTGGATGAAAGGCACGATGATATGTGAAATGGTCAATGTGATGTTACAAGAACATTGATCTGTTGTCATCTAATATGTACAGTACAGTTACACCTACAGGTATAGTAGTAGTCCCTGGCTTCTCCACTTTACTTCACCTCCACTTGTGCCTCTGTTGTATCTTGTGATGACTTAGTCTTCTGGAAAGGGTAAACTGAAGAGAAGATAAGAGGAGTTGGAAAGAAAAGGAACTTTGACGGTTGAGAGAGGAGATAAGGACGCAGAAGAAAATGACAAGTAAAAAACGACAAGGTAAGCGGAACGTATAAATAAAGGAAGAGAAAAAGGGAAAATTAAAGGAGTTAAATGAAAGAAAATGAAGAAAATGAAAAGGAAAAGCAAAGAATGTGTTACAGAGGCGAGAGGATATGGGAAATATCGAAAGGGAGACTTACAGAAGATCAGATGAGGGACTGAACTCTGTATACCTGTAGCTGACTCCTAGGTTCACTCCACCTTACTTTATCTTGTCTCCTACCTCTCTTGGAGAAAAGAAGAAATGAGAAAAAAACAGATCCTATGGGATAGGAGAGGAAAAAGATACAGTAAAGAAAATATAGTAAATAAAAGAACCACAGGCAATAGAAGGACTGAGAAAAAACCCAAACAGTAAATGCAGTAGAAAAAAAACAAAAGAAAAAACGAAAAAGAAAGGAAAGACAAAGAAAGGGTGAAAGAGAATTTTAAAAAATGAACTAGAGATAGAGAAAATGAGACTGTCACAGAAGTCTACCGAAGGACTGAACACCATACATGTGTAGCAAAGTCACAGGAGCTCCACTTGTTTCATCTTGTTTCCTACCTCTCCTGTAACTTGTCATGTTATAATTACTAATGGAAGAATAACAAGAAAGACGCAAGAGATCTAAGAAGGTTAAAAAAAAAAAAAAAAAGAGGACTCAAGATACAATAGGTAAGATCAAAACGTGGAGTGAGAGAGAGAGAAAAATAGCACTAAGAATGTTACAATGAAACATGGAAAAACAGAATTAAAAAAGTAAATTACAGAATTCAGTAAGAAGTAAATTAAAAATGAGGAAGAGCACCAGGAACAAAATAAAGAAACTGGGGTAGGATGAACTAGAAAATGTGAGGATAAATTTGGGTCAACATTTAGAAGCGAATGGTACTCCTAGGAGATGGAACAAACAAAGATCGAAAAAGAAGAAAAGAAAGAAAGAACAATAAAAAATGAATAAATGGAAAATGAAAGTAAAAAATACAGAAAGAAAATGGAAATGAAAAGGAGACAATAAAAGTTGCAAAATGGATAGATAGGGTCGAACTCGAGACACATTTCTTACAAACTCAGGCCGCACCACCTTGCTCCACTTTGACTCCTAATGCTCGTGTGGCTTTATTGTTGTAATAAAGTGGATAAAGAAAGCAGAAAGAGTTGAACAGTGGGGGGAAAGAGAAAAACTATAGGAAGAAGAAAGGAGAAAAGAGAGTATGAAGGGCAGACGGAACAAATGGAAAAGAAATAAGAAAACAAAAAGAGAAATGGAGGGTGTGAATGAAACAAAATGTACAAACAAAGAACACCGGAAAGAAGACTGAAAGGAAAGGAGACAGAAGGGGATCAATAAGAAACAGAAAAATAAAAAAGATAATGGGTGAAAGAAAGAAAAAAAGAGATGCAAGAATTGTTGGGTGAAGGTTTGAACTAAATACACCTGTAGTAGAGTCCTAGACCAGTCCACTTTACTTCATCTTGTCTCCTACCACTGCTGTAGCTTGTGTTATTGTCATGTACAGTAGGTGTGAAGACAATGTTCCTAATGGTGGGGTTGGTGGTGATGGTGGCTCTGATGGTGGGGATGGAATGGTGGTGCAGCTTGTTGTGATGAAAAAAGAAAAAAAAAAACAATATATATTTATATAATTGCATGGATAATAATGATATTGATGATAATAGTGGTGGTGGTATAGCCAATCTGATCTCACCTGAGAAGAGAAGAGCCTTACACTTTTGAAGCTGACAGCTGATTGGTTTGCTGAGTGCATTCATTAGTCACGATGTATTATAAATGATTTTTACCACATGGATTACAATATCCCTTTGTCGATATGATTCCATAAAAAAATAAAATACATATACAAGGTCGCACAAAGTCTATCAGATGGTGTAGATACGTGTGAAATTTTCAGTTCTGCCAAATCAACACTCTCAAAGATTTATAAGTTTCTTGATTTATTCTCTATGTTCAGTCAAATTTTGGTAAATAATGCGTCATTCCTGAGATATTCTGGAAAATTTAACCTAGTACGATATCGGAGTTCCAGTGAAATATGACGTATATATATTCTCTGAATGTTGATGAATGACTGGCAGAAACTGAAGTGAGGCAAGGCCTCTAGTGGGAACCGTAGCCGGCCGAGAGAGGCGTGAGCTGGATGTTGCACTTTTCTATGCTGACTATTTTTCGAATATATCGGAGAGCGTTTTGCTGTCGCATCAGTTTACGTTTCCTATATTCGCATCATCGGTAAGTCTTCTGCCTTTGTTTCCAGTTTTTCTAGTTACAACAGCTGTGACATGATATGGGCTGGGGGACAATTAAAAGTGATGATTGACATATAGTATCTTCACCCGTGCCTACCAGTCATTCATCAAAATTAAGGGAATATGTCTTATTTCACCGGAATTCCATGATCTTAAATGTTGCAGTAATGACATATAATTTACCTTAATTTGCCTGAACATGGGGTGTGGGGAGGAGAAGGAGAAAATAAATGTACACGTAAAACTTTGTCTGAAAGTGTCAGTTTGGCCTACATTAAAATTTCACACTTATCTTGGCCATCTGATAGAAAGTGTAAGGCGTCTATTATTAATTAGTCTATCCACACACACACACACACACACACACACACATATATATATATATATATATATATATATATATATATATATATATATATATATATATATATATGAGCAATTGCGTCTTCAAACCGTTACTGTAACCATTATAGTACAGTATTTATTTCAAATACATCATTACTAATAAATGCACTCGGACAACCAATCACCTGCCACCTTTCAAAACTTTAAGGGTCTCCTCTTATCAGAAGAGACTGAATATCCTTTAGTGATGATATAGATGATGATGATATTTCTCCATCTCGCCTCCAAACTCTCCTATAGGTTGTAATGCTATTATAGCGTCTAGGTGTATATAGCTGACGATGACCGTGATATTAATAATGATAGTAGTTGTGATGATGTAAGTTGCATCTGATACCGTAAGGATAATGAATATTATTTGGATGATGATGATTATGGTGGAGGTGGTGATTCACTGTGGATAAGAAGTGTTGGAAATGACATTATTTCATTTCTGCCCCTGCCTCTCTTGTAGCCTGTGATGATGTAATACTGTATAGTGGAGAAAGAAAAGAGATATAACAGACATCGGTGAAAAAAAGACAAAATGAGAAAGAAAAATATGAAATGAGAACAATTTGGATAATGTGACGTAATACTGTGAAAAAGAAAAGAGGGACAAAAAGGACATTAAAAAGAGAATAAATGGAAGTACAGAGCAAGATAAGAAAATGATTATGAAGAATGAAAATAAAAAGGAGCTGGGTTCCGTTCGCGGTGGAACTTGAGGCACCTTTGACAGAATCTAAGGCCGCTCCACCTTGCTCTACCTTGGCTCCTATATCTCTTGTCGTTTTATTTTGGTAATATAGTGAAGAAAGAAACGAGAGAAAGAAAAAGGAAATGGAAGATAAGAAGAAGCCAATCGAAAGATATAAAAGAGCCAGAAGAAATTAAAATGAAAAACAGAAAGAAGAAATTAGGAAAGACATAGAAAAGTGGCAAAGAAAAAGAAAAAAGATAAAGGAAAAGAAAAAAAGAGAAAGAAGAAATGACACAGAGGACTGAGAAAGAAAAAGAAAAAAAGTAAGAGTGATTAACAGAAAGTGCAAAGTGTGAAAGAAGAAAAATTTAAGAAGAAACATGGTAAATAATACGAGGGTATGGAGAGTTAGTCTGGAGTAATATGTGTACATGTATAGAGTTCCTGGCCGTTCCACCTTACTTCACCTTACCCTTCGACTATTTTACAGCTCTGATGCTGTAATATAGTCGAAGAGGAAAGAAAAGGATGAAAACAGTACAGAAGGCGAAGAAGATATGTAGACACAAGAAATCAACAATAGGCGATAGAAGTGGAGAGAAAGAGCAGGAAAATATGAACGAGAAAGAAAGAAGGATGGAAAAAAATAGAACAGGAAAAAGAGGGGAAAGAGAGAACAGGGAAAGAGAGGGAAAGGAGCATGAAAACAGAAATAAACGATGAGAGACAAGAAAATGTTTTAGTTATAGACAAAGGAAGAACTGAAAAAGCGAGACATTCTTGAGATAACTTTAATGTAGCTAATGCTGGTAGAAGTGACTGATGATTATGATGACGGTGATTATGATTGTCGTGGCAGTGAAGATTATGGTGGTATGTCACTTGCTTTTCATGATAACAAGTTCAGAGAGATAACGCCCTCGTGTAATTCCTCCATTAATTATGTACAGGTAACACACTTTGTCATTCTGGCTCTTCAGTTGTCACCCTCATTCCTAATCGATGTCCCACAACTTTTATTTCGACTCATATTATTCCTTTCCTTCTCTCCAGACGCTCAAATACACAGAAAAAATACAGACACTTACTGGCACCACATTACAAGGGTCAGTTAACATCAAGGAAACGGCACGTGTCCCACGATAAGGTTGCTATTAATTGTTCAACTGGTTTCAACAAAGACTAGAGCAAGAGTACCCCACCTTTCTTGTTTTTTTCTACCCAACTTCGCCCACCTTACAGTCTGACTATTTTATAGAGAAACTGGGGAATAGTTGGTAAAATAAAATATGCTTGATATTTGTTAATAGTACTTTAATATATATTTGACGGCTTCTTGTCACAACACCCTCCACCCCCTCACCACCACCACAGTTCGGGTGCCGAATGTATTAATAAGCTCCAGCTAATTACAAGCCTCAAATGACATTTCAATATTTAATTACCACATATGATTGCAGCAGTAACAGAATAGCTGTAAATTTGTGAACAACGTTAAACTTGACTTACCTCCTCACATACGAATCCAGATTTCACACATATACCACCATCCCTAATCCAGCTCATCCGCCAGTCCATCTACCCCCAACTGCTGCGCCTCTCTCACATCCTTCCACTCCCCATCCCACACCCATGTCCACGTCCAGCTACTTCTGCTCAGCAACACTCTTATGAACCCGGCGATGTGAATGCTGGTTGTGTTTAAAGGCAGCACAGTTTATAATGATTAAACAGCCAACTAAGGAACACTGTGAAGTGGCTGAATGTGTTTGCTGTGTGTCAATAGAGTCAGGTAAGTTTTCGTATCCACGTTTTCATTGTTGTCTCTTTCTAACCCCACCTTCCTCTCCCTCTCCTCTTCCCCTCCATCCAACTCCTCCTCCTCCCTTCAGCCTTTTCTTTCACTTCCATCCCTCCTCTTTTTCAACTAATATATGCAGATTTCTCTCTCTCTCTCTCTCTCTCTCTCTCTCTCTCTCTCTCTCTCTCTCTCTCTCTCTATCTCTCTCTCTCTATCTCTCTCTCTCTCTCTCTCTCTCTCTCTCTCTCTCTCTCTCTCTCTCTCTCTCTCTCTCTCTCTCTCTCCACTTCACCCCTTGCACAGCCATACTAAACTACCACATCACATCACACCACAAACTGCCACACTACATACTGACACAGTTAACACCACCACACCTCACACAACCACACCATACCAACAAACTCAATGCCACACTCTGCCACAGTATGCACAACTACACCTCACATTGTCACAGTGCTCATCGCTCCATCTCATACTTAATACTGCATCTCATCCTTCTATCTCATAATGTCGCTCCACACTACACACAACCGTATCTCAAGCTACCACACCACACCTCACCACACCACAGACTTCCCCACCAAATGCAATTGCATCACACTACACACTAGCACATCTCACACTACCACACCAAGCAATACTACACTACACCTCATAATAACACTCTATACACTATCACTTCTCACATTACCTCACAACATACAGTCACATCTCCCTACACACTACCACATCTCACACAACCGCACCACACACACAGTCACATCACATCTCACACTACCACGCCACACACAGTCACATCACATCTCACACTACCACGCCACACACAGTCACATCACCCTACACACTACATCAAACACTGCCGCATCACCCAACACATTACCATATCAAACACTATCACATCAACCTACACAATACCACATCAAACACTGTCACATCACCCTACACGATACCACATCAAACACTGTCACCACACCCCATACACTACCACATCTCACAGTACCACACCACACACAGTCACATCACCCTACACACTACCACATGTCACACTACCACACCAAACACCATCACATCACCCTACACACTACCACATGTCACACTACCACACCAAACACCATCACACTTCTTGCCTGGTCATTGAAGTGTAATTTACCCACACACAAAGGTAACACAACACCCCAATACACTGATTACTACTTACTGTATATGCCCGCGCCTAAGACATCTACCTCAACACCCTCTGAACGGCTAATTCGAGAGAGGATAAAAGAACTCAGAGAGCGCATACCTCCCCATCATCTTCCCTTTCATATTCTTCTTTACCTTGACCTTGACCTCTAACGTTTTCTCGCCATAATCTAGCCGCTTGTTCCTCTGATGGTTCTCAGTCATTATTCAAAATCTGGTTCAGTTCCATCCAAGAGTTTTTTCCATAATGCTGGTAACAGACAAACAGAAAAATCAACAAAGCCGAAATCAATACTTTCTTGGAGAGGTATTTGTACCATTGTAACCCCATCAGCCTGAGGATATATTCTGTATTTTATTCTTGCTATCTACGGACGACCTCACTCAGCTTAGGAGACACTCTTGCGACTAAAGGAGTTAAATATCCATCATTAACCCCGTCAGTACAAGACCTCCCTCCCAACTCCATCACAATTTTATACACACACACACACACACACACACACACACACACACACACACACACACACACACACACACACACACACACATATTCTGATCAAACCATAACACGCACTCACGACGACGGTTGTTAAATAGGGAAAATGAGAGAGAAAGAAAAAAGGAGCTGCCACAGACCGATGATCGAACACGAGACACCTTTGTTAGAATCTCAGGCTGCTCCATCTTCCTTCACTTTAGCTCCTACTTGTCATGTAGCTATTATTTCAAGATATGAAGAAGGACGGGAGAGGGAAAGAATAACTACGAGAAAAAGAAGGAGAAAGAGGAAAGAACGATAAAACAGCATTAAAATGGGTGCAATAAAAAGGATAAAAAAGAAGCAAAATGACAATGAATAAATGAAGGAAAGAGGAGAGAAGCAGAAAAGAAAGAAATGATATAAATAAATAAATCTAAGGAGATAGAAGGAAGACTATGAATGAATACAATAAAAAATAAGTCAATGGAGTGTTGGTAATTTACAGGTGTGATCTTGGTACACCTGTAGTGGAGTGGCAGGTGGCTACACCTTGGTTCATCTCGCCTCCTACCACTCGTGTAGCTTGTGATGCTGTAATGTAGCACCTGCTGTACATCTGCGTAGCCAGTGGCAGTGCTGGTTGTGATGAGGATTAGGATGACTTGCGGTGTTGGTGTTGTATGATGGTGATGGTGGTGATGGTGATTTTTGTGTGGGTTAGTTCTGGTGAGAGTAATAACCATGGATGATAGTTATAATAGTGATGGTAATTAGCAAGTATGAAATTTTTATTTCATCGCTTTTAGCTTGAGATGTTGCAAAATAATCGAGAAAGAATTAATAGGATGAGTGAGAAAGAGATCAGGGACAAAATATTTAACAAAATGGAAGTAAAAGACAAAAGAGAAACAGAGAATTGAAAAAAAGAAAACTTTGACAAAGAAACACTGCACCAAAAAGGCGACATAAAGGACAAAAAAAAAAAAATGAAAGGTAAAAAACCCACAATAGAGTAAAAATGGAAAAGAAATTAGAAAGAATGAAAGGAAAATAAATTAAAGAGGAAAAACGAATAAAAAGGAAGAAAAATGAAAGTAAATGGAGATGGGAAAAATACAAAGGAATCAGAAACAAAAAATTGGGTGGAACTGGAGACACTTTTGTTAAAATCTCAGGCCGTTCCACCTTACATAACCTTGGCTTCTGCTTCTCTTGCAGGCTTATTACTGCAATACGGAGAAGAAAGAGACAGAAGGAAACGAAGGAAAGAGAGAAGGAGAGGAATAACAAGGAATGAATGGAGAAATATAGACAGAAAAGAGAAATATAAAGAAAGAAAGGGGAACGAAAGAAGGAAATTGAGAGGGAATGAAAGAAAGAAGAAAAAAAGGAAGAGAATAAGGAAACAGAAACAAAGAAGAAAGGAAAGGGTAAAATGAGAAAACTTTGCATAACTGGTAAGGTGTTAACTCGGTACGGTTAACTTGGTAATGTAGCTAACAGTGCTACTGCTGCTGCTGCTGCTGATGATGATGATGATGATGATGATGATGATCGTGAGGAGGATGGTAATGCAAGTATATACTTATGATAATAACTATTGAATCTGGCCTCATCCTTATCTTTAAATTTGCAGCATCATAATATAATGGAGAAAGAAAGGAAGAAGAAAGAAAAATCAAGAAAGAAAGAAATATAGATATGTGCAGAAAGACGGGGAAACAAATGGAAATGAAAAAAATACAAAGAATAATAAAAATGGGAATAAAGAAAGGAATATAATGGAAGGTAGAAAAGAAGAAGGAAAACAGAAATGATGGAGAAAGGAATTAAGAATAAGAATGAAAGGGGAAAGAAAGAGGGTAAGGAGAATGAACAAACGGAGAACAGACAATAACAGAAAATGAAAAGAAAATGGGAAAGAAAAGCAAATGAGAGAGAGAGAGAGAGAGAGAGAGAGAGAGAGAGAGAGAGAGTGTGTGTGTTAACTGACAAAAGGGTGGAACTCGAGACACTTTTGCTAGATTCTCAGGCCTCTCCACCTTAGCTTCACCTTGGCTCCTACTTCTCTTATAGCTTTTTTGCTGCAATATAGTGACAAAATAAATGAGAGATTGTTAAGAGGAAAAATAAAGATACTGAAATGAAAAGAAATAAAAAAAGCTGGTAGGAGAAGGAAAGAATGAAAATAGACGTTACGAAACAAATGAAGAAAGTAGGGAGAGGAAAGAAACCGAGAAAGCAAAAGGAGGAAAGAAGGAAAGAAGAAAACTGAAAGAGAAATATTAGAACTAGAATAAAACAAAACAGGAAACACGGACAGTTCCTCGTTACTTCATCATGTACACCTGCATTAGAGCTCCAGGTTGCTCTTCCTTATTTCATCACGCCTCTCGTCTCCCTTGTAGTTTATGGTGCCGCAGTGCAATGGAGAAAGGAGAAAAAAAAGGAGCGAGAAAAAAAGGGGATGATAAGCGATGAAGGAGAGAGAAACGTAACATTAGAAGAGGAAACTCTTACACATGAATGAAATAAACAGATCAAACAGCCATATTAATTGGTGAGGGCGTCTATCATCCACTAGCTTGATATAGCGTTGCTCTTACGTGATTCTACACTGAGTGATAAGTCCAATCGTTTCCTACAACCCAGAAAACCATATGGTACCATATAACTAAATGGTGTCTGGTCGTCTAGTGAGCCAGGACACTCAGATCGGATGCAGCCTGTAAGGATTTCCATGAAAGACGTGAAAAGAAAAAACATGATAAAATACAGGAGATAGAAATAAAGAAAAGGAGGACTATGGAATAAGGTGCAAAGGACTGAACTCGGTACACCTGTAGTAGAGTCCTAGGCCGCTCCACCTACTTTGTCCCGCCTGCTACCTGTCTTGTAGCTTCTATTGCTGTAATATCGCCAGAGAGAGAGGGGAGAGGGGAGGGCTACGGACTGCATGGTGATTTTAACTTAGTACTTCTGTAGTAGAGAATTAGGCCGCTCCACCTTAATTCATCTTGCATCCTTCCTCTTTTGTAGCTACTGATGCAGTAGTTTCATTGTGGTCTGTGATCTAATGTCGCAAACGATTGTGGGGACGATAGTGATGATGATGATGATGATGATGATGTGAAAAATTAAGTGAACTGACCAACTCACCTTTGACTGATACTATAAACAATAGCGAAAATAAAGTTAGTAATCACATAGGCAGACCAGACAAGTACTGCACAAGTATTTATCGGAAACAAAAGAAATATTACCTTAATAGACAGCATTATGTGATTATTCATTGTAGGTTAGTACCAATGACAACCTTGCTTCATCTCCGTAGATTTCGTGTAGCTTGTGATGGTGTAATAAAATGCAAACAGAAAGAAAGAGATCTGGTGGAGAAAGAAAGACAATGGGAAGGAGTGAAATGAAAAAGAAGGAAACTAACCTACGAAAATGAAGGAATTAAAAGAAAAAGAAAAAAAATTGAAGAAAACAGAGAATGATTAAATAATAACAGAAATAAAGAGAAAAAAAACAGAAGTGAACATAAAATAAAAAAAAAGATAGAAAAAACAAGAAAGAAAGAAAAGGAGAAATTATGAATAGACAAAATAAAAAAGCAGAAGAAACGGAAAAGGAGTGAAAGAATCAGAAAGAAAAGTGAAATGAGAGAGATAAATGAAATGGAAACTACTAATAAAGAAGCATTCGACAAATTAAGATTGAACTTGGGACAACTTTACTGGAATCTCAGGTGCTCAACCTTACATCACATTGGTTTCTAATATTCTTGTGGCCTTATTGCTGTAATATAATGAAGAAAGAAAGCAGACGGAAAAAAAGTGATGAAAGAGACAAAGACTACAGAAAAGAGGAATTAGAAAAAAGAAATGAATATGAAGGAAAACGTAAACGAAAGGAAAAGTGGTTAAAAATGAAAAAAAAAAAAAAATGAGAAGACAAGAAGACAGGGAAAAAAAGAAGGAAATTGTGAAAGACAGAAAAACATGAGTAGGAAAATGAAATGAAACGTGAAATAAGGAAAGGAAGGACGGAAAGGAAGAAAATAAGGTAAAAGTGTACACATGTTAACTCGGTACACAGGTACTTGAGTCCCAGGCCGCTCCACCTTGGTTCATCTCGCCTCCTATCTCTCTGATAGCTTGTCACATTGTTGTAGCTTTGAATACGAAATGAGAAAAAAAAAAAATGGAGACGAAACGAATGACAGCCAGAGGGGCACTCAGTGGAGCACCTCTCTCCGATAAGGGCAACGTAATTTCCAAACCACTCTTCATAATGGGTCAGGTTCTCTCATTATTGATTAGGGTATCTCAAAAAGTGTTTTCTGTATCCAGAATCTGTAATTCGATCCGGATCGGTCCCAAAAGCTAATCGATTGTTCCCTGGAATATGAGCTATGTACTCGCCAAGTTTGGTTCAAATCTCTCCCTTTGTTTTTGACTAATCCTGCTAACAGACAAACAAACACAAACAAACAGGGGTGAAAACATACTCTCATTGTCGGAGAGAATAAAGGAAGGAATAAGAAAAGGAAAGTAGACAACAAATGAAATGGAAGAAAGAAAACAAGAGAGAATATAGAAAAGGAGGTAGAGAGAAAAGCAGGAATGAAGGGATGGTAGAAAGAAAGACGAGAAAGGAAACACAAAACAGGAAATCCCAAAGCAATAAGACAGAAACGGAAAAAAGACTTGACATGAAAAAAGAAAGATAGAAAAGGATTGGAAAGGTGTATTTTGAGTAAAAGTTTGAACTGAATACACCTGTAGTTAGAGTGCCAGGCCGCTGTACGCTGCTTCGTCTACCCTCCTACCTCTCCTGCAGCTTGCGATGATGTAATGTAAATATGGCTTTGACCTAAGGTAGCTTGTGATGGTAGTGGGAGTGATGATATTGATGATGATGATGATGATGATGATGGTAATGTTGAAGGTTGTAGTATTTAAGTTAGTCTGATAATGATAAATGTATGACATTGATGATGATTTTGTAGAATATGTTAACGCAAAAGCCAGTAATCCTCGGATATGCTTAATCTGACCTCAGACAAGAAAAAACAATGACCCTAAAAACCCTCATCGGAAGGAGCAGCCTTACGGGAAAACAAAGTGAGAGGACTGTATAATGCAAATAAGAGAAGGGATGTGAATTAAGTGAAAACACCAACAAACCTTAGAATGAGACAACAACTACAGAATAGATACATTTTGTAATTACATACGTACAGCATCAGCCACAGCACATCTTATTCCCTGAAACAGTGCATCATACATTATCCACTGCCTCATGCCCCACCAGGAGCACAGGGGACCCTTATTGGTATTATGTGGTAAATAATCACTAACCATCCTTTGGATGTTAATGCTTAGTCTCATTCTAGATGGAGCGCCCTAAACCACCAGGAGTCGTTTGCTTATACGGTTACCATCCAGCATAGGAAATGATTTTCTAGTTTTCAATAAACTATTTGGCTGGCCATTCAGTGTAGAGTTAACTGATTGAAACCCTACATTAAGTGGATGACGGGCGCCCCCACCTACAACCAGCATTACAAACCATAATATACTAAGCACATTATTAGACTGACATTGTAAACTTTATAAGAACATGTGAATGAAGCATAAAAGGAATTGGCTAATGTTTTGCATTGTTGTTTGCCTAGGTGGTAAGGCTACTCCATATGAGCTAACCTTTACCTGCTATTATATTACTGTCCATCAATTAATACAGCAATAACTAAGGTGGTACGGTACTTATGAACTGTGATGGAGAGCGGTCATCAAGGGTAGTATCATCCATAGGGTTTAATTCCACCACTGACACTATGTTGAGTCGGTGTGGCAAACTCTTACATTAGTCGTATGCGTGATTGGAAAGATAAGGGAAAAAATGAATAGTTTCAAAGGGAGAAAGCAAGAACCGAGAAACGATAGAAAAAAAGACGAAAAAGTGAAGAAGGAAATGAGAGACAGGAAAGAGAAATGCTACAGAGCAAGAAAAAAAATGTAATAAACAAAAGGAGGCTCGGAGGCTATGAGGTGAAGGTCTGAACTCCGTACATCTGTATTAGACTGCCAGGCTGCAACACCTTACTTCATCTCGCCTCCTACCTCTCTGGCTGCTTAGAAAGATGCAATACTGTTCTGGATTTGATCTAAAGTATTGTAACTAATAGCAATGTTGGATATAGTGATGATGGGGAACATGGTATTGCTGGGGTTGTTACAGGTGATGGAGATGTCGGTTAGATTTTATAAAAATAATGAAAACTATATTGATGATGATGGTGGCAGTGGTAATGGTTGTGGTAGTGATGATGATGGTGTACAGTCAAAAAAATATGACGCGTAAATGGTACCATGATACAGAAAATGCTCAATACAGCCCGTGATATTACAAGAACATTGATCTGATATCATCTGAATATGTATAGAAATACATCTGTAATAATAGTCCAAGGCTTTTCCACTTGACTTCATTTCCACTCCTGCCTTTCTTGAACCAAGTGATGATGTAAACTGATGGCGAATGTAAGCATAAGAGAAGAGGACTGGTAAGGAAAATGAAAACTGAGGGATATAAAAGGAGAAAGGAATTCAGAGGAAAATAAGACACGAAGTCGCAGCAGGCAAGCTATACATAAAAATAAAGATAGGCTTAGAAATAAAGGAAAAAGTAAAGGATTAAAAGGAGAAAAAATAATAAAAAATGAGAAGCAAAGAAGGAGCCATAGCGGCTACAAGAAACGAGAATTAAAGAAATTTAGATTTAGAGAAGACCAAGTGAAGGACTGAATTCTCAATACATGTGGTAGAGTCTCAAGAGGCTCCAACTTACTTCATGTCGTCTCCTAACGCTCTTGTACCTTGTGAAGCCCTAGTACTGTATAGGTGAAAAAGAAAGGGAAAAAAAGACGATACAAGAGACGAATCATAAAGGGAGACACAGGAGAAGAAAAGAAGAGAGGAGAGGACACGAAAGAAAGAAAAAGAAAGAAAATACAGAAATGGCAGTAGAAAGGAATGCAGGGATGAAGAGTTGATAGAAAGTAATGCGAGAACGATCAAATGAGTAAAACAGGAGGGAAAAGAATAGGAATGAAACGGACAAGAAGTGTTATAGAAGTGGAAAGAGAGGAAAGGAGAAGAAAGGGGAATTACGAGTCTTTTGAACTGGGTATACCTGTAGTTAGGGTGTCAGGCCGCTGTACTCTACTTCGTCTACCCTCCTACCTCTCCTGCAACGCATGATGATGAAATGTAATTGTGGCTTTGATCCAAGGTAGCTTGTTGTGGTAGTGATGATGAAGTTGATGGTGATGTTGAAGGTTGCAGTATTTAAGTTAGTGTGATCATCATCATCATCATCGTCATCATCATCAGGACCTCCTTTCCCACCCCAGGGCACTGTGAGGAGTAGCAATGTCCAGACAGCACAAATATGCCCAGTCCAATGGACCACACTTCTATTCAAGCATCATACAACCCTCGGAATCCTGGCTCTATCGGATACGCCAAAAACATTCACAACGATCTGTAGCTTCACATAAACGTATCCGATTGAGTCAATCTGGACGCTGCCACTTTAAATAGGGGTGCCAAATCCCTCATCATGCACTTCTCCTCACAACATTCATCCAGCCAGCTCGATCTCTTGTCAGTTTTCTAACCTTACCTGCTTCCAAACCTCTCTTCCTCACACATTCATTCACCATATCTCTCCACCTTCTCCATGGCCTACCTCGCCTCCTCCCTCCTTCAAATTCGCTCAGATATACTGTACCTTTTTCACAAGTGTATTGTTATTCATTCTCTCCACATGACCATACAATCTCAGTACACTCTCTTCGATTCTGGTGTCCACCGACTTCCTCACTCCACATCTTTCACGAATCACATTATTTCGCATCCAATCCACCCTCTGTACTCCACATACATTCCTCAGCAGTCCCATTTCCACTGTCTTACTCTTGACTTTTCATTTATCATGCCACACCATGGTCTCACATCCATATGTTAAAGTTGGCACTAACACTCCTTCATGTACACCTCGTGCAGCTTCAACTCTCAAGCCTCTGTTTCTTATCAAGGCCTTCATTGCACCAGCTACTTTTCTTCCTTGTGTCACTCTCCTTTTCACTTCTTTTGCACATTTTCCTCTCTTTTCTATCACTGTACCCAGGTATTTGAACTCTCACCAGTTCCAATCTCTTTCCATTCTATGTAACATCGCACTAGGAGTCACCTTCTTTTTCAATGACCATCACTTTACTCTTTTCTACTTTTACTTTCAAGGCACGACGCTCACAGACATCAGCAAAACTCTGCACTAGCCTACCAAGTTCTTATCCGGTACTTGCAAACAGTATACTGTATCATCAGCATACAACAGATTTGACATGTTCCAACTATCACTATTCATTACCAACGCCATCCCTCTCTCCATTACTCGTGTTTTTACTTCTCCCATCACCCCATCCATAGATATATTGAACAACCATGAGGACATCACACAAACTTGTCTCACGCCCACACCGATCGTGAACCATTCACTTAGATGCCCATTAACCTTTATACATGCTCTACTACCATCATAAAATCTCTTGACGGCACCTAGCAGCTTACCATCTTCACCGTACATGAGCAAAACTTTCCACAATCCTTCTCTGTCCACGTTGTCGTATGCTTTTCCAGATCCATGAATGCCAAAAACACCTTATGGTCCATCTCACAAGCCTTCTCTGCTATCTGTCTCACTGCAAATATTTGATCCACACATCCTCTGCAAATCCTAGAGCCACCCTGTTCATCACTCACTAGGACTTCTGATATCTCTCTTACTTTCTCTATAATTATTCTTCCATATACCTCCCTTCCCACACTCAATAATAACACGATAATTCTTGCAGTGACTTTGGTCACCTTTATTTTTGTACAGGGGTACAATCACAGCTTTTTTCCACTCTGCAGGCAGTTTCACTCATCCATGCCTTCTTACATATCTCCAACAAGCACTTCATTCCACTCTTTCCACTACACTTAAGCATCTCTGCATACACCTCATCAACCCCAGCTGCTTTCCCATTTTTCAGCCGCTTCCCAGCACCCTTCACCTGTGCGAGTGTCACATCTCCTGGAGCTGCATTCCTTCTCCGCACACCCTCAAAACCAGTCATGTTTACAGTCGCTCTGCTCTCTCTATTCCCATTCATCAGGCTTTGAAAATATTCTTTCCACCTGGTCCTTACTTCATCCACATGGGTTCATAATCTACCACCTACATCCTTCACACCATCACATTTCTTTCTGCCTTCACTTCTACATTTCCACACCTCTTTCCAGAATAACTTCCTATTGTCAGAGTAGTTCGCATTAATTTTTCTTCCTAGATTATTATTTACCTTCTACTTTGTCCTCTTCCCTAGTCTCTTTACGTGCTTCTTGCTCTGAATATATTCAGTTCTTGTTTCAAATGAACCCCTGTCCCGTAACCACATTAGCCACTTCCTCTTTTCCCCCACCGCTCTCTTAACCTCCTCATCCCACCATGCCGTACCTTTCTTCATTGTTGTTACTGTTGCCACACCACACACCGCTTTAGCATTCCTAAATAAGCAGTCCCAATATGCATTCCACAGGCTGTCCAGATCCATTTCATTCCAGTTCACTGAATCTAACTCCTCTGAT
Source organism: Coenobita brevimanus (assembly GCF_032717465.1). Classification (NCBI taxonomy): domain Eukaryota; kingdom Metazoa; phylum Arthropoda; class Malacostraca; order Decapoda; family Coenobitidae; genus Coenobita; species Coenobita brevimanus. The sequence continues at coordinate 17,928,460 of NC_137043.1, read as the reverse complement.
AATAATGTATGAAAGACGACGATGATGGCGACTTTACACAAAATGCCGACACAAAAGCAAGTAATCTGTGGACAATTGAATTTGACCTCAGAGAAGAAAAAATTATGACCCTAAAAATCCACATTGGAGGGAACAGTCTTACGGAAGAGCAAGGTGAGTGGACTGTATATTGCAAATAAGAGAAGGGATGTGATTTAAGTGAAAACATCAACAAACCTCAGAATGAGACAAAAATTATAGAATAAATACATTTTGTACTCACATACGTACACCATCAGCCACAGCACAACTTATTACCTGAAACAATACATCATCCATTACCCACTGCCTCTTGCCCCACCAAGATCGTAGGCGACCCTTAGTGGTATTATGTGGTAAATATTCACCAACCACCTTTGGATGTTAATTTTTACCTCGCCCGGACGGAGTCCGACTAGGTATTGCTTTTGGTCAAGTTTGTTTGTTTGTTTTTGTTTGTTTCTTTGGTTCTTTGCTTATTTTAACATTACGGAAAAACAGCTGAATGAAATTACATGAAACTTCAAGGATAAGTGTGCACTTGTCCCCAATGAAAGTGATTTAATTTTGGAGGTAACTGACTTGAAATGACAAAATCAAGGTCACTGATTTTCGGAGACGTATAACTTGAAAACTATTATGAACATACAGGAACTCGTAATAAGGAATTTCATTGGCACCAAGACCTTTGACCTTGAATGACTTTGAAAGGTTAAAGTCAAGGTCACGGATATTCAGGGGGCTCTAACTCGAAACTGTTTGAAGATAGAGAGATATTTACTATTACCAAGGTATAAGAAGTCTCTGATAGGCTTTTATTTGGCATCCTGACCTTCGTGCTTGAGTGACCTTGAAAGTCAAAAGCAAGGTTACTGATGTTAAGAGAGCGAAACTTGAAAACATTTGCGCCATTACCTTAGACTTTAATTGTGCACTGACATTAAAAGGCACAAACGAGTAAGTGTTTAACATCAATAAAGTAACTGTTGTCAGCCTAGATTTGTTGTGCCTGGCTCCATTTTTTTTTATGCAAGAAAGATAGAGCCCAAGGCCAGGTGCCTGAAATTTGCTCCCTCCAAGAAAAAACGAAACATGATAACAGAGCCAAAGGCCAAAAGCCTGGAAATTGCTCCCTTCAGGGAAAAAAAAAAAAATATATATATATATGATAACACAGCCACATTCAAGATCCATTTATTTATTAGGCTCAGTCTAATTGAAGCACACTAACTTACTAAACCACCAACCGTCGTTTGGTTAAACGGTTAAAATCCAACATAGTAAATGATATCCTAGTTTACAAGAAACAGTTTTGCTCGTCACTCAGTGTAGAGTCACATGAAGGAAACACTAAACTGAGTCAGTGAGATGCGAGAACCCTCATCTACAACCAGCATTGCAAATCATAATACACTAAGCGCATTTTTAGACTGACATTGTGAATTTTATGACAGCAGTTTGTGAATGAAGCATACAAGGAATTAGCTAACATTTTGTACTGTTATTTGCCTAGGTGATAAAACTACTTCATATGAGCTAACTTTTACCTGTGATTATATTACTGCCCATCAATAAATACAGCAATAACTAAGGTGGTACTTATGAACTATGGTGGATAGCGGTCATCAGGGGTAATATGATGTACAGGGTGTAAATTCCACCACGGACACTGCGTTCAGTCCGTATGGCAAAGTCTCACATTAATCGTATGATAGGAAAGAAAGAGAGAGAAAAAAGAATAATTACAAAGAGAGAGAGCAAGAACTGAGGAATGATAGAAAAGTAGACGAGAAAGAGAAGAGAGAAATGAGAAACAGGAGAAAGAAAGTCTACAAAGTAAGAAAAAAAAATGAAAAAAACACAAAAAAATATAAAACAGAACTGTGATAGAAAGGGTGAAAGTTAGAACGAAAGAACTGTGATAGAAAGGGAGAAAGTAAGAACGAAAGAACTGTGATAGAAAGGGAGAAAGTAAGAACGGAAGAAACAGAGGAGTAGACGAAAAAGGGAAGAATGAAATGAGAAACAGGAGCCAGAAACCTTACAGAACAAGAAAACAGTGAAATACTAGTAAACAAAAGGAGGATTAGACGTATGCAGGGTGAACGTTTGAACTCGGCACTCTTGTGTTAGACTGCCAGGCCCCTCCACCTTACTTCATCTCACCTCCTACCTCTCTTGTAGCTTAGAATGATGAAATATTTTTATGAATTTGATCTAAAGTATTGCATCTAATAGTGGTGGTGGATATAGTTGTGATGATGATAATGATGATGATGATGATGATGATGATAGTGTTGGGTTTATGAAGGTGGTGGAGATATATGTTAATCTTTATAACAGTATTGAAAACTATATTGATGATGCTTAAGATCATGGTAGTAGCGGTGGTGGTGGAGTTAGTGGTAGTGGTAATGATGGTTACGGTGATGTACAGTCAGTCAAAAATGTATGGTGCGCGAGGGGTACGAGGATATCTAAAATACTCAATACAGAATGTGATGATGCAAGAAGAGTGACCTAATATCATCTGAATATGTATACAGTTACACCTGTAATAACAGTCCCAGGCTTCTCCATTTTTCTTCAACTCCACTACTGCCTCTAGTAGCCTGTGATGGCCTATGATAGAGAAAGTAAACAGAAGAGAAGAGGTGTAAGAAAGAAAAGGAAAACTAAGGGATGTAAGAAGAGAAAGGAAGGAAGGGGAAAAATTTTATGTGAAATAACCACAAGGCAAGCTACACATATACAAAACGGGGGAGAGAAGGGAAAAAGTAAAGGAATGAAATAGAATGAAAATAAAGAATATGATTTAAAAAGAAAAGGAGAAGAAAATTAGGAGTTACAGAGGCTACAGGAAAGGAGAAATGACGAAAAGGAGACTAACATACGACCAGGTAAAGAATCAAGCTCCGTGTACCTGTACCAGAGTCCCAAGTCTCTCCACCATACTTCATTTCATCTCATACTTTTCTAGAGAAAAGAAGAAAGACTGAGAAAAATGTGAATGTAAGGGATAAGAAACGAGAAAGTTTCATAAAGGCAAATATAGGAAATAAAAGAACCACAAGGAACGGTGCTCTTAAATGGAAGGACAGAGCAAAGGCAACAGTAAATAAAGAAAAATGAACAAGAAAGAAAACTAAACATACAAAAATGGAGAGGCAAATAAAATGTCAAAAAGAATTCTGATATGACAGAAATAAAATAAAACTGTCCATGAACTCTACTGAAGGACTGAACTCCATACACGTGTAGTAGATTCCCATGTGGCTCAACCATGTTTCATCTTGTCTCCTACCTTTCTTGTAGTTTGTGATGCTATGTTAACTATGGAAAGAAAAACAAGGAAGACGCAAGAGATCTTAGATAGTTTTAAAAAATAGCAGGAGAGAATAGGAGATACAAAATTAGGATGAAAGGTAAAGAAAAAAAGAACTAAGAATGTGACTAAGATATAAGGAAAAGCAGAAATAATAAAGTAAATTTTAGAATACAGAAAGAGGGAAAAAAATGAGGAAAGGCACCAAGAAAGAGCGCGAAAATCGGAAAAGGGAAGAATGAGAAACTAGAAAAAATGGGAGAATAAACATGGGTCAAACTCTAGACACCAAAAGTAGTCCCAGAAGATATTAAAGAAAAAGAAAAGCAGAGAGAAGGTCGAACAAGAAACAAAAAATAAATAAATAGGATATGAAAGTAAGAAACACAGACCGAAAAAGGAAATGAGAAAGAAGGAATAAAAGTAGTAGAATGGACAGATGGGGTCGAACTCGAGACACCTTTGTTAGAATCTCAGGCTGGTCCACCGTACCTCACATTGGCTCCTAATATTCTTGTGGCCTTATTTCTGTGATATAGTAAAGAAAGAAAGAAAGAATAGAAAAGCGGTGGAAAAAAGATGCTAAAAATAAAAACAAGAAAAAGAAGAATACATCGGAAAACCTAAACGAAAGGAGAATGGGTAAATATCGAAAAAAACGACAGGACGAGAAGACAAGGAAGAAGGGAAAAGAAAGAAATTTATGAATAACAGAAATAATGCTTAAGAAAATTAACAAAAACGTGAATTAAAGGAAAGGACAGACGGAAAAGAAGAAAAATATGGTATCTGTGTAAAGATATTGCCTCAATGCACCGGTAGTCAAGTTCCAATCCGCTCCACCTTTCTTCATCGCTTCCTACATCACTTGTAGCTTGTCATGTTGTAGTATATTGAGAAAGAAATGAGAAAACGTAGAGAAGAGACGAATGATTATAAAGGGAGAAATACATGACGGAAAGAAGCCAAGAGAGGATATGAAGGAGAGGAAGTAATAAACGAAATTCATAAAAAAGCGGTAGAAAGACAACTGGAAATGAAGAGATGAGAGTAGAAAAAAAAAACACAAAAAACAAAGTAATGCAAGAAAACACAATGGAATGAGAAAGAAAAGGAAAAAAACGTGAGATAAAAGGAGAAAGGTAGAAAAGCGGAGGAAAGGGGTATCCTGAGTGTAAGCTTGAACAGGGTACACTTGTAGTTAGAGTGCCAGGCCGCTGTACTCTACTCCATCTACCCTTCTACCTCTCCTGCAACATGTGACGTAACAATGTAATTGGTGCTTTGAACTAAGGTACTGTAGCTTGTGGTGGTGGTGGTGGTGGTGGTGATGGGGACGGTGGTGATGATGATGATGTTGATGGTGGTGTTGAAGGCTGTAGTATTTAGGTAACTGTGATAATGATAAATCTATGAATGACGTTGATGAAGATGATTGTGTATACAATACCGACGAAAAGCCATTAAACCTAGGACATGCCTAATTTGACATTACAGAAGAAATCAGAATGACCCTAAAAACCCACATTGGAAGGAGCAGCCTTATGGGAAAACAAAGTCAGTGGGCTATATAATGGAAATAAGAGAAGGGATGTGAATTAAATGAACACAACAAACCTTATAATCAGACGAAAACTATAAAATAGATACATTTTGTATTTATATACGTACACCATCAGCCACAGCACGACTTATTACCTGACACAATACATGATGCATTATGCATTGCCTCTTGCCCCACCAGGAACGTAGGGGACCCTTAGTGTTATATGTGGTAAATCACCAACCGCCCTTTGGATGCAAATTATTTGGCTCAATCTAATTGGAGTATCCTACTCCACTAAACCACTAGGTGTCGTTAGGTTATATGGCTACCACCAGGCATAATATATGGTTTCCTGGTTTATAAGAAACCATTTGGCTAGTCACCCAGCATAGAGTCACCTGAAGGAAACACTACACTGAGTGAGTGGATGGCGGGTAGCATTATAAATCATTATATACTAAGCACATTATTAGACTGACATTGTGAATTTTATGACAGCAATGTATGAATGAAACATAAAAGGAATTAGCTAACATTTTCCTCTGTTGTTTGCCTAGGTGGTAAGGCTACTCCATATGAGCTAACCTTTACCTGTTATTATATTAATGTCCATCAATTAATACAGCAATAACTAAGGTGGTACTTATGAACTGATGAAAAGCAGTCATAAAGGGTAGGATCATCTATATGGTTTAAATTCTATCACTGACACTATGCTGAGTCCTCATGGTAAACTTTCAGAGTAATCTTACTCTTGATTTAAAAAAAATGGAGAAAAGGAAAAAGAAAGAACCGAGGAATGAAAGAAAAGTAGACAAAAAAGGAAGAAGGAAATGAGAAGGAGGAGAGAGAAAAGTCACGGTACCAGAAAAAAAAAAAACTGAAATAAGCAAAAGGAGGATGCGATTGTATACAGGGTGAAGGTTTGAATTCGGTACACCTGTGTTAGACTGCCAGGACGCTCCACCTTCTTCATCACTCCTCCTACCTCTCTTGCTGCTTAGAATGATGCAATATTGTTATGCGTTTGATCTATATTATTGTAGTGAAGGTGGGTATGGTGATAACGATGATGATGAATATGGAGTTGGTGGGGTTGGTACAGGTGATGGAGATGTCGGTACTTTTTACTAAGACAATGAAATCTGAATTGATAGTGATGGTGGTGGTGCTGGTGCTGGTGATTGTGGTAATGGCAGTGATGATGATGGTGATGTGTAGCCAAAAAAATATGGTGGATGAAGAATACGATGACATGTGAAATGGTCAGCGTGATGTTACAAGAACATTTATCTGTTTTCATCAATTGTGTTTACATTTACACTTTTAGTAATAGTCCCAGGCTTTTCCACTTTACTTTATCTCCACTCCCACTTCTCTTGTAGCTTGAGATGATGTAATTTGATGGAAAGAGTAAACAGAAGAGGAGTGAGAATGAAAAGGAAAACTAAGGGATATGAGAGGAGAAAAGGACGCAAAGGAAAATAAAATGTTAAGAACTACACGGAAAGCTAAACGTATAAATAAAGGAAGAGAGAAAGAAGAAAGTCTCTATCTATCTATCTATTGCCAGACGCCTCAATCCCGTTTGGGGTGGCCACAAACAAATCGCCTCCAAGTCGCCCTGTCCTCCGCCATCTCACTGCCCTGCTCCCAACTCACACACCCCTCTCTCATATACCTCTCCACCCCATCCCTCCATCTCATCCTCGGCCTCCCCCTCCCTCTTCCCCCCTCCACCTCACTCACATACACTCTCTTCCTCAGTCTTTCACCCTCCATCCTCTCCACATGGCCAAACCACCTCAGTGTGTTCCTCATAACGCTTCCTATCACATCCACATCCACACCACAACGCTCCTTTATATCCTTATTCGTCAGCCTGTCTCTCCATGTGACTCCACAGGCTTCTCTTAAATAACTCATTTCCACTGCTCTCACTCTTGACTTGTGTCCTTCCAACAACGTCCAAGCTTCACTTCTGTACGTTAAAGTTGGTATCACAATACTGTCATGTAGTAACTTTTTCACTTTCATGCTCACGTCCCTGTTTCTTATCACTGCTTTCAAAGAACCAGCAACCTTTCTTCCCTGCTGTACCCTTTCAAGCACTTCACCCTCCAAGCCCTCATCCTTACTCATCACACTACCCTAGTACTTAAACGTACTCACATTTTCCAATTCCTCACCATCCAACCTCGCTGTACATTCACTGACTTCACCTATCTCAAAGACCATCACTTTACTCTTCCCTACATTCACCTTTAGATTCCGTTTCTTACACACTCTCCCAAACTCATCCACCAAGCCTTGCAGCTCACCTTCGTCTTCACTCAACAACACAGTATCATCTGCAAACAACAGTACAGGGAGTTTCCAAACACTATCCTCTCTCACCAGGGCCACTCCAACATCCACTACCCTACTTTGTACCTCTTTTATTACCCCATCCATGTACAGATTGAACAACCATGGAGACATGACACATCCCTGTTTCAACCCAACTTTCAAAGAGAAAAATTCACTTAGTTCACCATCCACACGCACTGCAGCCTTCGCACCATCGTGCATACTCTTCACAGCATTCAACAACTTTCCATCTACTCCATATACTCTTAACACTTTCCACAATCCTTGTCTATCCACCCTGTCATATGCTTTCTCCAAATCCATGAAAGCCGCATACAACTTCTTTCCCTTCTCTAGAAATTTTTCCACTAAAGATCTAAGAATGAATATCTGATCTACACAACCTTTTCCCTTCCTAAAGCCTCCCTGATCTTCTCCAACTAATTTCTCTGTTCTTTCTCTAACTCTGTCAATAAGTATCCTACCATACACTTTTCCTATTATACTAAGAAGACAAATGCCCCTATGATTACCACACACTTCTTTTTCCCCTTTTCCTTTGTACAAGGGAATAATTATACCTGACTTCCAATCCTCCGGGACTCTACCTTCCTCCCAGGCCAATCTGCACATCTTCCACAACCATTCTACTACTATCTCTCCCCCATGCTTCAGCATTTCACCACACACTCCATCAATTCCTGGGGCTTTCCCCGATTTAACTTTCTTCATTGCTTCCACAACTTCTATCCTACTGATTTCTTCCTGTCTTCTCACCTCCTTCCTTCTCCCAGCCATTCCCCAGCCACTTATACTCGCATTACTTCCATCCTCTACGTTCAACAATTCCTTAAAGTGTTCTCTTCATCTGCTCACTTTTTCTCCCTTCTCCACTAGTAATCTACCATTTTTATCTTTCACTCCCCTGCTAACTTCACTTCCACCCTGTCTTACTCTTTTCAGCTCTTTCCAGAACATTTTCTTACAGTCCCTCCACTTTACACTCAAATTCCTTCCAAATTCCTCATCCACTCACTTCTTACTCTCTTTTACTAATCTTTTCACCTCTCTCTTTCTTTCTACATATAACTCTCTCTTCCGCCTCTCAACTTCTTCCACGCTCCTATTTCTCATCCATTCATTGTATGCTTTCTTCTTTTGTGCCACAGCCTGTTTCACCTCTCCAGTCCACCACGCTGTTCCTTCCACCCCCCTCCGTCTTCTCTTCCTTCCACACACCACATCACATGCTGCACATGTAGAAGGAAAGAGAGAAAATGAAGAAAATGACAAACAGCAATGGGAGGGGTCATAGAGGCTACAAGGAAATAAGAAACAAAGAAAAGGAGACTCAGAGAAGACCAGGTGAAGGACTGAACGCTGTTTACCTCTAGTGGACTCCCAGGTCGCTCCACCTTACTTTATCTTGTCTCGTACCTCTCTTGAAGAAAAGAAAAAATAATGAGAAAAATGAGAATGTAGGGGATAAAAGAGGAAAAAGATGGGTGACCGCCTGGGAACACCAGATGCTGTTGGCATCCCTATGTGTCAAGTGGGGTTGGTGGAGGATTAGTGCCCCTCCCTGTAAAACAATTAACTCTAAGCCGTTGGTCACCCCATTTGGGATACATGGCGTCTGGCAATGGATGGATGGATGGAAGAAACATAAGGAACAATGCACTCAAACAGAAGGAAAGAGAGAAAAGACAAAAGTATAGGAGAATGAAAAACAAAGAAAGCGAAAATGACCAAAAAAAAAAAAAAAAGGGAAAACAAGGAAAAGCTGAAAGAGGATTTTAAAAAATGAAAGACAAATAAAGAAAATGAGACAGTCCCAGACGTCTACTGAAGGACTGAACACCATACACGAGTTGTTGAGTCCAAGGCGGCTCCACCTACTTCATCTTGTCTCCTACCTCTCTTGTAACTTGTGATGATATAATTACTAAAGAAAGATAAAACAAGGAAGAAGCAAGAGACCTAAGAAAGTAAAATAGAGCAGGAGAGAATAGGAAAGATACAAAAATAGGATGAGAGAAAAGGCAAAAAAAAAAAAAAAAAGACTGTGTGATAAAGAAACAAGAAAAAGCAGAAATAACAAAGTAAATTATAGAATTCAGAAAGGCATCAGTAAAGAAAATGAGGAACAGTACTAAGAAAAATCACAGACAACAGGAAAGGGGGTAGAAAAATAAACAAGAAGACGTTTGAAGATAAATTTGGGTAAAACTCTAAACACCAACAGTAGTCGCAGGAGATGGAAGTGAGAAAGGGAAAAAAGAAAAAAAAGGAAAAAAACAAAAATGAATAAATAAATGGGAAACTAAAGTAAGAAATACAGAACGAAAAAGGAAATAAGTAAGAAGGAATAAAAGCAGCAGAATGGACAGATTGGGTCGAACCCGAAACACCTTTGTTAGTATCTCAGGCCGCTGCACCTTATGTCACTTTTTCTCCTATTACTCTTGATACTATATTGCTGTAAGAAAGTGGAGAAAGCAAGCAGAAACAGTAGAACAGTGGAGGAAAAGAGAAAGACTATAGAAAAAGAATGGAGAAAAAGAGTATGAAGGACAAACGGAACAAAAAGGAAAGAGAGAAGGAAACAAAATAAGAAATGGAGGGTGAGAATGAAACAAAGTTTAGAAACAAAGATCACCAAAAAGAAGAACGAAAGGAAAAAAGACAGAACGGGATTAATAAGAAACAAATAAAGAAAATAAATAAAAGGCGATGGAGGAAAAAAGAGATACAAGAATTGTTTGGTGATGGTTTGAACTCAGTACACCTGTTGTAGAGCCCTACTGTATACCGGTCCGCTTTACTTAATCATGTCTCCTGCCTCTCTTGTAACTTGTATTATTGTAATGTAGTCATGACTACAATATTCCTAATGGTGGGGGTTGGCGGGGAGGTTGTGGTGACTCTGATGATGGGGATGGAATGGCGATGTATGCATGTTGTTTTATATATATATATATATATATATATATATATATATATATATATATATATATATATATAAGGATAATAATATTGATGATAATAGTGGTGGTGGTATAGTCTATTTGATCTCACTTGAGAAGAGACTTAAGCTTTTGATAGCTTACAGCTGATTGGTTTTGTGTGCATTCACTAGTCACGATGTATAATAAATGATTTTTATCACATGGATTACAATATCCCTTTGGCGATGCGATTCCTTAAATAAACAATAAATTACATATACTAGGCCGTACAAAGTCTATCATACGTTGTAGAT